>NW_027490171.1:0-600000 GCF_050948175.1 Xylocopa sonorina
TCGTCTACACTTCAAATGAATGTAAATGCGACACTTCCTTGCAAGGAAATAGCGTTTGCAGATGTCTACGTATCGAAGCAATAGAGTTCTAATGCTTCTTAAAACGCGATATCGCATCTCATTTCTATGTTTCATGGTAAGATATAATATGATTTGCGAAGTGTTATGCATTCCTCGTCTACGATTCAAATGAATGTAAATGCGACACTTCCTTGCAAGGAAATAGCGTTTGCAGATGTCTACGTATCGAAACAATAGAGTTCAAATGCTTCTTAAAACGCGATATCGCATGTCATTTCTATGTTTCACGGTAGGATATAATATGATTTGCGAAGTGTCATCTATTCCTCGTCTACACTTCAAATGAATGTAAATGCGACACTTCCTTGCAAGGAAATAGCGTTTGCAGATGTCTACGTATGGAAGCAATAGAGTTCTAATGCTTCTTAAAACGCGATATCGCATCTCATTTCTATGTTTCATGGTAAGATATAATATGATTTGCGAAGTGTTATGTATTCCTCGTCTACACATCAACTGAATGTAAATGCGGCACTTCCTTGCAAGGAAATAGCGTTTGCAAATGTCTACGTATCGTAGAAATAGAGTTCAAATGCTTCTTAAAACGCGATATCGCATCTCATTCCTATGTTTCACGGTAGGATATAATATGATTTGCGAAGTGTTATGTATTCCTCGTCTACACTTCAAATGAATGTGAATGCGACACTTCCTCGCTAGGAAATAGCGTCTGCAGATGTCTAGATATCGTAGCAATAGAGTTCTAATGCTTCTTAAAACGCGATATCGCATCTCATTTCTATGTTTCATGGTAAGATATAATATTCATTGCGAAGTGTTATGCATTCCTCGTCTACGATTCAAATGAATGTAAATGCGACTCTTCCTTGCAAGGAAATAGCGTTTGCAGATGTCTACGTATCGTAGAAATAGAGTTCAAATGCTTCTTAAAACGCGATATCGCATCTCATTCCTATGTTTCATGGTAGGATATAATATGATTTGCGAAGTGTTATGTATTCCTCGTCTACACTTCAAATGAATGTGAATGCGACACTACCTTGCTAGGAAATAGCGTCTGCAGATGTATAGGTATCCTAGCAATAGAGTTCTAATGCTTCTTAAAACGCGATATCGCATCTCATTTCTATGTTTCATGGTAAAATATAATATGATTTGTGAAGTGTTATGTATTCCTCGTCTACACTTCAAATGAATGTAAATGCGACACTTCCTTGCTAGGAAATAGCGTTTGCAGATGTCTACGTATCGTAGCAATAGAGTTCTTATGATTCTTAAAACGCGATATCGCATCTCATTTCTATGTTTCATGGTAAGATACAATATGATATGCGAAGTGTTATGTATTCCTCGTCTACACTTCAAATGAATGTGAATGCGACACTACCTTGCTAGGAAATAGCGTCTGCAGATGTATGGGTATCCTAGCAATAGAGTACTAATGCTTCTTAAAACTCGATATCGCATCTCATTTCTATGTTTCATGGTAAGATATAATATGATTTGCGAAGTGTTATGTATTCCTCGTCTACACTTCAAATGAATGTAAGTGCGACACTTCCTTGCAAGGAAGTAGCGTTTGCAAATGTCTACCTATCGTAGCAATAGTGTTCTCATGCTTCTTAAAACGCGATATCGCATCTCATTTCTATGTTTCATGGTAAGATATAATATGATTTGCGAAGTGTTATGTATTCCTCGTCTACACTTCAAATGAATGTAAATGCGACACTTCCTTGCAAGGAAATAGCGTTTGCAGATGTCTACGTATGGAAGCAATAGAGTTCTAATGCTTCTTAAAACGCGATATCGCATCTCATTTCTATGTTTCATGGTAAGATATAATATGGTTTGCGAAGTGTCATCTATTCCTCGTCTACACTTCAAATGAATGTAAATGCGACACTTCCTTGCAAGGAAATAGCGTTTGCAGATGTCTACGTATCGAAGCAATAGAGTTCTAATGCTTCTTAGAACGCGATATCGCATCTCATTTCTATGTTTCATGGTAAGATATAATATGATTTGCGAAGTGCTATGTATTCCTCGTCTACACTTCAAATGAATGTAAATGCGACACTTCCTTGCAAGGAAATAGCGTTTGCAGATGTCTACCTATCGTAGCAATAGAGTTCTAATGCTTCTTAAAACGCGATATCGCATCTCATTTCTATGTTTCATGGTAAGATATAATATGATTTGCGAAGTGTTATGTATTCCTCGTCTACACTTCAAATGAATGTGAATGCGACACTTCCTCGCTAGGAAATAGCGTCTGCAGATGTCTAGATATCGTAGCAATAGAGTTCTAATGCTTCTTAAAACGCGATATCGCATCTCATTTCTATGTTTCATGGTAAGATATAATATTCATTGCGAAGTGTTATGCATTCCTCGTCTACGATTCAAATGAATGTAAATGCGACTCTTCCTTGCAAGGAAATAGCGTTTGCAGATGTCTACGTATCGTAGAAATAGAGTTCAAATGCTTCTTAAAACGCGATATCGCATCTCATTCCTATGTTTCATGGTAGGATATAATATGATTTGCGAAGTGTTATGTATTCCTCGTCTACACTTCAAATGAATGTGAATGCGACACTACCTTGCTAGGAAATAGCGTCTGCAGATGTATAGGTATCCTAGCAATAGAGTTCTAATGCTTCTTAAAACGCGATATCGCATCTCATTTCTATGTTTCATGGTAAAATATAATATGATTTGTGAAGTGTTATGTATTCCTCGTCTACACTTCAAATGAATGTAAATGCGACACTTCCTTGCTAGGAAATAGCGTTTGCAGATGTCTACGTATCGTAGCAATAGAGTTCTTATGATTCTTAAAACGCGATATCGCATCTCATTTCTATGTTTCATGGTAAGATACAATATGATATGCGAAGTGTTATGTATTCCTCGTCTACACTTCAAATGAATGTGAATGCGACACTACCTTGCTAGGAAATAGCGTCTGCAGATGTATGGGTATCCTAGCAATAGAGTACTAATGCTTCTTAAAACTCGATATCGCATCTCATTTCTATGTTTCATGGTAAGATATAATATGATTTGCGAAGTGTTATGTATTCCTCGTCTACACTTCAAATGAATGTAAGTGCGACACTTCCTTGAAAGGAAGTAGCGTTTGCAAATGTCTACCTATCGTAGCAATAGTGTTCTCATGCTTCTTAAAACGCGATATCGCATCTCATTTCTATGTTTCATGGTAAGATATAATATGATTTGCGAAGTGTTATGTATTCCTCGTCTACACTTCAAATGAATGTAAATGCGACACTTCCTTGCAAGGAAATAGCGTTTGCAGATGTCTACGTATGGAAGCAATAGAGTTCTAATGCTTCTTAAAACGCGATATCGCATCTCATTTCTATGTTTCATGGTAAGATATAATATGGTTTGCGAAGTGTCATCTATTCCTCGTCTACACTTCAAATGCATGTAAATGCGACACTTCCTTGCAAGGAAATAGCGTTTGCAGATGTCTACGTATCGTAGGTATGGAGTTCTAATGCTTCTTAAAACGCGATATCGCTTCTCATTTCTATGTTTCATGGTAAGATATAACATGATTTGCGAAGTGTTATGTATTCCTCGTCTACACATCAAATGAATGTAAATGCGACACTTCCTTGCAAGGAAATAGCGTTTCCAGATGTCTACGTATCGTAGCAATAGAGTTCTTATGATTCTTAAAACGCGATATCGCATCTCATTTCTATGTTTCATGGTAAGATATAATATTCATTGCGAAGTGTTATGCATTCCTCGTCTACGATTCAAATGAATGTAAATGCGACTCTTCCTTGCAAGGAAATAGCGTTTGCAAATGTCTACGTATCGTAGAAATAGAGTTCAAATGCTTCTTAAAACGCGATATCGCATCTCATTCCTATGTTTCATGGTAGGATATAATATGATTTGCGAAGTGTTATGTATTCCTCGTCTACACTTCAAATGAATGTGAATGCGACACTACCTTGCTAGGAAATAGCGTCTGCAGATGTATAGGTATCCTAGCAATAGAGTTCTAATGCTTCTTAAAACGCGATATCGCATCTCATTTCTATGTTTCATGGTAAAATATAATATGATTTGTGAAGTGTTATGTATTCCTCGTCTACACTTCAAATGAATGTAAATGCGACACTTCCTTGCTAGGAAATAGCGTTTGCAGATGTCTACGTATCGTAGCAATAGAGTTCTTATGATTCTTAAAACGCGATATCGCATCTCATTTCTATGTTTCATGGTAAGATACAATATGATATGCGAAGTGTTATGTATTCCTCGTCTACACTTCAAATGAATGTGAATGCGACACTACCTTGCTAGGAAATAGCGTCTGCAGATGTATGGGTATCCTAGCAATAGAGTACTAATGCTTCTTAAAACTCGATATCGCATCTCATTTCTATGTTTCATGGTAAGATATAATATGATTTGCGAAGTGTTATGTATTCCTCGTCTACACTTCAAATGAATGTAAGTGCGACACTTCCTTGCAAGGAAGTAGCGTTTGCAAATGTCTACCTATCCTAGCAATAGTGTTCTCATGCTTCTTAAAACGCGATATCGCATCTCATTTCTATGTTTCATGGTAAGATATAATATGATTTGCGAAGTGTTATGTATTCCTCGTCTACACTTCAAATGAATGTAAATGCGACACTTCCTTGCAAGGAAATAGCGTTTGCAGATGTCTACGTATGGAAGCAATAGAGTTCTAATGCTTCTTAAAACGCGATATCGCATCTCATTTCTATGTACATGGTAAGATATAATATGGTTTGCGAAGTGTCATCTATTCCTCGTCTACACTTCAAATGAATGTAAATGCGACACTTCCTTGCAAGGAAATAGCGTTTGCAGATGTCTACGTATCGTAGGTATGGAGTTCTATTGCTTCTTAAAACGCGATATCGCTTCTCATTTCTATGTTTCATGGTAAGATATAACATGATTTGCGAAGTGTTATGTATTCCTCGTCTACACATCAAATGAATGTAAATGCGACACTTCCTTGCAAGGAAATAGCGTTTCCAGATGTCTACGTATCGTAGCAATAGAGTTCTTATGATTCTTAAAACGCGATATCGCATCTCATTTCTATGTTTCATGGTAAGATATAATATGATTTGCGAAGTGTCATGTATTCCTCGTCTACACTTCAAATGAATGTGAATGCGACATTTCCTTGCAAGGAAATAGCATTTGCAGATGTCTACGTATCGTAGCAATGGATTTCTGATGCTTCTTAAAACGCGATATCGCATCTCATTTCTATGTTTCATGGTAAGATATAATATGCTTTGCGAAGTGTCATCTATTCCTCGTCTACACTTCAAATGAATGTAAATGCGACACTTCCTTGCAAGGAAATAGCGTTTGCAGATGTCTACGTATCGTAGGTATAGAGTTCTAATGCTACTTAAAACGCGATATCGCATCTCATTTCTATGTTTCATGGTAAGATATAATATGATTTGCGAAGTATCATGTATTCCTCGTCTACACTTCAAATGAATGTAAATGCAACACTTCCTCGCTAGGAAATAGCGTTTGCAGATGTCTACGAATCGTAGCAAATGATTTCTAATGCTTCTTAAAACGCGATATCGCATCTCATTTCTATGTTTCATGGTAAGATATAATATGATTTGCGAAGTGTTATGAATTCCTCGTCTACACTTCAAATGAATGTAAATGCGACACTTCCTTGTAAGGAAATAGCGTTCGCAGATGTCTACCTATCGTAGCAATAGAGTTCTAATGCTTCTTAAAACTCGATACCGCATCTCATTTCTATGTTTCATGGTAAGATATAATATGATTTGCGAAGTGTTATGTATTCCTCGTCTACACTTCAAATGAATGTAAGTGCGACACTTCCTTGCAAGGAAGTAGCGTTTGCAAATGTCTACCTATCGTAGCAATAGTGTTCTCATGCTTCTTAAAACGCGATATCGCATCTCATTTCTATGTTTCATGGTAAGATATAATATGATTTGCGAAGTGTTATGTATTCCTCGTCTACACTTCAAATGAATGTAAATGCGACACTTCCTTGCAAGGAAATAGCGTTTGCAGATGTCTACGTATGGAAGCAATAGAGTTCTAATGCTTCTTAAAACGCGATATCGCATCTCATTTCTATGTTTCATGGTAAGATATAATATGGTTTGCGAAGTGTCATCTATTCCTCGTCTACACTTCAAATGAATGTAAATGCGACACTTCCTTGCAAGGAAATAGCGTTTGCAGATGTCTACGTATCGTAGGTATGGAGTTCTAATGCTTCTTAAAACGCGATATCGCTTCTCATTTCTATGTTTCATGGTAAGATATAACATGATTTGCGAAGTGTTATGTATTCCTCGTCTACACATCAAATGAATGTAAATGCGACACTTCCTTGCAAGGAAATAGCGTTTCCAGATGTCTACGTATCGTAGCAATAGAGTTCTTATGATTCTTAAAACGCGATATCGCATCTCATTTCTATGTTTCATGGTAAGATATAATATGATTTGCGAAGTGTCATGTATTCCTCGTCTACACTTCAAATGAATGTGAATGCGACATTTCCTTGCAAGGAAATAGCATTTGCAGATGTCTACGTATCGTAGCAATGGATTTCTGATGCTCCTTAAAACGCGATATCGCATCTCATTTCTATGTTTCATGGTAAGATATAATATGCTTTGCGAAGTGTCATCTATTCCTCGTCTACACTTCAAATGAATGTAAATGCGACACTTCCTTGCAAGGAAATAGCGTTTGCAGATGTCTACGTATCGTAGGTATAGAGTTCAAATGCTTCTTAAAACGCGATATCGCATCTCATTCCTATGTTTCACGGTAGGATATAATATGATTTGCGAAGTGTTATGTATTCCTCGTCTACACTTCAAATCTATGTAAATGCGACACTTCCTTGCAAGGAAACAGCGTTTCCAGATGTCTACGTATCGTAGCAATAGAGTTCTTATGATTCTTAAAACGCGATATCGCATCTCATTTCTATGTTTCATGGTAAGATACAATATGATATGCGAAGTGTTATGTATTCCTCGTCTACACTTCAAATGAATGTGAATGCGACACTACCTTGCTAGGAAATAGCGTCTGCAGATGTATGGGTATCCTAGCAATAGAGTACTAATGCTTCTTAAAACTCGATATCGCATCTCATTTCTATGTTTCATGGTAAGATATAATATGATTTGCGAAGTGCTATGTATTCCTCGTCTACACTTCAAATGAATGTAAGTGCGACACTTCCTTGCAAGGAAGTAGCGTTTGCAAATGTCTACCTATCGTAGCAATAGTGTTCTCATGCTTCTTAAAACGCGATATCGCATCTCATTTCTATGTTTCATGGTAAGATATAATATGATTTGCGAAGTGTTATGTATTCCTCGTCTACACTTCAAATGAATGTAAATGCGACACTTCCTTGCAAGGAAATAGCGTTTGCAGATGTCTACGTATGGAAGCAATAGAGTTCTAATGCTTCTTAAAACGCGATATCGCATCTCATTTCTATGTTTCATGGTAAGATATAATATGGTTTGCGAAGTGTCATCTATTCCTCGTCTACACTTCAAATGAATGTAAATGCGACACTTCCTTGCAAGGAAATAGCGTTTGCAGATGTCTACGTATCGTAGGTATGGAGTTCTAATGCTTCTTAAAACGCGATATCGCTTCTCATTTCTATGTTTCATGGTAAGATATAACATGATTTGCGAAGTGTTATGTATTCCTCGTCTACACATCAAATGAATGTAAATGCGACACTTCCTTGCAAGGAAATAGCGTTTCCAGATGTCTACGTATCGTAGCAATAGAGTTCTTATGATTCTTAAAACGCGATATCGCATCTCATTTCTATGTTTCATGGTAA
Organism: Xylocopa sonorina; assembly: GCF_050948175.1. Taxonomy (NCBI): domain Eukaryota; kingdom Metazoa; phylum Arthropoda; class Insecta; order Hymenoptera; family Apidae; genus Xylocopa; species Xylocopa sonorina. The sequence goes on from NW_027490171.1 coordinate 7,970, forward strand.
GATATAATATGATTTGCGAAGTGTCATGTATTCCTCGTCTACACTTCAAATGAATGTGAATGCGACATTTCCTTGCAAGGAAATAGCATTTGCAGATGTCTACGTATCGTAGCAATGGATTTCTGATGCTTCTTAAAACGCGATATCGCATCTCATTTCTATGTTTCATGGTAAGATATAATATGCTTTGCGAAGTGTCATCTATTCCTCGTCTACACTTCAAATGAATGTAAATGCGACACTTCCTTGCAAGGAAATAGCGTTTGCAGATGTCTACGTATCGTAGGTATAGAGTTCTAATGCTACTTAAAACGCGATATCGCATCTCATTTCTATGTTTCATGGTAAGATATAATATGATTTGCGATGTATCATGTATTCCTCGTCTACACTTCAAATGAATGTAAATGCAACACTTCCTCGCTAGGAAATAGCGTTTGCAGATGTCTACGAATCGTAGCAAATGATTTCTAATGCTTCTTAAAACGCGATATCGCATCTCATTTCTATGTTTCATGGTAAGATATAATATGATTTGCGAAGTGTTATGAATTCCTCGTCTACACTTCAAATGAATGTAAATGCGACACTTCCTTGTAAGGAAATAGCGTTCGCAGATGTCTACCTATCGTAGCAATAGAGTTCTAATGCTACTTAAAACGCGATATCGCATCTCATTTCTATGTTTCATGGTAAGATATAATATGATTTGCGAAGTATCATGTATTCCTCGTCTACACTTCAAATGAATGTAAATGCAACACTTCCTCGCTAGGAAATAGCGTTTGCAGATGTCTACGAATCGTAGCAAATGATTTCTAATGCTTCTTAAAACGCGATATCGCATCTCATTTCTATGTTTCATGGTAAGATATAATATGATTTGCGAAGTGTTATGAATTCCTCGTCTACACTTCAAATGAATGTAAATGCGACACTTCCTTGTAAGGAAATAGCGTTCGCAGATGTCTACCTATCGTAGCAATAGAGTTCTAATGCTTCTTAAAACTCGATATCGCATCTCATTTCTATGTTTCATGGTAAGATATAATATGATTTGCGAAGTGTTATGTATTCCTCGTCTACACTTCAAATGAATGTAAGTGCGACACTTCCTTGCAAGGAAGTAGCGTTTGCAAATGTCTACCTATCGTAGCAATAGTGTTCTCATGCTTCTTAAAACGCGATATCGCATCTCATTTCTATGTTTCATGGTAAGATATAATATGATTTGCGAAGTGTTATGTATTCCTCGTCTACACTTCAAATGAATGTAAATGCGACACTTCCTTGCAAGGAAATAGCGTTTGCAGATGTCTACGTATGGAAGCAATAGAGTTCTAATGCTTCTTAAAACGCGATATCGCATCTCATTTCTATGTTTCATGGTAAGATATAATATGGTTTGCGAAGTGTCATCTATTCCTCGTCTACACTTCAAATGAATGTAAATGCGACACTTCCTTGCAAGGAAATAGCGTTTGCAGATGTCTACGTATCGTAGGTATGGAGTTCTAATGCTTCTTAAAACGCGATATCGCTTCTCATTTCTATGTTTCATGGTAAGATATAACATGATTTGCGAAGTGTTATGTATTCCTCGTCTACACATCAAATGAATGTAAATGCGACACTTCCTTGCAAGGAAATAGCGTTTCCAGATGTCTACGTATCGTAGCAATAGAGTTCTTATGATTCTTAAAACGCGATATCGCATCTCATTTCTATGTTTCATGGTAAGATATAATATGATTTGCGAAGTGTCATGTATTCCTCGTCTACACTTCAAATGAATGTGAATGCGACATTTCCTTGCAAGGAAATAGCATTTGCAGATGTCTACGTATCGTAGCAATGGATTTCTGATGCTTCTTAAAACGCGATATCGCATCTCATTTCTATGTTTCATGGTAAGATATAATATGCTTTGCGAAGTGTCATCTATTCCTCGTCTACACTTCAAATGAATGTAAATGCGACACTTCCTTGCAAGGAAATAGCGTTTGCAGATGTCTACGTATCGTAGGTATAGAGTTCTAATGCTACTTAAAACGCGATATCGCATCTCATTTCTATGTTTCATGGTATGATATAATATGATTTGCGAAGTATCATGTATTCCTCGTCTACACTTCAAATGAATGTAAATGCAACACTTCCTCGCTAGGAAATAGCGTTTGCAGATGTCTACGAATCGTAGCAAATGATTTCTAATGCTTCTTAAAACGCGATATCGCATCTCATTTCTATGTTTCATGGTAAGATATAATATGATTTGCGAAGTGTTATGAATTCCTCGTCTACACTTCAAATGAATGTAAATGCGACACTTCCTTGTAAGGAAATAGCGTTCGCAGATGTCTACCTATCGTAGCAATAGAGTTCTAATGCTTCTTAAAACGCGATATCGCATCTCATTTCTATGTTTCATGGTAAAATATAATATGATTTGTGAAGTGTTATGTATTCCTCGTCTACACTTCAAATGAATGTAAATGCGACACTTCCTTGCTAGGAAATAGCGTTTGCAGATGTCTACGTATCGTAGCAATAGAGTTCTTATTATTCTTAAAACGCGATATCGCATCTCATTTCTATGTTTCATGGTAAGATATAATATGATTTGCGAAGTGTCATGTATTCCTCGTCTACATTTCAAATGAATGTGAATGCGACACTTCCTCGCTAGGAAATAGCGTCTGCAGATGTCTAGATATCGTAGCAATAGGGTTCTAATGCTTCTTAAAACGCGATATCGCATCTCATTTCTATGTTTCATGGTAAGATATAATATTCATTGCGAAGTGTTATGCATTCCTCGTCTACGATTCAAATGAATGTAAATGCGACTCTTCCTTGCAAGGAAATAGCGTTTGCAGATGTCTACGTATCACAGCAATAGAGTTCTTGTGATTCTTAGAACGCGATATCGCATCTCATTTCTATGTTTCATGGTAAGGTATAATATGATATGCGAAGTGTTATGTATTCCTCGTCTACACTTCAAATGAATGTGAATGCGACACTACCTTGCTAGGAAATAGCGTCTGCAGATGTATAGGTATCCTAGCAATAGAGTTCTAATGCTTCTTAAAACTCGATATCGCATCTCATTTCTATGTTTCATGGTAAGATATAATATGATTTGCGAAGTGTTATGTATTCCTCGTCTACACTTCAAATGAATGTAAGTGCGACACTTCCTTGCAAGGAAGTAGCGTTTGCAAATGTCTACCTATCGTAGCAATAGTGTTCTCATGCTTCTTAAAACGCGATATCGCATCTCATTTCTATGTTTCATGGTAAGATATAATATGATTTGCGAAGTGTTATGTATTCCTCGTCTACACTTCAAATGAATGTAAATGCGACACTTCCTTGCAAGGAAATAGCGTTTGCAGATGTCTACGTATGGAAGCAATAGAGTTCTAATGCTTCTTAAAACGCGATATCGCATCTCATTTCTATGTTTCATGGTAAGATATAATATGGTTTGCGAAGTGTCATCTATTCCTCGTCTACACTTCAAATGAATGTAAATGCGACACTTCCTTGCAAGGAAATAGCGTTTGCAGATGTCTACGTATCGTAGGTATGGAGTTCTAATGCTTCTTAAAACGCGATATCGCTTCTCATTTCTATGTTTCATGGTAAGATATAACATGATTTGCGAAGTGTTATGTATTCCTCGTCTACACATCAAATGAATGTAAATGCGACACTTCCTTGCAAGGAAATAGCGTTTCCAGATGTCTACGTATCGTAGCAATAGAGTTCTTATGATTCTTAAAACGCGATATCGCATCTCATTTCTATGTTTCATGGTAAGATATAATATGATTTGCGAAGTGTCATGTATTCCTCGTCTACACTTCAAATGAATGTGAATGCGACATTTCCTTGCAAGGAAATAGCATTTGCAGATGTCTACGCATCGTAGCAATGGATTTCTGATGCTTCTTAAAACGCGATATCGCATCTCATTTCTATGTTTCATGGTAAGATATAATATGCTTTGCGAAGTGTCATCTATTCCTCGTCTACACTTCAAATGAATGTAAATGCGACACTTCCTTGCAAGGAAATAGCGTTTGCAGATGTCTACGTATCGTAGGTATAGAGTTCTAATGCTACTTAAAACGCGATATCGCATCTCATTTCTATGTTTCATGGTAAGATATAATATGATTTGCGAAGTATCATGTATTCCTCGTCTACACTTCAAATGAATGTAAATGCAACACTTCCTCGCTAGGAAATAGCGTTTGCAGATGTCTACGAATCGTAGCAAATGATTTCTAATGCTTCTTAAAACGCGATATCGCATCTCATTTCTATGTTTCATGGTAAGATATAATATGATTTGCGAAGTGTTATGAATTCCTCGTCTACACTTCAAATGAATGTAAATGCGACACTTCCTTGTAAGGAAATAGCGTTCGCAGATGTCTACCTATCGTAGCAATAGAGTTCTAATGCTTCTTAAAACGCGATATCGCATCTCATTTCTATGTTTCATGGTAAAATATAATATGATTTGTGAAGTGTTATGTATTCCTCGTCTACACTTCAAATGAATGTAAATGCGACACTTCCTTGCTAGGAAATAGCGTTTGCAGATGTCTACGTATCGTAGCAATAGAGTTCTTATTATTCTTAAAACGCGATATCGCATCTCATTTCTATGTTTCATGGTAAGATATAATATGATTTGCGAAGTGTCATGTATTCCTCGTCTACATTTCAAATGAATGTGAATGCGACACTTCCTCGCTAGGAAATAGCGTCTGCAGATGTCTAGATATCGTAGCAATAGGGTTCTAATGCTTCTTAAAACGCGATATCGCATCTCATTTCTATGTTTCATGGTAAGATATAATATTCATTGCGAAGTGTTATGCATTCCTCGTCTACGATTCAAATGAATGTAAATGCGACTCTTCCTTGCAAGGAAATAGCGTTTGCAGATGTCTACGTATCACAGCAATAGAGTTCTTGTGATTCTTAGAACGCGATATCGCATCTCATTTCTATGTTTCATGGTAAGGTATAATATGATATGCGAAGTGTTATGTATTCCTCGTCTACACTTCAAATGAATGTGAATGCGACACTACCTTGCTAGGAAATAGCGTCTGCAGATGTATAGGTATCCTAGCAATAGAGTTCTAATGCTTCTTAAAACTCGATATCGCATCTCATTTCTATGTTTCATGGTAAGATATAATATGATTTGCGAAGTGTAATGTATTCTTCGTCCACACTTCAAAGGAATGTGAATGCGACACTTCCTTGCTAGGAAATAGCGTTTGCAGATGTCTACGTATCGAAGCAATAGTGTTCAAATGCTTCTTAAAACAAGATATCGCAACTCATTTCTATGTTTCATGATAAGATGTAATATTCATTGCGAAGTGTTATGTATTCCTCGTCTACACTTCAAATGAATGTAAATGCGACACTTACTTGCAAGGAGATAGAGTTTGCAGATGTCTACGTAACGAAGCAATAGAGTTCTAATGCTTCTTAAAACGCGATATCGCATCTCATTTCTATGTTTCATGGTAAGATATAATATGGTTTGCGAAGTGTCATCTATTCCTCGTCTACACTTCAAATGAATGTAAATGCGACACTTCCTTGCAAGGAAATAGCGTTTGCAGATGTCTACGTATCGTAGGTATGGAGTTCTAATGCTTCTTAAAACGCGATATCGCTTCTCATTTCTATGTTTCATGGTAAGATATAACATGATTTGCGAAGTGTTATGTATTCCTCGTCTACACATCAAATGAATGTAAATGCGACACTTCCTTGCAAGGAAATAGCGTTTCCAGATGTCTACGTATCGTAGCAATAGAGTTCTTATGATTCTTAAAACGCGATATCGCATCTCATTTCTATGTTTCATGGTAAGATATAATATGATTTGCGAAGTGTCATGTATTCCTCGTCTACACTTCAAATGAATGTGAATGCGACATTTCCTTGCAAGGAAATAGCATTTGCAGATGTCTACGTATCGTAGCAATGGATTTCTGATGCTTCTTAAAACGCGATATCGCATCTCATTTCTATGTTTCATGGTAAGATATAATATGCTTTGCGAAGTGTCATCTATTCCTCGTCTACACTTCAAATGAATGTAAATGCGACACTTCCTTGCAAGGAAATAGCGTTTGCAGATGTCTACGTATCGTAGGTATAGAGTTCTAATGCTACTTAAAACGCGATATCGCATCTCATTTCTATGTTTCATGGTAAGATATAATATGATTTGCGAAGTATCATGTATTCCTCGTCTACACTTCAAATGAATGTAAATGCAACACTTCCTCGCTAGGAAATAGCGTTTGCAGATGTCTACGAATCGTAGCAAATGATTTCTAATGCTTCTTAAAACGCGATATCGCATCTCATTTCTATGTTTCATGGTAAGATATAATATGATTTGCGAAGTGTTATGAATTCCTCGTCTACACTTCAAATGAATGTAAATGCGACACTTCCTTGTAAGGAAATAGCGTTCGCAGATGTCTACCTATCGTAGCAATAGAGTTCTAATGCTTCTTAAAACGCGATATCGCATCTCATTTCTATGTTTCATGGTAAAATATAATATGATTTGTGAAGTGTTATGTATTCCTCGTCTACACTTCAAATGAATGTAAATGCGACACTTCCTTGCTAGGAAATAGCGTTTGCAGATGTCTACGTATCGTAGCAATAGAGTTCTTATTATTCTTAAAACGCGATATCGCATCTCATTTCTATGTTTCATGGTAAGATATAATATGATTTGCGAAGTGTCATGTATTCCTCGTCTACATTTCAAATGAATGTGAATGCGACACTTCCTCGCTAGGAAATAGCGTCTGCAGATGTCTAGATATCGTAGCAATAGGGTTCTAATGCTTCTTAAAACGCGATATCGCATCTCATTTCTATGTTTCATGGTAAGATATAATATTCATTGCGAAGTGTTATGCATTCCTCGTCTACGATTCAAATGAATGTAAATGCGACTCTTCCTTGCAAGGAAATAGCGTTTGCAGATGTCTACGTATCACAGCAATAGAGTTCTTGTGATTCTTAGAACGCGATATCGCATCTCATTTCTATGTTTCATGGTAAGGTATAATATGATATGCGAAGTGTTATGTATTCCTCGTCTACACTTCAAATGAATGTGAATGCGACACTACCTTGCTAGGAAATAGCGTCTGCAGATGTATAGGTATCCTAGCAATAGAGTTCTAATGCTTCTTAAAACTCGATATCGCATCTCATTTCTATGTTTCATGGTAAGATATAATATGATTTGCGTAGTGTTATGTATTCCTCGTCTACACTTCAAATGAATGTAAGTGCGACACTTCCTTGCAAGGAAGTAGCGTTTGCAAATATCTACCTATCGTAGCAATAGTGTTCTCATGCTTCTTAAAACGCGATATCGCATCTCATTTCCATGTTTCATGGTAAGATATAATATGATTTGCGAAGTGTAATGTATTCTTCGTCCACACTTCAAAGGAATGTGAATGCGACACTTCCTTGCTAGGAAATAGCGTTTGCAGATGTCTACGTATCGAAGCAATAGTGTTCAAATGCTTCTTAAAACAAGATATCGCAACTCATTTCTATGTTTCATGATAAGATGTAATATTCATTGCGAAGTGTTATGTATTCCTCGTCTACACTTCAAATGAATGTAAATGCGACACTTACTTGCAAGGAGATAGAGTTTGCAGATGTCTACGTAACGAAGCAATAGAGTTCTAATGCTTCTTAAAACGCGATATCGCATCTCATTTCTATGTTTCATGGTAAGATATAATATGGTTTGCGAAGTGTCATCTATTCCTCGTCTACACTTCAAATGAATGTAAATGCGACTCTTCCTTGCAAGGAAATAGCGTTTGCAGATGTCTACGTATCGTAGGTATGGAGTTCTAATGCTTCTTAAAACGCGATATCGCTTCTCATTTCTATGTTTCATGGTAAGATATAACATGATTTGCGAAGTGTTATGTATTCCTCGTCTACACATCAAATGAATGTAAATGCGACACTTCCTTGCAAGGAAATAGCGTTTCCAGATGTCTACGTATCGTAGCAATAGAGTTCTTATGATTCTTAAAACGCGATATCGCATCTCATTTCTATGTTTCATGGTAAGATATAATATGATTTGCGAAGTGTCATGTATTCCTCGTCTACACTTCAAATGAATGTGAATGCGACATTTCCTTGCAAGGAAATAGCATTTGCAGATGTCTACGTATCGTAGCAATGGATTTCTGATGCTTCTTAAAACGCGATATCGCATCTCATTTCTATGTTTCATGGTAAGATATAATATGCTTTGCGAAGTGTCATCTATTCCTCGTCTACACTTCAAATGAATGTAAATGCGACACTTCCTTGCAAGGAAATAGCGTTTGCAGATGTCTACGTATCGTAGGTATAGAGTTCTAATGCTACTTAAAACGCGATATCGCATCTCATTTCTATGTTTCATGGTAAGATATAATATGATTTGCGAAGTATCATGTATTCCTCGTCTACACTTCAAATGAATGTAAATGCAACACTTCCTCGCTAGGAAATAGCGTTTGCAGATGTCTACGAATCGTAGCAAATGATTTCTAATGCTTCTTAAAACGCGATATCGCATCTCATTTCTATGTTTCATGGTAAGGTATAATATGATTTGCGAAGTGTTATGAATTCCTCGTCTACACTTCAAATGAATGTAAATGCGACACTTCCTTGTAAGGAAATAGCGTTCGCAGATGTCTACCTATCGTAGCAATAGAGTTCTAATGCTTCTTAAAACGCGATATCGCATCTCATTTCTATGTTTCATGGTAAAATATAATATGATTTGTGAAGTGTTATGTATTCCTCGTCTACACTTCAAATGAATGTAAATGCGACACTTCCTTGCTAGGAAATAGCGTTTGCAGATGTCTACGTATCGTAGCAATAGAGTTCTTATTATTCTTAAAACGCGATATCGCATCTCATTTCTATGTTTCATGGTAAGATATAATATGATTTGCGAAGTGTCATGTATTCCTCGTCTACATTTCAAATGAATGTGAATGCGACACTTCCTCGCTAGGAAATAGCGTCTGCAGATGTCTAGATATCGTAGCAATAGGGTTCTAATGCTTCTTAAAACGCGATATCGCATCTCATTTCTATGTTTCATGGTAAGATATAATATTCATTGCGAAGTGTTATGCATTCCTCGTCTACGATTCAAATGAATGTAAATGCGACTCTTCCTTGCAAGGAAATAGCGTTTGCAGATGTCTACGTATCACAGCAATAGAGTTCTTGTGATTCTTAGAACGCGATATCGCATCTCATTTCTATGTTTCATGGTAAGGTATAATATGAAATGCGAAGTGTTATGTATTCCTCGTCTACACTTCAAATGAATGTGAATGCGACACTACCTTGCTAGGAAATAGCGTCTGCAGATGTATAGGTATCCTAGCAATAGAGTTCTAATGCTTCTTAAAACTCGATATCGCATCTCATTTCTATGTTTCATGGTAAGATATAATATGATTTGCGTAGTGTTATGTATTCCTCGTCTACACTTCAAATGAATGTAAGTGCGACACTTCCTTGCAAGGAAGTAGCGTTTGCAAATATCTACCTATCGTAGCAATAGTGTTCTCATGCTTCTTAAAACGCGATATCGCATCTCATTTCCATGTTTCATGGTAAGATATAATATGATTTGCGAAGTGTAATGTATTCTTCGTCCACACTTCAAAGGAATGTGAATGCGACACTTCCTTGCTAGGAAATAGCGTTTGCAGATGTCTACGTATCGAAGCAATAGTGTTCAAATGCTTCTTAAAACAAGATATCGCAACTCATTTCTATGTTTCATGATAAGATGTAATATTCATTGCGAAGTGTTATGTATTCCTCGTCTACACTTCAAATGAATGTAAATGCGACACTTACTTGCAAGGAAATAGCGTTTGCAGATGTCTACGTATCGTAGGTATAGAGTTCTAATGCTTCTTAAAACGCGATATCGCATCTCATTTCTATGTTTCATGGTAAGATATAATATGATTTGCGAAGTATCATGTATTCCTCGTCTGCACTTCAAATGAATGTAAATGCAACACTTCCTCGCTAGGAAATAGCGTTTGCAGATGTCTACGAATCGTAGCAATAGATTTCTAATGCTTCTTAAAACGCGATATCGCATCTCATTTCTATGTTTCATGGTAAGATATAATATGATTTGCGAAGTGTTATGTATTCCTCGTCTACACTTCAAATGAATGTAAATGCGACACTTCCTTGTAAGGAAATAGCGTTCGCAGATGTCTACCTATCGTAGCAATAGAGTTCTAATGCTTCTTAAAACGCGATATCGCATCTCATTTCTATGTTTCATGGTAAAATATAATATGATTTGTGAAGTGTTATGTATTCCTCGTCTACACTTCAAATGAATGTAAATGCGACACTTCCTTGCTAGGAAATAGCGTTTGCAGATGTCTACGTATCGTAGCAATAGAGTTCTTATGATTCTTAAAACGCGATATCGCATCTCATTTCTATGTTTCATGGTAAGATATAATATGATTTGCGAAGTGTCATGTATTCCTCGTCTACATTTCAAATGAATGTAAATGCGACACTTCCTTGCGAGGAAATAGCGTCTGCAGATGTCTAGGTATCGTAGCAATAGAGTTCTAATGCTTCATAAAACGGGATATCGCTTCTCATTTCTATGTTTCATGGTAAGATATAACATGATTTGCGAAGTGTTATGTATTCCTCGTCTACACATCAATTGAATGTAAATGCGACACTTCCTTGCAAGGAAATAGCGTTTGCAGATGTCTACGTATCGTAGCAATAGAGTTCTTATGATTCTTAAAACGCGATATCGCATCTCATTTCTATGTTTCATGGTAAGATATAATACGATTTGCGAAGTGTCATGTATTCCTCGTCTACACTTCAAATGAATGTAAATGCAACACTTCCTCGCTAGGAAATAGCGTTTGCAGATGTCTACGTATCGTAGCAGTAGAGTTCTAATGCTTCTTAAAACGCGATATCGCATCTCATTTCTATGTTTCATGGTAAAATATAATATGATTTGTGAAGTGTTATGTATTCCTCGTCTACATTTCAAATGAATGTAAATGCGACACTTCCTTGCTAGGAAATAGCGTTTGCAGATGTCTACGTATCGTAGCAATAGAGTTCTTATGATTCTTAAAACGCGATATCGCATCTCATTTCTATGTTTCATGGTAAGATATAATATGATTTGCGAAGTGTCATGTATTCCTCGTCTACATTTCAAATGAATGTAAATGCGACACTTCCTTGCGAGGAAATAGCGTCTGCAGATGTCTAGGTATCGTAGCAATAGAGTTCTAATGCTTCATAAAACGCGATATCGCTTCTCATTTCTATGTTTCATGGTAAGATATAACATGATTTGCGAAGTGTTATGTATTCCTCGTCTACACATCAATTGAATGTAAATGCGACACTTCCTTGCAAGGAAATAGCGTTTCCAGATGTCTACGTATCGTAGCAATGGAGTTCTTATGATTCTTAAAACGCGATATCGCATCTCATTTCTATGTTTCAGGGTAAGATATAATATGATTTGCGAAGAGTCATGTATTCCACGACTACACTTCAAATGATTGTAAATGCGACACTACCTTGCTAGGAAATAGCGTCTGCAGATGTATAGGTATCCTAGCAATAGAGTTCTAATGCTTCTTAAAACTCGATATCGCATCTCATTTCTATATTTCATGGTAAGATATAACATGATTTGCGAAGTGTTATGTATTCCTCGTCTACACATCAATTGAATGTAAATGCGACACTTCCTTGCAAGGAAATAGCGTTTCCAGATGTCTACGTATCGTAGCAATAGAGTTCTTATGATTCTTAAAACGCGATATCGCATCTCATTTCTATGTTTCATGGTAAGATATAATACGATTTGCGAAGTGTCATGTATTCCTCGTCCACACTTCAAATGAATGTAAATGCAACACTTCCTCGCTAGGAAATAGCGTTTGCAGATGTCTACGTATCGTAGCAATAGAGTTCTAATGCTTCTTAAAACGCGATATCGCATCTCATTTCTATATTTCATGGTAAGATATAATATGATTTGCGAAGTGTTATGTATTCCTCGTCTACACTTCAAATGAATGTAAGTGCGACACTTCCTTGCAAGGAAATAGCGTTTGCAGATGTCTACGTATCGTAGGTATAGAGTTCTAATGCTTCTTAAAACGCGATATCGCATCTCATTTCTATGTTTCATGGTAAGATATAATATGATTTGCGAAGTATCATGTATTCCTCGTCTACACTTAAAATGAATGTAAATGCGACACTTCCTCGCTAGGAAATAGCGTTTGCAGATGTCTACGAATCGTAGCAATAGATTTCTAATGCTTCTTAAAACGCGATATCGCATCTCATTTCTATGTTTCATGGTAAGATATAATATGATTTGCGAAGTGTTATGTATTCCTCGTCTACACTTCAAATGAATGCAAATGCGACACTTCCTTGTAAGGAAATAGCGTTCGCAGATGTCTACCTATCGTAGCAATAGAGTTCTAATGCTTCTTAAAACGCGATATCGCATCTCATTTCTATGTTTCATGGTAAAATATAATATGATTTGTGAAGTGTTATGTATTCCTCGTCTACACTTCAAATGAATGTAAATGCGACACTTCCTTGCTAGGAAATAGCGTTTGCAGATGTCTACGTATCGTAGCAATAGAGTTCTTATGATTCTTAAAACGCGATATCGCATCTCATTTCTATGTTTCATGGTAAGATATAATATGATTTGCGAAGTGTCATGTATTCCTCGTCTACATTTCAAATGAATGTAAATGCGACACTTCCTTGCGAGGAAATAGCGTCTGCAGATGTCTAGGTATCGTAGCAATAGAGTTCTAATGCTTCATAAAACGCGATATCGCTTCTCATTTCTATGTTTCATGGTAAGATATAACATGATTTGCGAAGTGTTATGTATTCCTCGTCTACACATCAATTGAATGTAAATGCGACACTTCCTTGCAAGGAAATAGCGTTTCCAGATGTCTACGTATCGTAGCAATAGAGTTCTTATGATTCTTAAAACGCGATATCGCATCTCATTTCTATGTTTCATGGTAAGATATAATATGATTTGCGAAGTATCATGTATTCCTCGTCTACACTTAAAATGAATGTAAATGCGACACTTCCTCGCTAGGAAATAGCGTTTGCAGATGTCTACGAATCGTAGCAATAGATTTCTAATGCTTCTTAAAACGCGATATCGCATCTCATTTCTATGTTTCATGGTAAGATATAATATGATTTGCGAAGTGTTATGTATTCCTCGTCTACACTTCAAATGAATGTAAATGCGACACTTCCTTGTAAGGAAATAGCGTTCGCAGATGTCTACCTATCGTAGCAATAGAGTTCTAATGCTTCTTAAAACGCGATATCGCATCTCATTTCTATGTTTCATGGTAAAATATAATATGATTTGTGAAGTGTTATGTATTCCTCGTCTACACTTCAAATGAATGTAAATGCGACACTTCCTTGCTAGGAAATAGCGTTTGCAGATGTCTACGTATCGTAGCAATAGAGTTCTTATGATTCTTAAAACGCGATATCGCATCTCATTTCTATGTTTCATGGTAAGATATAATATGTTTTGCGAAGTGTCATGTATTCCTCGTCTACATTTCAAATGAATGTAAATGCGACACTTCCTTGCGAGGAAATAGCGTCTGCAGATGTCTAGGTATCGTAGCAATAGAGTTCTAATGCTTCATAAAACGCGATATCGCTTCTCATTTCTATGTTTCATGGTAAGATATAACATGATTTGCGAAGTGTTATGTATTCCTCGTCTACACATCAATTGAATGTAAATGCGACACTTCCTTGCAAGGAAATAGCGTTTCCAGATGTCTACGTATCGTAGCAATAAAGTTCTTATGATTCTTAAAACGCGATATCGCATCTCATTTCTATGTTTCATGGTAAGATATAATACGATTTGCGAAGTGTCATGTATTCCTCGTCCACACTTCAAATGAATGTAAATGCAACACTTCCTCGCTAGGAAATAGCGTTTGCAGATGTCTACGTATCGTAGCAATAGATTTCTAATGCCTCTTAAAACAAGATATCGCAACTCATTTCTATGTTTCATGATAAGATGTAATATTCATTGCGAAGTGTTATGTACTCCTCGCCTACACTTCAAATGAATGTAAATGCGACACTTCCTTGCTAGGAAATAGCGTTTGCAGATGTCTACGTATTGAAGCAATAGAGTTCAAATGCTTCTTAAATCGAGATATTGCATCTCATATCTATGTTTCATGATAAGATATAATATTCATTGCGAAGTGTTATACATTTCCCGTCTACGATTCAAATGAATGTAAATGCGACACTTCCTTGCAAGGAAATAGCGTTTGCAGATGTCTACGTATCACAGCAATAGAGTTCTTGTGATTCTTAGAACGCGATATCGCATCTAATTCCTATGTTTCATGGTAAGGTATAATATGATATGCGAAGTGTTATGTATTCCTCGTCTACACTTCAAATGAATGTGAATGCGACTCTTCCTCGCTAGGAAATGGCGTTTGCAGATGTCTACGTATCGTAGCAATAGATTTCTAATGCTTCTTAAAACGCGATATCGCATCTCATTTCTATGTTTCAGGGTAAGATATAATATGATTTGCGAAGAGTCATGTATTCCACGACTAAACTTCAAATGAATGTAAATGCGGCACTACCTTGCTAGGAAATAGCGTCTGCAGATGTATAGGTATCCTAGCAATAGAGTTCTAATGCTTCTTAAAACTCGATATCGCATCTCATTTCTATGTTTCATGGTAAGATATAATATGATTTGCGAAGTGTTATGTATTCCTCGTCTACACTTCAAATGAATGTAAGTGCGACACTTCCTTGCAAGGAAGTAGCGTTTGCAAATGTCTACCTATCGTAGCAATAGTGTTCTCATGCTTCTTAAAACGCGATATCGCATCTCATTTCCATATTTCATGGTAAGATATAATATGATTTGCGAAGTGTAATGTATTCTTCGTCCACACTTCAAGTGAATGTAAATGCGACATTTCCTTGCAAGAAAATAGCGTTTGCAGATGTCTACGTATCGAAGCAATAGTGTTCAAATGCTTCTTAAAACAAGATATCGCAACTCATTTCTATGTTTCATGATAAGATGTAATATTCATTGCGAAGTGTTATGTATTCCTCGTCTACACTTCAAATGAATGTAAATGCGACACTTACTTGCAAGGAAATAGCGTTTGCAGATGTCTACGTATCGTAGGTATAGAGTTCTAATGCTTCTTAAAACGCGATATCGCATCTCATTTCTATGTTTCATGGTAAGATATAATATGATTTGCGAAGTATCATGTATTCCTCGTCTACACTTCAAATGAATGTAAATGCAACACTTCCTCGCTAGGAAATAGCGTTTGCAGATGTCTACGAATCGTAGCAATAGATTTCTAATGCTTCTTAAAACGCGATATCGCATCTCATTTCTATGTTTCATGGTAAGATATAATATGATTTGCGAAGTGTTATGTATTCCTCGTCTACACTTCAAATGAATGTAAATGCGACACTTCCTTGTAAGGAAATAGCGTTCGCAGATGTCTACCTATCGTAGCAATAGAGTTCTAATGCTTCTTAAAACGCGATATCGCATCTCATTTCTATGTTTCATGGTAAAATATAATATGATTTGTGAAGTGTTATGTATTCCTCGTCTACACTTCAAATGAATGTAAATGCGACACTTCCTTGCTAGGAAATAGCGTTTGCAGATGTCTACGTATCGTAGCAATAGAGTTCTTATGATTCTTAAAACGCGATATCGCATCTCATTTCTATGTTTCATGGTAAGATATAATATGATTTGCGAAGTGTCATGTATTCCTCGTCTACATTTCAAATGAATGTAAATGCGACACTTCCTTGCGAGGAAATAGCGTCTGCAGATGTCTAGGTATCGTAGCAATAGAGTTCTAATGCTTCATAAAACGGGATATCGCTTCTCATTTCTATGTTTCATGGTAAGATATAACATGATTTGCGAAGTGTTATGTATTCCTCGTCTACACATCAATTGAATGTAAATGCGACACTTCCTTGCAAGGAAATAGCGTTTGCAGATGTCTACGTATCGTAGCAATAGAGTTCTTATGATTCTTAAAACGCGATATCGCATCTCATTTCTATGTTTCATGGTAAGATATAATACGATTTGCGAAGTGTCATGTATTCCTCGTCTACACTTCAAATGAATGTAAATGCAACACTTCCTCGCTAGGAAATAGCGTTTGCAGATGTCTACGTATCGTAGCAGTAGAGTTCTAATGCTTCTTAAAACGCGATATCGCATCTCATTTCTATGTTTCATGGTAAAATATAATATGATTTGTGAAGTGTTATGTATTCCTCGTCTACATTTCAAATGAATGTAAATGCGACACTTCCTTGCTAGGAAATAGCGTTTGCAGATGTCTACGTATCGTAGCAATAGAGTTCTTATGATTCTTAAAACGCGATATCGCATCTCATTTCTATGTTTCATGGTAAGATATAATATGATTTGCGAAGTGTCATGTATTCCTCGTCTACATTTCAAATGAATGTAAATGCGACACTTCCTTGCGAGGAAATAGCGTCTGCAGATGTCTAGGTATCGTAGCAATAGAGTTCTAATGCTTCATAAAACGCGATATCGCTTCTCATTTCTATGTTTCATGGTAAGATATAACATGATTTGCGAAGTGTTATGTATTCCTCGTCTACACATCAATTGAATGTAAATGCGACACTTCCTTGCAAGGAAATAGCGTTTCCAGATGTCTACGTATCGTAGCAATGGAGTTCTTATGATTCTTAAAACGCGATATCGCATCTCATTTCTATGTTTCAGGGTAAGATATAATATGATTTGCGAAGAGTCATGTATTCCACGACTACACTTCAAATGATTGTAAATGCGACACTACCTTGCTAGGAAATAGCGTCTGCAGATGTATAGGTATCCTAGCAATAGAGTTCTAATGCTTCTTAAAACTCGATATCGCATCTCATTTCTATATTTCATGGTAAGATATAACATGATTTGCGAAGTGTTATGTATTCCTCGTCTACACATCAATTGAATGTAAATGCGACACTTCCTTGCAAGGAAATAGCGTTTCCAGATGTCTACGTATCGTAGCAATAGAGTTCTTATGATTCTTAAAACGCGATATCGCATCTCATTTCTATGTTTCATGGTAAGATATAATACGATTTGCGAAGTGTCATGTATTCCTCGTCCACACTTCAAATGAATGTAAATGCAACACTTCCTCGCTAGGAAATAGCGTTTGCAGATGTCTACGTATCGTAGCAATAGAGTTCTAATGCTTCTTAAAACGCGATATCGCATCTCATTTCTATATTTCATGGTAAGATATAATATGATTTGCGAAGTGTTATGTATTCCTCGTCTACACTTCAAATGAATGTAAGTGCGACACTTCCTTGCAAGGAAATAGCGTTTGCAGATGTCTACGTATCGTAGGTATAGAGTTCTAATGCTTCTTAAAACGCGATATCGCATCTCATTTCTATGTTTCATGGTAAGATATAATATGATTTGCGAAGTATCATGTATTCCTCGTCTACACTTAAAATGAATGTAAATGCGACACTTCCTCGCTAGGAAATAGCGTTTGCAGATGTCTACGAATCGTAGCAATAGATTTCTAATGCTTCTTAAAACGCGATATCGCATCTCATTTCTATGTTTCATGGTAAGATATAATATGATTTGCGAAGTGTTATGTATTCCTCGTCTACACTTCAAATGAATGCAAATGCGACACTTCCTTGTAAGGAAATAGCGTTCGCAGATGTCTACCTATCGTAGCAATAGAGTTCTAATGCTTCTTAAAACGCGATATCGCATCTCATTTCTATGTTTCATGGTAAAATATAATATGATTTGTGAAGTGTTATGTATTCCTCGTCTACACTTCAAATGAATGTAAATGCGACACTTCCTTGCTAGGAAATAGCGTTTGCAGATGTCTACGTATCGTAGCAATAGAGTTCTTATGATTCTTAAAACGCGATATCGCATCTCATTTCTATGTTTCATGGTAAGATATAATATGATTTGCGAAGTGTCATGTATTCCTCGTCTACATTTCAAATGAATGTAAATGCGACACTTCCTTGCGAGGAAATAGCGTCTGCAGATGTCTAGGTATCGTAGCAATAGAGTTCTAATGCTTCATAAAACGCGATATCGCTTCTCATTTCTATGTTTCATGGTAAGATATAACATGATTTGCGAAGTGTTATGTATTCCTCGTCTACACATCAATTGAATGTAAATGCGACACTTCCTTGCAAGGAAATAGCGTTTCCAGATGTCTACGTATCGTAGCAATAGAGTTCTTATGATTCTTAAAACGCGATATCGCATCTCATTTCTATGTTTCATGGTAAGATATAATATGATTTGCGAAGTATCATGTATTCCTCGTCTACACTTAAAATGAATGTAAATGCGACACTTCCTCGCTAGGAAATAGCGTTTGCAGATGTCTACGAATCGTAGCAATAGATTTCTAATGCTTCTTAAAACGCGATATCGCATCTCATTTCTATGTTTCATGGTAAGATATAATATGATTTGCGAAGTGTTATGTATTCCTCGTCTACACTTCAAATGAATGTAAATGCGACACTTCCTTGTAAGGAAATAGCGTTCGCAGATGTCTACCTATCGTAGCAATAGAGTTCTAATGCTTCTTAAAACGCGATATCGCATCTCATTTCTATGTTTCATGGTAAAATATAATATGATTTGTGAAGTGTTATGTATTCCTCGTCTACACTTCAAATGAATGTACATGCGACACTTCCTTGCTAGGAAATAGCGTTTGCAGATGTCTACGTATCGTAGCAATAGAGTTCTTATGATTCTTAAAACGCGATATCGCATCTCATTTCTATGTTTCATGGTAAGATATAATATGTTTTGCGAAGTGTCATGTATTCCTCGTCTACATTTCAAATGAATGTAAATGCGACACTTCCTTGCGAGGAAATAGCGTCTGCAGATGTCTAGGTATCGTAGCAATAGAGTTCTAATGCTTCATAAAACGCGATATCGCTTCTCATTTCTATGTTTCATGGTAAGATATAACATGATTTGCGAAGTGTTATGTATTCCTCGTCTACACATCAATTGAATGTAAATGCGACACTTCCTTGCAAGGAAATAGCGTTTCCAGATGTCTACGTATCGTAGCAATAAAGTTCTTATGATTCTTAAAACGCGATATCGCATCTCATTTCTATGTTTCATGGTAAGATATAATACGATTTGCGAAGTGTCATGTATTCCTCGTCCACACTTCAAATGAATGTAAATGCAACACTTCCTCGCTAGGAAATAGCGTTTGCAGATGTCTACGTATCGTAGCAATAGATTTCTAATGCCTCTTAAAACAAGATATCGCAACTCATTTCTATGTTTCATGATAAGATGTAATATTCATTGCGAAGTGTTATGTACTCCTCGCCTACACTTCAAATGAATGTAAATGCGACACTTCCTTGCTAGGAAATAGCGTTTGCAGATGTCTACGTATTGAAGCAATAGAGTTCAAATGCTTCTTAAATCGAGATATTGCATCTCATATCTATGTTTCATGATAAGATATAATATTCATTGCGAAGTGTTATACATTTCCCGTCTACGATTCAAATGAATGTAAATGCGACACTTCCTTGCAAGGAAATAGCGTTTGCAGATGTCTACGTATCACAGCAATAGAGTTCTTGTGATTCTTAGAACGCGATATCGCATCTAATTCCTATGTTTCATGGTAAGGTATAATATGATATGCGAAGTGTTATGTATTCCTCGTCTACACTTCAAATGAATGTGAATGCGACTCTTCCTCGCTAGGAAATGGCGTTTGCAGATGTCTACGTATCGTAGCAATAGATTTCTAATGCTTCTTAAAACGCGATATCGCATCTCATTTCTATGTTTCAGGGTAAGATATAATATGATTTGCGAAGAGTCATGTATTCCACGACTAAACTTCAAATGAATGTAAATGCGGCACTACCTTGCTAGGAAATAGCGTCTGCAGATGTATAGGTATCCTAGCAATAGAGTTCTAATGCTTCTTAAAACTCGATATCGCATCTCATTTCTATATTTCATGGTAAGATATAATATGATTTGCGAAGTGTTATGTATTCCTCGTCTACACTTCAAATGAATGTAAGTGCGACACTTCCTTGCAAGGAATTAGCGTTTGCAAATGTCTACCTATCGTAGCAATAGTGTTCTCATGCTTCTTAAAACGCGATATCGCATCTCATTTCCATATTTCATGGTAAGATATAATATGATTTGCGAAGTGTAATGTATTCTTCGTCCACACTTCAAGTGAATGTAAATGCGACATTTCCTTGCAAGAAAATAGCGTTTGCAGATGTCTACGTATCGTAGCAATGGATTTCTGATGCTTCTTAAAACGCGATATCGCATATCATTTCTATGTTTCATGGTAAGATATAATATGATTTGCGAAGTGTAATGTATTCTTCGTCCACACTTCAAGTGAATGTAAATGCGACATTTCCTTGCAAGGAAATAGCGTTTGCAGATGTCTACATATCGTAGCAATGGATTTCTGATGCTTCTTAAAACGCGATATCGCATCTCATTTCTATGTTTCATGGTAAGATATAATATGGTTTGCGAAGTGTCATCTATTCCTCGTCTACACTTCAAATGAATGTAAATGCGACACTTCCTCGCTAGGAAATAGCGTTTGCAGATGTCTACGAATCGTAGCAATAGATTTCTAATGCTTCTTAAAACGCGATATCGCATCTCATTTCTATGTTTCATGGTAAGATATAATATGATTTGCGAAGTGTTATGTATTCCTCGTCTACACTTCAAATGAATGTAAATGCGACACTTCCTTGTAAGGAAATAGCGTTCGCAGATGTCTACCTATCGTAGCAATAGAGTTCTAATGCTTCTTAAAACGCGATATCGCATCTCATTTCTATGTTTCATGGTAAAATATAATATGATTTGTGAAGTGTTATGTATTCCTCGTCTACACTTCAAATGAATGTAAATGCGACACTTCCTTGCTAGGAAATAGCGTTTGCAGATGTCTACGTATCGTAGCAATAGAGTTCTTATGATTCTTAAAACGCGATATCGCATCTCATTTCTATGTTTCATGGTAAGATATAATATGATTTGCGAAGTGTCATGTATTCCTCGTCTACATTTCAAATGAATGTAAATGCGACACTTCCTTGCGAGGAAATAGCGTCTGCAGATGTCTAGGTAACGTAGCAATGGAGTTCTAATGCTTCATAAAACGCGATATCGCTTCTCATTTCTATGTTTCATGGTAAGATATAACATGATTTGCGAAGTGTTATGTATTCCTCGTCTACACATCAATTGAATGTAAATGCGACACTTCCTTGCAAGGAAATAGCGTTTCCAGATGTCTACGTATCGTAGCAATAGAGTTCTTATGATTCTTAAAACGCGATATCGCATCTCATTTCTATGTTTCATGGTAAGATATAATATGATTTGCGAAGTATCATGTATTCCTCGTCTACACTTAAAATGAATGTAAATGCGACACTTCCTCGCTAGGAAATAGCGTTTGCAGATGTCTACGAATCGTAGCAATAGACTTCTAATGCTTCTTAAAACGCGATATCGCATCTCATTTCTATGTTTCATGGTAAGATATAATATGATTTGCGAAGTGTTATGTATTCCTCGTCTACACTTCAAATGAATGTAAATGCGACACTTCCTTGCGAGGAAATAGCGTCTGCAGATGTCTAGGTATCGTAGCAATAGAGTTCTAATGCTTCATAAAACGCGATATCGCTTCTCATTTCTATGTTTCATGGTAAGATATAACATGATTTGCGAAGTGTTATGTATTCCTCGTCTACACATCAATTGAATGTAAATGCGACACTTCCTTGCAAGGAAATAGCGTTTCCAGATGTCTACGTATCGTAGCAATAAAGTTCTTATGATTCTTAAAACGCGATATCGCATCTCATTTCTATGTTTCATGGTAAGATATAATACGATTTGCGAAGTGTCATGTATTCCTCGTCCACACTTCAAATGAATGTAAATGCAACACTTCCTCGCTAGGAAATAGCGTTTGCAGATGTCTACGTATCGTAGCAATAGATTTCTAATGCCTCTTAAAACAAGATATCGCAACTCATTTCTATGTTTCATGATAAGATGTAATATTCATTGCGAAGTGTTATGTACTCCTCGCCTACACTTCAAATGAATGTAAATGCGACACTTCCTTGCTAGGAAATAGCGTTTGCAGATGTCTACGTATTGAAGCAATAGAGTTCAAATGCTTCTTAAAACGAGATATTGCATCTCATATCTATGTTTCATGATAAGATATAATATTCATTGCGAAGTGTTATACATTTCTCGTCTACGATTCAAATGAATGTAAATGCGACACTTCCTTGCAAGGAAATAGCGTTTGCAGATGTCTACGTATCACAGCAATAGAGTTCTTGTGATTCTTAGAACGCGATACCGCATCTAATTCCTATGTTTCATGGTAAGGTATAATATGATATGCGAAGTGTTATGTATTCCTCGTCTACACTTCAAATGAATGTGAATGCGACTCTTCCTCGCTAGGAAATGGCGTTTGCAGATGTCTACGTATCGTAGCATTAGATTTCTAATGCTTCTTAAAACGCGATATCGCATCTCATTTCTATGTTTCAGGGTAAGATATAATATGATTTGCGAAGAGTCATGTATTCCACGACTACACTTCAAATGAATGTAAATGCGGCACTACCTTGCTAGGAAATAGCGTCTGCAGATGTATAGGTATCCTAGCAATAGAGTTCTAATGCTTCTTAAAACTCGATATCGCATCTCATTTCTATATTTCATGGTAAGATATAATATGATTTGCGAAGTGTTATGTATTCCTCGTCTACAGTTCAAATGAATGTAAGTGCGACACTTCCTTGCAAGGAAGTAGCGTTTGCAAATGTCTACCTATCGTAGCAATAGTGTTCTCATGCTTCTTAAAACGCGATATCGCATCTCATTTCCATATTTCATGGTAAGATATAATATGATTTGCGAAGTGTAATGTATTCTTCGTCCACACTTCAAGTGAATGTAAATGCGACATTTCCTTGCAAGAAAATAGCGTTTGCAGATGTCTACGTATCGTAGCAATGGATTTCTGATGCTTCTTAAAACGCGATATCGCATATCATTTCTATGTTTCATGGTAAGATATAATATGATTTGCGAAGTGTAATGTATTCTTCGTCCACACTTCAAGTGAATGTAAATGCGACATTTCCTTGCAAGGAAATAGCGTTTGCAGATGTCTACGTATCGTAGCAATGGATTTCTGATGCTTCTTAAAACGCGATATCGCATCTCATTTCTATGTTTCATGGTAAGATATAATATGGTTTGCGAAGTGTCATCTATTCCTCGTCTACACTTCAAATGAATGTAAATGCGACACTTCCTTGCAAGGAAATAGCGTTTGCAGATGTCTACGTATCGTAGGTATAGAGTTCTAATGCTTCTTAAAACGCGATATCGCATCTCATTTCTATGTTTCATGGTAAGATATAATATGATTTGCGAAGTATCATGTATTCCTCGTCTACACTTCAAATGAATGTAAATGCAACACTTCCTCGCTAGGAAATAGCGTTTGCAGATGTCTACGAATCGTAGCAATAGATTTCTAATGCTTCTTAAAACGCGATATCGCATCTCATTTCTATGTTTCATGGTAAGATATAATATGATTTGCGAAGTGTTATGTATTCCTCGTCTACACTTCAAATGAATGTAAATGCGACACTTCCTTGCAAGGAAATAGCGTTTGCAAATGTCTACCTATCGTAGCAATAGTGTTCTAATGCTTCTTGAAACGCGATATCGCATCTCATTTCTATGTTTCATGATAAGATATAATATGATTTGCGAAGTGTCATGTATTCCTCGTCTACACTTCAAATGAATGTAAATGCGACACTTCCTTGCAAGGAAATAGCGTTTGCAGATGTCTACGTATCGTAGCAATAGAGTTCTAATGCTTCTTAAAACGCGACATCGCATCTCATTTCTATGTTTCATCGTAAGATATAATATGATTTGCGAAGTGTTATGTATTCCTCGTCTACACATCAAATGAATGTAAATCCGACACTTCCTTGCTAGGAAATAGCGTCTGCAGATGTTTACCTATCGTAGCAATAGAGTTCTAGTACTTCTTAGAACGCGATATCGCATCTCATTTCTATGTTTCATGGTAAGATATAATATGATTTGCCAAGTGTTATGTATTCCTCGTCTACACTTCAATTGAATGTAAATGCGACACTTCCTTGCAAGGAAATAGCGTTTGCAGATGTCTAGGTATCGTAGCAATAGAGTTCTAATGCTTCTTAAAACGAGATATTGCATCTCATATCTATGTTTCATGATAAGATATAATATTCATTGCGAAGTGTTATGCATTCCTCGTCTACGATACAAATGAATGAAAATGCGACACTTCCTTGCAAGGAAATAGCGTTTGCAGATGTCTACGTACCGAAGCAATAGAGTTCAAATGCTTCTTAAAACGGGA
The DNA here is from genome assembly GCF_050948175.1 of Xylocopa sonorina. Lineage (NCBI taxonomy): Eukaryota > Metazoa > Arthropoda > Insecta > Hymenoptera > Apidae > Xylocopa > Xylocopa sonorina. The sequence continues at coordinate 32,821 of NW_027490171.1, forward strand.
TATTGCACCTCATATCTACGTTTCATGATAAGATATAATATTCATTGCGAAGTGTTATGTATTCCTCGTCTACACATCAAATGAATGTAAATGCGACACTTCCTAGCAAGGAAATAGCGTTTGCAGATGTCTACGTATCGTAGCAATAGGGTTCTAATGCTTCTTAAAACGCGATATCGCATCTCATTTCTATGTTTCATGGTAAGATATAAAATGATTTGCGAAGTGTTATGTATTCCTCGTCTACACTTCAAATGAATGTAAATGCGACACTTCCTTGCTAGGAAATAGCGTCTGCAGATGTCTAGCTATCGTAGTAATAGAGTTCTAATGCTTCTTAAAACGAGATATTGCATCTCATATCTATGTTTCATGATAAGATATAATATTCATTGTGAAGTGTTATGCATTCCTCGTCAACACTTCAAATGAATGTAAATGCGACACTTCCTTGCAAGGAAATAGCGTTTGCAGATGTCTACGTCTCGTAGCAATAGAGTTCTTATGATTCTTAAAACGCGATATCGCATCTCATTTCTATGTTTCATGGTAAGATATAATATGATTTGCGAAGTGTTATGTATTCCTCGTCTACACATCAACTGAATGTAAATGCGACACTTCCTTGCAAGGAAATAGCGTTTGCCAATGTCTACCTATCGTAGCAATAGTGTTCTAATGCTTCTTAAAACGCGATATCGCATCTCATTTCTATGTTTCATGATAAGATATAATATGATTTGCGAAGTGTCATGTATTCCTCGTCTACACTTCAAATGAATGTAAATGCGACACTTCCTTGCAAGGAAATAGCGTTTGCAGATGTCTCCGTATCATAGCAATAGAGTTCTAATGCTTCTTAAAACGCGATATCGCATCTCATTTCTATGTTTCATCGTAAGATATAATATGATTTGCGAAGTGTTATGTATTCCTCGTCTACACATCAAATGAATGTAAATGCGACACTTCCTTGCTAGGAAATAGCGTCTGCAGATGTCTACCTATCGTAGCAATAGAGTTCTAGTACTTCTTAGAACGCGATATCGCATCTCATTTCTATGTTTCATGGTAAGATATAATATGATTTGCCAAGTGTTATGTATTCCTCGTCTACACTTCAATTGAATGTAAATGCGACACTTCCTTGCAAGGAAATAGCGTTTGCAGATGTCTAGGTATCGTAGCAATAGAGTTCTAATGCTTCTTAAAACGAGATATTGCATCTCATATCTATGTTTCATGATAAGATATAATATTCATTGTGAAGTGTTATGCATTCCTCGTCTACACTTCAAATGAATGTAAATGCGACACTTCCTTGCAAGGAAATAGCGTTTGCAGATGTCTACGTATCGTAGCAATAGAGTTCTAATGCTTCTTAAAACGCGATATCGCATCTCATTTCTATGTTTCATCGTAAGATATAATATGATTTGCGAAGTGTTATGTATTCCTCGTCTACACATCAAATGAATGTAAATGCGACACTTCCTTGCTAGGAAATAGCGTCTGCAGATGTCTACCTATCGTAGCAATAGAGTTCTAGTACTTCTTAGAACGCGATATCGCATCTCATTTCTATGTTTCATGGTAAGATATAATATGATTTGCCAAGTGTTATGTATTCCTCGTCTACACTTCAATTGAATGTAAATGCGACACTTCCTTGCAAGGAAATAGCGTTTGCAGATGTCTAGGTATCGTAGCAATAGAGTTCTAATGCTTCTTAAAACGAGATATTGCATCTCATATCTATGTTTCATGATAAGATATAATATTCATTGCGAAGTGTTATGCATTCCTCGTCTACGATACAAATGAATGAAAATGCGACACTTCCTTGCAAGGAAATAGCGTTTGCAGATGTCTACGTGTCGAAGCAATAGAGTTCAAATGCTTCTTAAAACGGGATATTGCATCTCATATCTACGTTTCATGATAAGATATAATATTCATTGCGAAGTGTTATGTATTCCTCGTCTACACATCAAATGAATGTAAATGCGACACTTCCTTGCAAGGAAATAGCGTTTGCAGATGTCTACGTATCGTAGCAATAGGGTTCTAATGCTTCTTAAAACGCGATATCGCATCTCATTTCTATGTTTCATGGTAAGATATAATATGATTTGCGAAGTGTTATGTATTCCTCGTCTACACTTCAAATGAATGTAAATGCGACACTTCCTTGCTAGGAAATAGCGTCTGCAGATGTCTAGGTATCGTAGCAATAGAGTTCTAATGCTTCTTAAAACGAGATATTGCATCTCATATCTATGTTTCATGATAAGATATAATATTCATTGTGAAGTGTTATGCATTCCTCGTCTACACTTCAAATGAATGTAAATGCGACACTTCCTTGCAAGGAAATAGCGTTTGCAGATGTCTACGTATCGTAGCAATAGAGTTCTTATGATTCATAAAACGCGATATCGCATCTCATTTCTATGTTTCATGGTAAGATATAATATGATTTGCGAAGTGTTATGTATTCCTCGTCTACACATCAACTGAATGTAAATGCGACACTTCCTTGAAAGGAAATAGCGTTTGCAAATGTCTACCTATCGTAGCAATAGTGTTCTAATGCTTCTTAAAACGCGATATCGCATCTCATTTCTATGTTTCATGATAAGATATAATATGATTTGCGAAGTGTCATGTATTCCTCGTCTACACTTCAAATGAATGTAAATGCGACACTTCCTTGCAAGGAAATAGCGTTTGCAGATGTCTACGTATCATAGCAATAGAGTTCTAATGCTTCTTAAAACGCGATATCGCATCTCATTTCCATGTTTCATCGTAAGATATAATATAATTTGCGAAGTGTTATGTATTCCTCGTCTACACATCAAATGAATGTAAATGCGACACTTCCTTGCTAGGAAATAGCGTCTGCAGATGTCTACCTATCGTAGCAATAGAGTTCTAGTACTTCTTAGAACGCGATATCGCATCTCATTTCTATGTTTCATGGTAAGATATAATATGATTTGCCAAGTGTTATGTATTCCTCGTCTACACTTCAATTGAATGTAAATGCGACACTTCCTTGCAAGGAAATAGCGTTTGCAGATGTCTAGGTATCGTAGCAATAGAGTTCTAATGCTTCTTAAAACGAGATATTGCATCTCATATCTATGTTTCATGATAAGATATAATATGACTTGCGAAGTGTTATGTATTCCTCGTCTACACATCAAATGAATGTAAATGCGACACTTCCTTGCTAGGAAATAGCGTCTGCAGATGTCTAGGTATCGTAGCAATAGAGTTCTAATGCTTCTTAAAACGAGATATTGCATCTCATACCTATGTTTCATGATAAGATATAATATTCATTGTGAAGTGTTATGCATTCCTCGTCTACACTTCAAATGAATGTAAATGCGACACTTCCTTGCAAGGAAATAGCGTTTGCAGATGTCTACGTATCGTAGCAATAGAGTTCTTATGATTCTTAAAACGCGATATCGCATCTCATTTCTATGTTTCATGGTAAGATATAATATGACTTGCGAAGTGTTATGTATTCCTCGTCTACACTTCAAATGAATGTAAATGCGACACTTCCTTGCTAGGAAATAGCGTTTGCAGATATCTACGTATCGTAGCAATAGAGTTCTAATGCTTCTTAAAACGCGATATCGCATCTCATTTCTATGTTTCATCGTAAGATATAATATGATTTGCGAAGTGTTATGTATTCCTCGTCTACACATCAAATGAATGTAAATGCGACACTTCCTTGCTAGGAAATAGCGTCTGCAGATGTCTACCTATCGTAGCAATAGAGTTCTAGTACTTCTTAGAACGCGATATCGCATCTCATTTCTATGTTTCATGGTAAGGTATAACATGATTTGCGAAGTGTCATGTATTCCTCGTCTACACTTCAAATGAATGTGAATGCGATACTTCCTCGCTAGGAAATAGTGTCTGCAGATGTCTAGGTATCGTAGCAATAGAGTTCTAATGCTTCTTAAAACGCGATATCGCATCTCATTTCTATGTTTCATGGTAAGATATAATATGATTTGCCAAGTGTTATGTATTCCTCGTCTACACTTCAATTGAATGTAAATGCGACACTTCCTTGCAAGGAAATAGCGTTTGCAGATGTCTACGTATCGTAGCAATAGGGTTCTTATGATTCTTAAAACGCGATATCGCATCTCATTTCTATGTTTCATGGTAAGATATAAAATGATTTGCGAAGTGTTATGTATTCCTCGTCTACACTTCAAATGAATGTAAATGCGACACTTCCTTGCTAGGAAATAGCGTCTGCAGATGTCTAGGTATCGTAGTAATAGAGTTCTAATGCTTCTTAAAACGAGATATTGCATCTCATATCTATGTTTCATGATAAGATATAATATTCATTGTGAAGTGTTATGCATTCCTCGTCTACACTTCAAATGAATGTAAATGCGACACTTCTTTGCAAGGAAATAGCGTTTGCAGATGTCTACGTATCGTAGCAATAGAGTTCTTATGATTCTTAAAACGCGATATCGCATCTCATTTTTATGTTTCATGGTAAGATATAATATGATTTGGGAAGTGTTATGTATTCCTTGTCTACACTTCAATTGAATGTAAATGCGACACTTCCTTGCAAGGAAATAGCGTTTGCAGATGTCTAGGTATCGTAGTAATAGAGTTCTAATGCTTCTTAAAACGAGATATTGCATCTCATATCTATGTTTCATGATAAGATATAATATTCATTGTGAAGTGTTATGCATTCCTCGTCTACACTTCAAATGAATGTAAATGCGACACTTCCTTGCAAGGAAATAGCGTTTGCAGATGTCTACGTATCGTAGCAATAGAGTTCTTATGATTCTTAAAACGCGATATCGCATCTCATTTCTATGTTTCATGGTAAGATATAATATGACTTGCGAACTGTTATGTATTCCTCGTCTACACATCAACTGAATGTAAATGCGACACTTCCTTGCAAGGAAATAGCGTTTGCAAATGTCTACCTATCGTAGCAATAGTGTTCTAACGCTTCTTGAAACGCGATATCGCATCTCATTTCTATGTTTCATGATAAGATATAATATGATTTGCGAAGTGTCATGTATTCCTCGTCTACACTTCAAATGAATGTAAATGCGACACTTCCTTGCAAGGAAATAGCGTTTGCAGATGTCTACGTATCGTAGCAATAGAGTTCTAATGCTTCTTAAAACGCGATATCGCATCTCATTTCTATGTTTCATCGTAAGATATAATATGATTTGCGAAGTGTTATGTATTCCTCGTCTACACATCAAATGAATGTAAATGCGACACTTCCTTGCTAGGAAATAGCGTCTGCAGATGTCTACCTATCGTAGCAATAGAGTTCTAGTACTTCTTAGAACGCGATATCGCATCTCATTTCTATGTTTCATGGTAAGATATAATATGATTTGCCAAGTGTTATGTATTCCTCGTCTACACTTCAATTGAATGTAAATGCGACACTTCCTTGCAAGGAAATAGCGTTTGCAGATGTCTAGGTATCGTAGCAATAGAGTTCTAATGCTTCTTAAAACGAGATATTGCATCTCATATCTATGTTTCATGGTAAGATATAATATTCATTGCGAAGTGTTATGCATTCCTCGTCTACGATACAAATCAATGAAAATGCGACACTTCCTTGCAAGGAAATAGCGTTTGCAGATGTCTACGTATCGAAGCAATAGAGTTCAAATGCTTCTTAAAACGGGATATTGCATCTCATATCTACGTTTCATGATAAGATATAATATTCATTGCGAAGTGTTATGTATTCCTCGTCTACACATCAAATGAATGTAAATGCGACACTTCCTTGCAAGGAAATAGCGTTTGCAGATGTCTACGTATCGTAGCAATAGGGTTCTAATGCTTCTTAAAACGCGATATCGCATCTCATTTCTATGTTTCATGGTAAGATATAATATGACTTGCGAACTGTTATGTATTCCTCGTCTACACTTCAAATGAATGTAAATGCGACACTTCCTTGCTAGGAAATAGCGTCTGCAGATGTCTAGGTATCGTAGCAATAGAGTTCTAATGCTTCTTAAAACGCGATATCGCATCTCATTTCTATGTTTCATGGTAAGATATAATATGATTTGCGAAGTGTTATGTATTCCTCGTCTACACTTCAAATGAATGTAAATGCGACATTTCCTTGCAAGGAAATAGCGTTTGCAAATGTCTACGTATCGTAGCAATAGAGTTCTAATGCTTCTTAAAACGCGATATCGCATCTCATTTCTATGTTTCATGGTAAGATATAATATGATTTGCGAAGTGTTATGTTTTCCTCGTCTACACTTCAATTGAATGTAAATGCGACACTTCCTTGCTAGGAAATAGCGTCTGCAGATGTCTACCTATCGTAGCAATAGAGTTCTAGTACTTCTTAGAACGCGATATCGCATCACATTTCTATGTTTCATGGTAAGATATAATATGATTTGCCAAGTGTTATGTATTCCTCGTCTACACTTCAATTGAATGTAAATGCGACACTTCCTTGCAAGGAAATAGCGTTTGCAGATGTCTAGGTATCGTAGTAATAGAGTTCTAATGCTTCTTAAAACGAGATATTGCATCTCATATCTATGTTTCATGATAAGATATAATATTCATTGTGAAGTGTTATGCATTCCTCGTCTACACTTCAAATGAATGTAAATGCGACACTTCCTTGCAAGGAAATAGCGTTTGCAGATGTCTACGTATCGTAGCAATAGAGTTCTTATGATTCTTAAAACGCGATATCGCATCTCATTTCTATGTTTCATGGTAAGATATAATATGATTTGCGAAGTGTTATGTATTCCTCGTCTACACATCAACTGAATGTAAATGCGACACTTCCTTGCAAGGAAATAGCGTTTGCAAATGTCTACCTATGGTAGCAATAGTGTTCTAATGCTTCTTGAAACGCGATATCGCATCTCATTTCTATGTTTCATGGTAAGATATAAAATGATTTGCGAAGTGTTATGTATTCCTCGTCTACACTTCAAATGAATGTAAATGCGACACTTCCTTGCAAGGAAATAGCGTTTGCAGATGTCTACGTATCGTAGCAATAGAGTTCTAATGCTTCTTAAAACGCGATATCGCATCTCATTTCTATGTTTCATAGTAAGATATAATATGATTTGCGAAGTGTTATGTATTCCTCGTCTACACATCAAATGAATGTAAATGCGACACTTCCTTGCTAGGAAATAGCGTCTGCAGATGTCTACCTATCGTAGCAATAGAGTTCTAGTACTTCTTAGAACGCGATATCGCATCTCATTTCTATGTTTCATGGTAAGATATAATATGATTTGCCAAGTGTTATGTATTCCTCGTCTACACTTCAATTGAATGTAAATGCGACACTTCCTTGCAAGGAAATAGCGTTTGCAGATATCTAGGTATCGTAGCAATAGAGTTCTAATGCTTCTTAAAACGAGATATTGCATCTCATATCTATGTTTCATGATAAGATATAATATTCATTGTGAAGTGTTATGCATTCCTCGTCTACACTTCAAATGAATGTAAATGAGACACTTCCTTGCAAGGAAATAGCGTTTGCAGATGTCTACGTATCGTAGCAATAGGGTTCTTATGATTCTTAAAACGCGATATCGCATCTCATTTCTATGTTTCATGGTAAGATATAAAATGATTTGCGAAGTGTTATGTATTCCTCGTCTACACTTCAAATGAATGTAAATGCGACACTTCCTTGCAAGGAAATAGCGTTTGCAGATGTCTACGTATCGTAGTAATAGAGTTCTAATGCTTCTTAAAACGAGATATTGCATCTCATATCTATGTTTCATGATAAGATATAATATTCATTGTGAAGTGTTATGCATTCCTCGTCTACACTTCAAATGAATGTAAATGCGACACTTCCTTGCAAGGAAATAGCGTTTGCAGATGTCTACGTATCGTAGCAATAGAGTTCTAATGCTTCTTAAAACGCGATATCGCATCTCATTTCTATGTTTCATAGTAAGATATAATATGATTTGCGAAGTGTTATGTATTCCTCGTCTACACATCAAATGAATGTAAATGCGACACTTCCTTGCTAGGAAATAGCGTCTGCAGATGTCTACCTATCGTAGCAATAGAGTTCTAGTACTTCTTAGAACGCGATATCGCATCTCATTTCTATGTTTCATGGTAAGATATAATATGATTTGCCAAGTGTTATGTATTCCTCGTCTACACTTCAATTGAATGTAAATGCGACACTTCCTTGCAAGGAAATAGCGTTTGCAGATATCTAGGTATCGTAGCAATAGAGTTCTAATGCTTCTTAAAACGAGATATTGCATCTCATATCTATGTTTCATGATAAGATATAATATTCATTGTGAAGTGTTATGCATTCCTCGTCTACACTTCAAATGAATGTAAATGCGACACTTCCTTGCAAGGAAATAGCGTTTGCAGATGTCTACGTATCGTAGCAATAGGGTTCTTATGATTCTTAAAACGCGATATCGCATCTCATTTCTATGTTTCATGGTAAGATATAAAATGATTTGCGAAGTGTTATGTATTCCTCGTCTACACTTCAAATGAATGTAAATGCGACACTTCCTTGCAAGGAAATAGCGTTTGCAGATGTCTACGTATCGTAGTAATAGAGTTCTAATGCTTCTTAAAACGAGATATTGCATATCATATCTATGTTTCATGATAATATATAATATTCATTGTGAAGTGTTATGCATTCCTCGTCTACACTTCAAATGAATGTAAATGCGACACTTCCTTGCAAGGAAATAGCGTTTGCAGATGTCTACGTATCGTAGCAATAGAGTTCTTATGATTCTTAAAACGCGATATCGCATCTCATTTCTATGTTTCATGGTAAGATATAATATGATTTGCGAAGTGTTATGTATTCCTCGTCTACACATCAACTGAATGTAAATGCGACACTTCCTTGCAAGGAAATAGCGTTTGCAAATGTCTACCTATGGTAGCAATAGTGTTCTAATGCTTCTTGAAACGCGATATCGCATCTCATTTCTATGTTTCATGATAAGATATAATATGATTTGCGAAGTGTCATGTATTCCTCGTCTACACTTCAAATGAATGTAAATGCGACACTTCCTTGCAAGGAAATAGCGTTTGCAGATGTCTACGTATCGTAGCAATAGAGTTCTAATGCTTCTTAAAACGCGATATCGCATCTCATTTCTATGTTTCATCGTAAGATATAATATGATTTGCGAAGTGTTATGTATTCCTCGTCTACACATCAAATGAATGTAAATGCGACACTTCCTTGCTAGGAAATAGCGTCTGCAGATGTCTACCTATCGTAGCAATAGAGTTCTAGTACTTCTTAGAACGCGATATCGCATCTCATTTCTATGTTTGATCGTAAGATATAATATGATTTGCGAAGTGTTATGTATTCCTCGTCTACACATCAAATGAATGTAAATGCGACACTTCCTTGCTAGGAAATAGCGTCTGCAGATGTCTACCTATCGTAGCAATAGAGTTCTAGTACTTCTTAGAACGCGATATCGCATCTCATTTCTATGTTTTATGGTAAGATATAATATGATTTGCCAAGTGTTATGTATTCCTCGTCTACACTTCAATTGAATGTAAATGCGACACTTCCTTGCAAGGAAATAGCGTTTGCAGATGTCTAGGTATCGTAGCAATAGAGTTCTAATGCTTCTTAAAACGAGATATTGCATCTCATATCTATGTTTCATGGTAAGATATAATATTCATTGCGAAGTGTTATGCATTCCTCGTCTACGATACAAATGAATGAAAATGCGACACTTCCTTGCAAGGAAATAGCGTTTGCAGATGTCTACGTATCGAAGCAATAGAGTTCAAATGCTTCTTAAAACGGGATATTGCATCTCATATCTACGTTTCATGATAAGATATAATATTCATTGCGAAGTGTTATGTATTCCTCGTCTACACTTCAAATGAATGTAAATGCGACACTTCCTTGCAAGGAAATAGCGTTTGCAGATGTCTACGTATCGTAGCAATAGAGTTCTTATGATTCTTAAAACGCGATATCGCATCTCATTTCTATGTTTCATGGTAAGATATAATATGACTTGCGAAGTGTTATGTATTCCTCGTCTACACTTCAAATGAATGTAAATGCGACACTTCCTTGCAAGGAAATAGCGTTTGCAGATGTCTACGTATCGTAGCAATAGAGTTCTTATGATTCTTAAAACGCGATATCGCATCTCATTTCTATGTTTCATGGTAAGATATAATATGATTTGCGAAGTGTTATGTTTTCCTCGTCTACACATCAACTGAATGTAAATGCGACACTTTCTCGCTAGGAAATAGCGTTTGCAAATGTCTACCTATGGTAGCAATAGTGTTCTAATGCTTCTTGAAACGCGATATCGCATCTCATTTCTATGTTTCATGATAAGATATAATATGATTTGCGAAGTGTCATGTATTCCTCGTCTACACATCAAATGAATGTAAATGCGACACTTCCTTGCAAGGAAATAGCGTTTGCAGATGTCTACGTATCGCAGCAATAGGGTTCTAATGCTTCTTAAAACGCGATATCGCATCTCATTTCTATGTTTCATGGTAAGATATAATATGACTTGCGAAGTGTTATGTATTCCTCGTCTACACTTCAAATGAATGTAAATGCGACACTTACTTGCTAGGAAATAGCGTCTGCAGATGTCTAGGTATCGTAGCAATAGAGTTCTAATGCTTCTTAAAACGCGATATCGCATCTCATTTCTATGTTTCATGGTAAGATATAATATGATTTGCGAAGTGTTATGTATTCCTCGTCTACACTTCAAATGAATGTAAATGCGACACTTCCTTGCAAGGAAATAGCGTTTGCAGATGTCTACGTATCGTAGCAATAGAGTTCTTATGATTCTTAAAACGCGATATCGCATCTCATTTCTATGTTTCATGGTAAGATATAATATGATTTGCGAAGTGTTATGTTTTCCTCGTCTACACATCAACTGAATGTAAATGCGACACTTTCTCGCTAGGAAATAGCGTTTGCAAATGTCTACCTATGGTAGCAATAGTGTTCTAATGCTTCTTGAAACGCGATATCGCATCTCATTTCTATGTTTCATGATAAGATATAATATGATTTGCGAAGTGTCATGTATTCCTCGTCTACACTTCAAATGAATGTAAATGCGACACTTCCTTGCAAGGAAATAGCGTTTGCAGATGTCTACGTATCGTAGCAATAGAGTTCTAATGCTTCTTAAAACGCGATATCGCATCTCATTTCTATGTTTCACCGTAAGATATAATATGATTTGCGAAGTGTTATGTATTCCTCGTCTACACATCAAATGAATGTAAATGCGACACTTCCTTGCTAGGAAATAGCGTCTGCAGATGTCTACCTATCGTAGCAATAGAGTTCTAGTACTTCTTAGAACGCGATATCGCATCTCATTTCTATGTTTCATGGTAAGATATAATATGATTTGCCAAGTGTTATGTATTCCTCGTCTACACTTCAATTGAATGTAAATGCGACACTTCCTTGCAAGGAAATAGCGTTTGCAGATGTCTAGGTATCGTAGCAATAGAGTTCTAATGCTTCTTAAAACGAGATATTGCATCTCATATCTATGTTTCATGGTAAGATATAATATTCATTGCGAAGTGTTATGCATTCCTCGTCTACGATACAAATGAATGAAAATGCGACACTTCCTTGCAAGGAAATAGCGTTTGCAGATGTCTACGTATCGAAGCAATAGAGTTCAAATGCTTCTTAAAACGGGATATTGCATCTCATATCTACGTTTCATGATAAGATATAATATTCATTGCGAAGTGTTATGTATTCCTCGTCTACACATCAAATGAATGTAAATGCGACACTTCCTTGCAAGGAAATAGCGTTTGCAGATGTCTACGTATCGTAGCAATAGGGTTCTAATGCTTCTTAAAACGCGATATCGCATCTCATTTCTATGTTTCATGGTAAGATATAATATGACTTGCGAAGTGTTATGTATTCCTCGTCTACACTTCAAATGAATGTAAATGCGACACTTCCTTGCAAGGAAATAGCGTTTGCAGATGTCTACGTATCGTAGCAATAGGGTTCTAATGCTTCTTAAAACGCGATATCGCATCTCATTTCTATGTTTCATGGTAAGATATAATATGACTTGCGAAGTGTTATGTATTCCTCGTCTACACTTCAAATGAATGTAAATGCGACACTTCCTTGCTAGGAAATAGCGTCTGCAGATGTCTAGGTATCGTAGCAATAGAGTTCTAATGCTTCTTAAAACGCGATATCGCATCTCATTTCTATGTTTCATGGTAAGATATAATATGATTTGCGAAGTGTTATGTATTCCTCGTCTACACTTCAAATGAATGTAAATGCGACACTTCCTTGCAAGGAAATAGCGTTTGCAAATGTCTACGTATCGTAGCAATAGAGTTCTAATGCTTCTTAAAACGCGATATCGCATCTCATTTCTATGTTTCATGGTAAGATATAATATGATTTGCGAAGTGTTATGTTTTCCTCGTCTACACTTCAAATGAATGTGAATGCGACACTTTCTCGCTAGGAAATAGCGTTTGCAGATGTCTACGTATCGTAGCAATAGAGTTCTAATGCTTCTTAAAACGCGATATCGCATCTCATTTCTACGTTTCATCGTAAGATATAATATGATTTGCGAAGTGTTATGTATTCCTCGAGTACACATCAAATGAATGTAAATGCGACACTTCCTTGCTAGGAAATAGCGTCTGCAGATGTCTACCTATCGTAGCAATAGAGTTCTAGTACTTCTTAGAACGCGATATCGCATCTCATTTCTATGTTTCATGGTAAGATATAATATGATTTGCCAAGTGTTATGTATTCCTCGTCTACACTTCAATTGAATGTAAATGCGACACTTCCTTGCAAGGAAATAGCGTTTGCAGATGTCTAGGTATCGTAGCAATAGAGTTCTAATGCTTCTTAAAACGAGATATTGCATCTCATATCTATGTTTCATGGTAAGATATAATATTCATTGCGAAGTGTTATGCATTCCTCGTCTACGATACAAATGACTGAAAATGCGACACTTCCTTGCAAGGAAATAGCGTTTGCAGATGTCTACGTATCGAAGCAATAGAGTTCAAATGCTTCTTAAAACGGGATATTGCATCTCATATCTACGTTTCATGATAAGATATAATATTCATTGCGAAGTGTTATGTATTCCTCGTCTACACATCAAATGAATGTAAATGCGACACTTCCTTGCAAGGAAATAGCGTTTGCAGATGTCTACGTATCGTAGCAATAGGGTTCTAATGCTTCTTAAAACGCGATATCGCATCTCATTTCTATGTTTCATGGTAAGATATAATATGACTTGCGAAGTGTTATGTATTCCTCGTCTACACTTCAAATGAATGTAAATGCGACACTTCCTTGCTAGGAAATAGCGTCTGCAGATGTCTAGGTATCGTAGCAATAGAGTTCTAATGCTTCTTAAAACGCGATATCGCATCTCATTTCTATGTTTCATGGTAAGATATAATATGATTTGCGAAGTCTTATGTATTCCTCGTCTACACTTCAAATGAATGTAAATGCGACACTTCCTTGCAAGGAAATAGCGTTTGCAAATGTCTACGTATCGTAGCAATAGAGTTCTAATGCTTCTTAAAACGCGATATCGCATCTCATTTCTATGTTTCATGGTAAGATATAATATGATTTGCGAAGTGTTATGTTTTCCTCGTCTACACTTCAAATGAATGTGAATGCGACACTTTCTCGCTAGGAAATAGCGTTTGCAGATGCCTACGTATCGTAGCAATAGATTTCTAATGCATCTTAAATCGCGAGATCGCATCCCATTTCTATGTTTCATGGTAAGATATAAAATGATTTGCGAAGTGTTATGTATTCCTCGTCTACACTTCAAATGAATGTAAATGCGACATTTCCTTGCTAGGAAATAGCGTCTGCAGATGTCTAGGTATCGTAGCAATAGAGTTCTAATGCTTCTTAAAACGAGATATTGCATCTCATATCTATGTTTCATGATAAGATATAATATTCATTGTGAAGTGTTATGCATTCCTCGTCTACACGTCAAATGAATGTAAATGCGACACTTCCTTGCAAGGAAATAGCGTTTGCAGATGTCTACGTATCGTAGCAATAGAGTTCTTATGATTCTTAAAACGCGATATCGCATCTCATTTCTATGTTTCATGGTAAGATATAATATGATTTGCGAAGTGTTATGTATTCCTCGTCTACACATCAACTGAATGTAAATGCGACACTTCCTTGCAAGGAAATAGCGTTTGCAAATGTCTACCTATCGTAGCGATAGTGTTCTAATGCTTCTTAAAACGCGATATCGCATCTCATTTCTATGTTTCATGATAAGATATAATATGATTTGCGAAGTGTCATGTATTCCTCGTCTACACTTCAAATGAATGTAAATGCGACACTTCCTTGCAAGGAAATAGCGTTTGCAGATGTCTACGTATCGTAGCAATAGAGTTCTAATGCTTCTTAAAACGCGATATCGCATCTCATTTCTATGTTTCATCGTAAGATATAATATGATTTGCGAAGTGTTATGTATTCCTCGTCTACACATCAAATGAATGTAAATGCGACACTTCCTTGCTAGGAAATAGCGTCTGCAGATGTCTACCTATCGTAGCAATAGAGTTCTAGTACTTCTTAGAACGCGATATCGCATCTCATTTCTATGTTTCATGGTAAGATATAATATGATTTGCCAAGTGTTATGTATTCCTCGTCTACACTTCAATTGAATGTAAATGCGACACTTCCTTGCAAGGAAATAGCGTTTGCAGATGTCTAGGTATCGTAGCAATAGAGTTCTAATGCTTCTTAAAACGAGATATTGCATCTCATATCTATGTTTCATGATAAGATATAATATTCATTGTGAAGTGTTATGCATTCCTCGTCTACACGTCAAATGAATGTAAATGCGACACTTCCTTGCAAGGAAATAGCGTTTGCAGATGTCTACGTATCGTAGCAATAGAGTTCTTATGATTCTTAAAACGCGATATCGCATCTCATTTCTATGTTTCATGGTAAGATATAATATGATTTGCGAAGTGTTATGTATTCCTCGTCTACACATCAACTGAATGTAAATGCGACACTTCCTTGCAAGGAAATAGCGTTTGCAAATGTCTACCTATCGTAGCAATAGTGTTCTAATGCTTCTTAAAACGCGATATCGCATCTCATTTCTATGTTTCATGATAAGATATAATATGATTTGCGAAGTGTCATGTATTCCTCGTCTACACTTCAAATGAATGTAAATGCGACACTTCCTTGCAAGGAAATAGCGTTTGCAGATGTCTACGTATCGTAGCAATAGAGTTCTAATGCTTCTTAAAACGCGATATCGCATCTCATTTCTATGTTTCATCGTAAGATATAATATGATTTGCGAAGTGTTATGTATTCCTCGTCTACACATCAAATGAATGTAAATGCGACACTTCCTTGCTAGGAAATAGCGTCTGCAGATGTCTACCTATCGTAGCAATAGAGTTCTAGTACTTCTTAGAACGCGATATCGCATCTCATTTCTATGTTTCATGGTAAGATATAATATGATTTGCCAAGTGTTATGTATTCCTCGTCTACACTTCAATTGAATGTAAATGCGACACTTCCTTGCAAGGAAATAGCGTTTGCAGATGTCTAGGTATCGTAGCAATAGAGTTCTAATGCTTCTTAAAACGAGATATTGCATCTCATATCTATGTTTCATGATAAGATATAATATTCATTGTGAAGTGTTATGTATTCCTCGTCTACACTTCAAATGAATGTAAATGCTACACTTCCTTGCTAGGAAATAGCGTCTGCAGATGTCTACCTATCGTAGCAATAGAGTTCTAGTACTTCTTAGAACGCGATATCGCATCTCATTTCTATGTTTCATGGTAAGGTATAACATGATTTGCGAAGTGTCATGTATTCCTCGTCTACACTTCAAATGAATATGAATGCGATACTTCCTCGCTAGGAAATAGCGTCTGCAGATGTCTAGGTATCGTAGCAATAGAGTTCTAATGCTTCTTAAAACGCGATATCGCATCTCATTTCTATGTTTCATGGTAAGATATAATATGATTTGCCAAGTGTTATGTATTCCTCGACTACACTTCAATTGAATGTAAATGCGACACTTCCTTGCAAGGAAATAGCGTTTGCAGATGTCTACGTATCGTAGCAATAGAGTTCTTATGATTCTTAAAACGCGATATCGCATTTCACTTCTATGTTTCATGGTAAGATATAATATGACTTGCGAAGTGTTATGTATTCCTCGTCTACACTTCAAATGAATGTAAATGCGACACTTCCTTGCAAGGAAATAGCGTTTGCAGATGTCTACGTATCGTAGCAATAGAGTTCTTATGATTCTTAAAACGCGATATCGCATCTCATTTCTATGTTTCATGGTAAGATATAATATGATTTGCGAAGTGTTATGTATTCCTGGTCTACACATCAAATGAATGTAAATGCGACACTTCCTTGCTAGGAAATAGCGTCTGCAGATGTCTACCTATCGTAGCAATAGAGTTCTAGTACTTCTTAGAACGCGATATCGCATCTCATTTCTATGTTTCATGGTAAGATATAACATGATTTGCGAAGTGTCATGTATTCCTCGTCTACACTTCAAATGAATGTGAATGCGATACTTCCTCGCTAGGAAATAGCGTCTGCAGATGTCTAGGTATCGTAGCAATAGAGTTCTAATGCTTCTTAAAACGCGATATCGCATCTCATTTCTATGTTTCATGGTAAGATATAATATGATTTGCCAAGTGTTATGTATTCCTCGTCTACACTTCAATTGAATGTAAATGCGACACTTCCTTGCAAGGAAATAGCGTTTGCAGATGTCTACGTATCGTAGCAATAGGGTTCTTATGATTCTTAAAACGCGTTATCGCATCTCATTTCTATGTTTCATGGTAAGGAATAACATGATTTGCGAAGTGTCATGTATTCCTCGTCTACACTTCAAATGAATGTGAATGCGATACTTCCTCGCTAGGAAATAGCGTCTGCAGATGTCTAGGTATCGTAGCAATAGAGTTCTAATGCTTCTCAAAACGCGATATCGCATCTCATTTCTATGTTTCATGGTAAGATATAATATGACTTGCGAAGTGTTATGTATTCCTCGTCTACACTTCAAATGAATGTAAATACGACACTTCCTTGCAAGGAAATAGCGTTTGCAGATGTCTACGTATCGTAGCAATAGTGTTCTTATGATTCTTAAAACGCGATATCGCATCTCATTTCTATGTTTCATGGTAAGGTATAACATGATTTGCGAAGTGTCATGTATTCCTCGTCTACACTTCAAATGAATGTAAATGCGACACTTTCTCGCTAGGAAATAGCGTCTGCAGATGTCTACCTATCGTAGCAATAGAGTTCTAGTACTTCTTAGAAAACGATATCGCATCTCATTTCTATGTTTCATGGTAAGATATAATATGATTTGCGAAGTGTCATGTATTCCTCGTCTACACTTCAAATGAATGTGAATGCGAAACTTCCTCGCTAGGAAATAGCGTCTGCAGATGTCTAGATATCGTAGCAATAGAGTTCTAATGCTTCTTAAAACGCGATATCGCATCTCATTTCTATGTTTCATGGTAAGATATAATATGATTTGCCAAGTGTTATGTATTCCTCGTCTACACTTCAATTGAATGTAAATGCGACACTTCCTTGCAAGGAAATAGCGTTTGCAGATGTCTACGTATCGTAGCAATAGGGTTCTTATGATTCTTAAAACGCGATATCGCATCTCATTTCTATGTTTCATGGTAAGGTATAACATGATTTGCGAAGTGTCATGTATTCCTCGTCTACACTTCAAATGAATGTGAATGCGATACTTCCTCGCTAGGAAATAGCGTCTGCAGATGTCTAGGTATCGTAGCAATAGAGTTCTAATGCTTCTTAAAACGCGATATCGCATCTCATTTCTATGTTTCATGGTAAGATATAATATGACTTGCGAAGTGTTATGTATTACTCGTCTACACTTCAAATGAATGTGAATGCGACACTTTCTCGCTAGGAAATAGCGTTTGCAGATGCCTACGTATCGTAGCAATAGATTTCTAATGCTTCTTAAAACGCGAGATCGCATCCCATTTCTATGTTTCATGGTAAGATATAAAATGATTTGCGAAGTGTTATGTATTCCTCGTCTACACTTCAAATGAATGTAAATACGACACTTCCTTGCTAGGAAATAGCGTCTGCAGATGTCTAGGTATCGTAGCAATAGAGTTCTAATGCTTCTTAAAACGAGATATTGCATCTCATATCTATGTTTCATGATAAGATATAATATTCATTGTGAAGTGTTATGCATTCCTCGTCTACGATTCAAATGAATGTAAATGCGACACTTCTTTGCAAGGAAATAGCGTTTGCAGATGTCTACGTATCGTTGCAATAGAGTTCTTATGATTCTTAAAACGCGATATCGCATCTCATTTCTATGTTTCATGGTAAGATATAATATGATTTGCGAAGTGTTATGTATTCCTCGCCTACACATCAAATGAATGTAAATGCGACACTTCTTTGCAAGGAAATAGCGTTTGCAGATGTCTACGTATCGTAGCAATAGAGTTCTTATGATTCTTAGAACGCGATATCGCATCTCATTTCTATGTTTCATGGTAAGATATAATATGACTTGCGAAGTGTTATGTATTCCTCGTCTACACTTCAAATGAATGTAAATGCGACACTTTCTCGCTAGGAAATAGCGTTTGCAGATGCCTACGTATCGTAGCAATAGATTTCTAATGCTTCTTAAAACGCGAGATCGCATCCCATTTCTATGATTCATGGTAAGATATAAAATGATTTGCGAAGTGTTATGTATTCCTCGTCTACACTTCAAATGAATGTAAATACGACACTTCCTTGCTAGGAAATAGCGTCTGCAGATGTCTAGGTATCGTAGCAATAGAGTTCTAATGCTTCTTAAAACGCGAGATCGCATCCCATTTCTATGTTTCATGGTAAGATATAAAATGATTTGCGAAGTGTTATGTATTCCTCGTCTACACTTCAAATGAATGTAAATGCGACACTTCCTTGCTAGGAAATAGCGACTGCAGATGTCTAGGTATCGTAGCAATAGAGTTCTAATGCTTCTTAAAACGAGATATTGCATCTCATATCTATGTTTCATGATAAGATATAATATTCATTGTGAAGTATTATGCATTCCTCGTCTACACTTCAAATGAATGTAAATGCGACACTTCCTTGCAAGGAAATAGCGCTTGCAGATGTCTACGTATCGTAGCAATAGAGTTCTTATGATTCTTAAAACGCAATATCGCATCTCATTTCTATGTTTCATGGTAAGATATAAAATGATTTGCGAAGTGTTATGTATTCCTCGTCTACACTTCAAATGAATGTAAATGCGACACTTCCTTGCTAGGAAATAGCGTCTGCAGATGTCTAGGTATCGTAGCAATAGAGTTCTAATGCTTCTTAAAACGAGATATTGCATCTCATATCTATGTTTCATGATAAGATATAATATTCATTGTGAAGTGTTATGCATTCCTCGTCTACGATTCAAATGAATGTAAATGCGACACTTCCTTGCAAGGAAATAGCGTTTGCAGATGTCTACGTATCGTAGCAATAGACTTCTAATGCTTCTTAAAACGCGATATCGCATCTCATTTCTATGTTTCATGGTAAGATATAATATGATTTGCGAAGTGTTATGTTTTCCTCGTCTACACTTCAAATGAATGTGAATGCGACACTTTCTCGCTAGGAAATAGCGTTTGTAGATGCCTACGTATCGTAGCAATAGATTTCTAATGCTTCTTAAAACGCGAGATCGCATCCCATTTCTATGTTTCATGGTAAGATATAAAATGATTTGCGAAGTGTTATGTATTCCTCGTCTACACTTCAAATGAATGTAAATGCGACACTTCCTTGCTAGGAAATAGCGTCTGCAGATGTCTAGGTATCGTAGCAATAGAGTTCTAATGCTTCTTAAAACGAGATATTGCATCTCATATCTATGTTTCATGATAAGATATAATATTCATTGTGAAGTATTATGCATTCCTCGTCTACACTTCAAATGAATGTAAATGCGACACTTCCTTCAAAGGAAATAGCGCTTGCAGATGTCTACGTATCGTAGCAATAGAGTTCTTATGATTCTTAAAACGCAATATCGCATCTCATTTCTATGTTTCATGGTAAGATATAATATGATTTGCGAAGTGTTATGTATTCCTCGTCTACACTTCAAATGAATGTAAATGCGACACTTCTTTGCAAGGAAATAGCGTTTGCAGATGTCTACGTATCGTAGCAATAGAGATCTTATGATTCTTAAAACGCGATATCGCATCTCATTTCTATGTTTCATGGTAAGATATAATATTATTTGCGAAGTGTTATGCATTCCTCGTCTACGATTCAAATGAATGTAAATGCGACACTTCCTTGCAAGGAAATAGCGTTTGCAGATGTCTACGTATCGTAGCAATAGAGTTCTTATGATTCTTAAAACGCGATATCGCATCTCATTTCTATGTTTCATGGTAAGATATAATATGATTTGCGAAGTGTCATGTATTCCTCGTCTACACTTCAAATGAATGTAAATGCGACACTTCCTTGCAAGGAAATAGCGTTTGCAGATGTCTACGTATCGTAGCAATGGATTTCTAATTTTTCTTAAAACGCGATATCGCATCTCATTTCTATGTTTCATGGTAAGATATAATATGATTTGCGAAGTGTTATGTATTCCTCGTCTACACTTCAAATGAATGTAAATGCGACACTTCTTTGCAAGGAAATAGCGTTTGCAGATGTCTACGTATCGTAGCAATAGAGTTCTTATGGTTCTTAAAACGCGATATCGCATCACATTTCTATGTTTCATGGTAAGATATAATATGATTTGCGAAGTGTTATGTATTCCTCGTCTACACATCAAACGAATGTAAATGCGACACTTCTTTGCAAGGAAATAGCGTTTGCAGATGACTACGTATCGTAGCAATAGAGTTCTTATGATTCTTAAAACGCGATATCGCATCTCATTTCTATGTTTCATGGTAAGATATAATATGATTTGCGAAGTGTTATGCATTCCTCGTCTACACTTCAAATGAATGTAAATGCGACACTTCCTTGCAAGGAAATAGCGTTTACAGATGTCTACGTATCGTAGCAATAGAGTTCTTATGATTCTTAAAACGCGATATCGCATCTCATTTCTATGTTTCATGGTAAGATATAATATGATTTGCGAAGTGTTATGTATTCCTCGTGTACACATCAACTGAATGTAAATGCGACACTTCCTTGCAAGGAAATAGCGTTTGCAAATGTCTACCTATCGTAGCAATAGTGTTCTAATGCTTCTTAAAACGCGATATCGCATCTCATTTCTATGTTTCATGATAAGATATAATATGATTTGCGAAGTGTCATGTATTCCTCGTCTGCACTTCAAATGAATGTAAATGCGACACTTCCTTGCAAGGAAATAGCGTTTGCAGATGTCTACGTATCGTAGCAATAGAGTTCTAATGCTTCTTAAAACGCGATATCGCATCTCATTTCTATGTTTCATGGTAAGATATAATATGATTTGCGAAGTGTTATGTATTCCTCGTCTACACATCAAATGAATGTAAATGCGACACTTCCTTGCAAGGAAATAGCGTTTGCAGATGTCTACGTATCGTAGCAATAGAGTTCTAATGCTTCTTAAAACGCGATATCGCATCTCATTTCTATGTTTCATGGTTAGATATAATATGACTTGCGAAGAGTTATGTATTCCTCGTCTACACTTCAAATGAATGTAAATGCGACACTTCCTTGCAAGGAAATAGCGTTTGCAGATGTCTACGTATCGTAGCAATAGAGTTCTAATGCTTCTTAAAACGCGATATCGCATCTCATTTCTATGTTTCATGGAAAGATATAATATGATTTGCGAAGTGTTATGTATTCCTCGTCTACACTTCAAATGAATGTAAATGCGACACTTCCTTGCAAGGAAATAGCGTTTGCAAATGTCTACCTATCGTAGCAATAGTGTTCTAATGCTTCTTAAAACGCGATATCGCATCTCATTTCTATGTTTCATGATAAGATATAATATGATTTGCGAAGTGTCATGTATTCCTCGTCTACACTTCAAATGAATGTAAATGCGACACTTCCTTGCAAGGAAATAGCGTTTGCAGATATCTACGTATCGTAGCAATAGAGTTCTAATGCTTCTTAAAACGCGATATCGCATCTCATTTCTATGTTTCATGGTAAGATATAATATGATTTGCGAAGTGTTATGTATTCCTCGTCTACACATCAACTGAATATAAATGCGACACTTCCTTGCAAGGAAATAGCGCTTGCAAATGTCTACCTATCGTAGCAATAGTGTTCTAATGCTCCTTAAAACGCGATATCGCATCTCATTTCTATGTTTCATGGTAAGATATAATATGATTTGCGAAGTGTTATGTATTCCTCGTCTACACATCAACTGAATGTAAATGCGACACTTCCTTGCAAGGAAATAGCGTTTGCAAATGTCTACCTATCGTAGCAATAGTGTTCTAATGCTTCTTAAAACGCGATATCGCATCTCATTTCTATGTTTCATGATAAGATATAATATGATTTGCGAAGTGTCATGTATTCCTCGTCTACACTTCAAATGAATGTAAATGCGACACTTCCTTGCAAGGAAATAGCGTTTGCAGATGTCTACGTATCGTAGCAATAGAGTTCTAATGCTTCTTAAAACGCGATATCGCATCTCATTTCTATGTTTCATGGTAAGATATAATATGATTTGCGAAGTGTTATGTATTCCTCGTCTACACATCAACTGAATGTAAATGCGACACTTCCTTGCAAGGAAATAGCGTTTGCAAATGTCTACCTATCGTAGCAATAGTGTTCTAATGCTTCTTAAAACGCGATATCGCATCTCATTTCTATGTTTCATGATAAGATATAATATGATTTGCGAAGTGTCATGTATTCCTCGTCTACACTTCAAATGAATGTAAATGCGACACTTCCTTGCAAGGAAATAGCGTTTGCAGATATCTACGTATCGTAGCAATAGAGTTCTAATGCTTCTTAAAACGCGATATCGCATCTCATTTCTATGTTTCATGGTAAGATATAATATGATTTGCGAAGTGTTATGTATTCCTCGTCTACACTTCAAATGAATGTAAATGCGACACTTCTTTGCAAGGAAATAGCGTTTGCAGATGTCTACGTATCGTAGCAATAGAGTTCTTATGATTCTTAAAACGCGATATCGCATCTCATTTCTATGTTTCATGGTAAGATATAATATTATTTGCGAAGTGTTATGTATTCCTCGTCTACACATCAAATGAATGTAAATGCGACACTTCCTTGCAAGGAAATAGCGTTTGCAGATGTTTACGTATCGAAGCAATAGGGTTCAAATGCTTCTTAAAACGAGATATTGCATCTCATATCTATGTTTCATAATAAGATATAATATTCATTGTGAAGTGTTATGCATTCCTCGTCTACGATTCAAATGAATGTAAATGCGACACTTCTTTGCAAGGAAATAGCGTTTGCAGATGTCTACGTATCGTAGCAATAGAGTTCTTATGATTCTTAAAACGCAATATCGCATCTCATTTCTATGTTTCATGGTAAGATATAATATGATTTGCGAAGTGTTATGTATTCCTCGTCTACACATCAAATGAATGTAAATGCGACACTTCTTTGCAAGGAAATAGCGTTTGCAGATGTCTACGTATCGTAGCAATATTGTTCTTATGATTCTTAAAACGCGATATCGCATCTCATTTCTATGTTTCATGGTAAGATATAATATGATTTGCGAAGTGTTATGTATTCCTCGTCTACACATCAAATGAATGTAAATGCGACACTTCTTTGCAAGGAAATAGCGTTTGCAGATGTCTACGTATCGTAGCAATAGAGTTCTTATGATTCTTAAAACGCGATATCGCATCTCATTTCTATGTTTCATGGTAAGATATAATATGATTTGCGAAGTGTTATGTATTCCTCGTTTACACATCAAATGAATGTAAATGCGACACTTCCTTGCAAGGAAATAGCGTTTGCAGATGTCTACGTATCGTAGCAATAGTGTTCTAATGCTTCTTA
The DNA here is from genome assembly GCF_050948175.1 of Xylocopa sonorina. Lineage (NCBI taxonomy): Eukaryota > Metazoa > Arthropoda > Insecta > Hymenoptera > Apidae > Xylocopa > Xylocopa sonorina. The sequence continues at coordinate 57,173 of NW_027490171.1, forward strand.
AAACGCGATATCGCATCTCATTCCTATGTTTCATGGTAAGATATAATATGATTTGCGAAGTGTCATGTATTCCTCGTCTACACTTCAAATGAATGTAAATGCGACACTTCCTTGCTAGGAAATAGCGTCTGCAGATGTCTAGGTATCGTAGCAATAGAGTTCTAATGCTTCCTAAAACGCGATATCGCATCTCATTTCTATGTTTCATGGTAAGATATAATATGATTTGCGAAGTGTTATGTATTCCTGGTCTACACTTCAAATGAATGTAAATGCGACACTTCCTTGCAAGGAAATAGCGTTTGCAAATGTCTACGTATCGTAGCAATAGAGTTCTAATGCTTCTTAAAACGCGATATCGCATGTCATTTCTATGTTTCATGATAAGATATAATATGATTTGCGAAGTGTCATGTATTCCTCGTCTACACTTCAAATGAATGTAAATGCGACACTTCCTTGCAAGGAAATAGCGTTTGCGGATGTCTACGTATCGTAGCAATAGAGTTCTAATGCTTCTAAAAACGCGAGATCGCATCCCATTTCTATGTTTCATGGTAAGGTATAAAATGATTTGCGAAGTGTTATGTATTCCTCGTCTACACTTCAAATGAATGTAAATGCGACACTTCCTTGCTAGGAAATAGCGTCTGCAGATGTCTAGGTATCGTAGCAATAGAGTTCTAATGCTTCTTAAAACGCGATATCGCATCTCATTTCTATGTTTCATGGTAAGATATAATATGATTTGCGAAGTGTTATGTATTCCTGGTCTACACTTCAAATGAATGTAAATGCGACACTTCCTTGCAAGGAAATAGCGTTTGCAAATGTCTACGTATCGTAGCAATAGAGTTCTAATGCTTCTTAAAACGCGATATCGCATCTCATTTCTATGTTTCATGGTAAGATATAATATGATTTGCGAAGTGTTATGTTTTCCTCGTCTACACTTCAAATGAATGTGAATGCGACACTTTCTCGCTAGGAAATAGCGTTTGCAGATGCCTACGTATCGTAGCAATAGATTTCTAATGCTTCTTAAAACGCGAGATCGCATCCCATTTCTATGTTTCATGGTAAGATATAAAATGATTTGCGAAGTGTTATGTATTCCTCGTCTACACTTCAAATGAATGTAAATGCGACACTTCCTTGCTAGGAAATAGCGTCTGCAGATGTCTAGGTATCGTAGCAATAGAGTTCTAATGCTTCTTAAAACGAGATATTGCATTTCATATCTATGTTTCATGATAAGATATAATATTCATTGTGAAGTGTTATGCATTCCTCGTCTACACTTCAAATGAATGTAAATGCGACACTTCCTTGCAAGGAAATAGCATTTGCAAATGTCTACCTATCGTAGCAATAGTGTTCTAATGCTTCTTAAAACGCGATATCGCATGTCATTTCTATGTTTCATGATAAGATATAATATGATTTGCGAAGTGTCATGTATTCCTCGTCTACACTTCAAATGAATGTAAATGCGACACTTCCTTGCAAGGAAATAGCGTTTGCAGATGTCTACGTATCGTAGCAATAGAGTTCTCATGCTTCTTAAAACGCGATATCGCATCTCATTCCTATGTTTCATGGTAAGATATAATATGATTTGCGAAGTGTTATGCATTCCTCGTCTACACATCAAATGAATGTAAATGCGACACTTCCTTGCAAGGAAATAGCGTTTGCAGATGTCTACGTATCGTAGCAATAGAGTTCTAATGCTTCTTAAAACGCGATATCGCATCTCATTTCTATGTTTCATGGTTAGATATAATATGACTTGCGAAGTGTTATGTATTCCTCGTCTACACTTCAAATGAATGTAAATGCGACACTTCATTGCTAGGAAATAGCGTCTGCAGATGTCTAGGTATCGTAGCAATAGAGTTCTAATGCTTCTTAAAACGCGATATCGCATCTCATTTCTATGTTTCATGGTAAGATATAATATGATTTGCGAAGTGTTATGTTTTCCTCGTCTACACTTCAAATGAATGTGAATGCGACACTTTCTCGCTAGGAAATAGCGTTTGCAGATGCCTACGTATCGTAGCAATAGATTTCTAATGCATCTTAAATCGCGAGATCGCATCCCATTTCTATGTTTCATGGTTAGATATAAAATGATTTGCGAAGTGTTATGTATTCCTCGTCTACACTTCAAATGAATGTAAATGCGACACTTCCTTGCTAGGAAATAGCGTCTGCAGATGTCTAGGTATCGTAGCAATAGAGTTCTAATGCTTCTTAAAACGAGATATTGCATCTCATATCTATGTTTCATGATAAGATATAATATTCATTGTGAAGTGTTATGCATTCCTCGTCTACGATTCAAATGAATGTAAATGCGACACTTCTTTGCAAGGAAATAGCGTTTGCAGATGTCTACGTATCGTAGCAATAGAGTTCTTATGATTCTTAAAACGCGATATCGCATCTCATTTCTATGTTTCATGGTAAGATATAATATGATTTGCGAAGTGTTATGTATTCCTCGTCTACACATCAAATGAATGTAAATGCGACACTTCTTTGCAAGGAAATAGCGTTTGCAGATGTCTACGTATCGTAGCAATAGAGTTCTTATGATTCTTAAAACGCGATATCGCATCTCATTTCTATGTTTCATGGTAAGATATAATATGATTTGCGAAGTGTTATGTATTCCTCGTCTACACATCAAATGAATGTAAATGCGACACTTCTTTGCAAGGAAATAGCGTTTGCAGATGTCTACGTATCGTAGCAATAGAGTTCTTATGATTCTTAAAACGCGATATCGCATCTCATTTCTATGTTTCATGGTAAGATATAATATGATTTGCGAAGTGCTATGTATTCCTCGTTTACACATCAAATGAATGTAAATGCGACACTTCCTTGCAAGGAAATAGCGTTTGCAGATGTCTACGTATCGTAGCAATAGAGTTCTAATGCTTCTTAAAACGCGATATCGCATCTCATTCCTATGTTTCATGGTAAGATATAATATGATTTGCGAAGTGTTATGTTTTCCTCTTCTACACTTCAAATGAATGTGAATGCGACACTTTCTCGCTAGGAAATAGCGTTTGCAGATGCCTACGTATCGTAGCAATAGATTTCTAATGCTTCTAAAAACGCGAGATCGCATCCCATTTTTATGTTTCATGGTAAGGTATAAAATGATTTGCGAAGTGTTATGTATTCCTCGTCTACACTTCAAATGAATGTAAATGCGACACTTCCTTGCTAGGAAATAGCGTCTGCAGATGTCTAGGTATCGTAGCAATAGAGTTCTAATGCTTCTTAAAACGCGATATCGCATCTCATTTCTATGTTTCATGGTAAGATTTAATATGATTTGCGAAGTGTTATGTATTCCTGGTCTACACTTCAAATGAATGTAAATGCGACACTTCCTTGCAAGGAAATAGCGTTTGCAGATGTCTACGTATCGTAGCAATAGAGTTCTCATGCTTCTTAAAACGCGATATCGCATCTCATTCCTATGTTTCATGGTAAGATATAATATGATTTGCGAAGTGTTATGTATTCCTCGTCTACACATCAAATGAATGTAAATGCGACACTTCCTTGCAAGGAAATAGCGTTTGCAGATGTCTACGTATCGTAGCAATAGAGTTCTAATGCTTCTTAAAACGCGATATCGCATCTCATTTCTATGTTTCATGGTTAGATATAATATGACTTGCGAAGTGTTATGTATTCCTCGTCTACACTTCAAATGAATGTAAATGCGACACTTCATTGCTAGGAAATAGCGTCTGCAGATGCCTAGGTATCGTAGCAATAGAGTTCTAATGCTTCTTAAAACGCGATATCGCATCTCATTTCTATGTTTCATGGTAAGATATAATATGATTTGCGAAGTGTTATGTTTTCCTCGTCTACACTTCAAATGAATGTGAATGCGACACTTTCTCGCTAGGAAATAGCGTTTGCAGATGCCTACGTATCGTAGCAATAGATTTCTAATGCATCTTAAATCGCGAGATCGCATCCCATTTCTATGTTTCATGGTTAGATATAAAATGATTTGCGAAGTGTTATGTATTCCTCGTCTACACTTCAAATGAATGTAAATGCGACACTTCCTTGCTAGGAAATAGCGTCTGCAGATGTCTAGGTATCGTAGCAATAGAGTTCTAATGCTTCTTAAAACGAGATATTGCATCTCATATCTATGTTTCATGATAAGATATAATATTCATTGTGAAGTGTTATGCATTCCTCGTCTACGATTCAAATGAATGTAAATGCGACACTTCTTTGCAAGGAAATAGCGTTTGCAGATGTCTACGTATCGCAGCCATAGAGTTCTTATGATTCTTAAAACGCGATATCGCATCTCATTTCTATGTTTCATGGTAAGATATAATATGATTTGCGAAGTGTTATGTATTCCTCGTCTACACATCAAATGAATGTAAATGCGACACTTCTTTGCAAGGAAATAGCGTTTGCAGATGTCTACGTATCGTAGCAATAGAGTTCTTATGATTCTTAAAACGCGATATCGCATCTCATTTCTATGTTTCATGGTAAGATATAATATGATTTGCGAAGTGCTATGTATTCCTCGTTTACACATCAAATGAATGTAAATGCGACACTTCCTTGCAAGGAAATAGCGTTTGCAGATGTCTACGTATCGTAGCAATAGAGTTCTAATGCTCCTTAAAACGCGATATCGCATCTCATTCCTATGTTTCATGGTAAGATATAATATGATTTGCGAAGTGTTATGTTTTCCTCTTCTACACTTCAAATGAATGTGAATGCGACACTTTCTCGCTAGGAAATAGCGTTTGCAGATGCCTACGTATCGTAGCAATAGATTTCTAATGCTTCTAAAAACGCGAGATCGCATCCCATTTCTATGTTTCATGGTAAGGTATAAAATGATTTGCGAAGTGTTATGTATTCCTCGTCTACACTTCAAATGAATGTAAATGCGACACTTCCTTGCTAGGAAATAGCGTCTGCAGATGTCTAGGTATCGTAGTAATAGAGTTCTAATGCTTCTTAAAACGCGATATCGCATCTCATTTCTATGTTTCATGGTAAGATATAATATGACTTGCGAAGTGTTATGTATTCCTGGTCTACACTTCAAATGAATGTAAATGCGACACTTCCTTGCAAGGAAATAGCGTTTGCAAATGTCTACGTATCGTAGCAATAGAGTTCTAATGCTTCTTAAAACGCAACATCGCATCTCATTTCTATGTTTCATGGTAAGATATAATATGATTTGCGAAGTGTTATGTTTTCCTCGTCTACACTTCAAATGAATGTGAATGCGACACTTTCTCGCTAGGAAATAGCGTTTGCAGATGCCTACGTATCGTAGCAATAGATTTCTAATGCTTCTTAAAACGCGAGATCGCATCCCATTTCTATGTTTCATGGTAAGATATAAAATGATTTGCGAAGTGTTATGTATTCCTCGTCTACACTTCAAATGAATGTAAATGCGACACTTCCTTGCTAGGAAATAGCGTCTGCAGATGTCTAGGTATCGTAGCAATAGAGTTCTAATGCTTCTTAAAACGAGATATTGCATTTCATATCTATGTTTCATGATAAGATATAATATTCATTGTGAAGTGTTATGCATTCCTCGTCTACACTTCAAATGAATGTAAATGCGACACTTCCTTGCAAGGAAATAGCGTTTGCAAATGTCTACCTATCGTAGCAATAGTGTTCTAATGCTTCTTAAAACGCGATATCGCATGTCATTCCTATGTTTCATGATAAGATATAATATGATTTGCGAAGTGTCATGTATTCCTCGTCTACACTTCAAATGAATGTAAATGCGACACTTCCTTGCAAGGAAATAGCGTTTGCAGATGTCTACGTATCGTAGCAATAGAGTTCTAATGCTTCTTAAAACGCGATATCGCATCTCATTTCTATGTTTCATGGTAAGATATAATATGATTTGCGAAGTGTTATGTATTCCTCGTCTACACATCAAATGAATGTAAATGCGACACTTCCTTGCAAGGAAATAGCGTTTGCAGATGTCTACGTATCGTAGCAATAGAGTTCTAATGCTTCTTAAAACGCGATATCGCATCTCATTTCTATGTTTCATGGTTAGATATAATATGACTTGCGAAGTGTTATGTATTCCTCGTCTACACTTCAAATGAATGTAAATGCGACACTTCATTGCTAGGAAATAGCGTCTGCAGATGTCTAGGTATCGTAGCAATAGAGTTCTAATGCTTCTTAAAACGAGATATCGCATCTCATATCTATGTTTCATGATAAGATATAATATTCATTGTGAAGTATTATGCATTCCTCGTCTACACTTCAAATGAATGTAAATGCGACACTTCCTTGCAAGGAAATAGCGCTTGCAGATGTCTACGTATCGTAGCAATAGAGTTCTTATGATTCTTAAAACGCAATATCGCATCTCATTTCTATGTTTCATGGTAAGATATAAAATGATTTGCGAAGTGTTATGTATTCCTCGTCTACACTTCAAATGAATGTAAATGCGACACTTCCTTGCTAGGAAATAGCGTCTGCAGATGTCTACGTATCGTAGCAATAGAGTTCTAATGCTTCTTAAAACGCGATATCGCATCTCATTTCTATGTTTCATGGTTAGATATAATATGACTTGCGAAGTGTTATGTATTCCTCGTCTACACTTCAAATGAATGTAAATGCGACACTTCATTGCTAGGAAATAGCGTCTGCAGATGTCTAGGTATCGTAGCAATAGAGTTCTAATGCTTCTTAAAACGCGATATCGCATCTCATTTCTATGTTTCATGGTAAGATATAATATGATTTGCGAAGTGTTATGTATTCCTCGTCTACACTTCAAATGAATGTAAATGCGACACTTCCTTGCAAGGAAATAGCGTTTGCAAATGTCTACCTATCGTAGCAATAGTGTTCTAATGCTTCCTAAAACGCGATATCGCATCTCATTTCTATGTTTCATGATAAGATATAATATGATTTGCGAAGTGTCATGTATTCCTCGTCTACACTTCAAATGAATGTAAATGCGACACTTCCTTGCAAGGAAATAGCGTTTGCAGATGTCTACGTATCGTAGCAATAGAGTTCTAATGCTTCTTAAAACGCGATATCGCATCTCATTTCTATGTTTCATGGAAAGATATAATATGATTTGCGAAGTGTTATATATTCCTCGTCTACACTTCAAATGAATGTAAATGCGACACTTCCTTGCGAGGAAATAGCGTTTGCAAATGTCTACCTATCGTAGCAATAGTGTTCTAATGCTTCTTAAAACGCGATATCGCATCTCATTTCTATGTTTCATGATAAGATATAATATGATTTGCGAAGTGTCATGTATTCCTCGTCTACACATCAAATGAATGTAAATGCGACACTTCCTTGCAAGGAAATAGCGTTTGCAGATGTCTACGTATCGTAGCAATAGAGTTCTAATGCTTCTTAAAACGCGATATCGCATCTCATTTCTATGTTTCATGGTAAGATATAATATGATTTGCGAAGTGTTATGTATTCCTCGTCTACACATCAACTGAATGTAAATGCGACACTTCCTTGCAAGGAAATAGCGTTTGCAAATGTCTACCTATCGTAGCAATAGTGTTCTAATGCTTCTTAAAACGCGATATCGCATCTCATTTCTATGTTTCATGATAAGATATAATATGATTTGCGAAGTGTCATGTATTCTTCGTCTACACTTCAAATGAATGTAAATGCGACACTTCCTTGCAAGGAAATAGCGGTTGCAGGTGTCTACGTATCGTAGCAATAGAGTTCTAATGCTTCTTAAAACGCGATATCGCATCTCATTTCTATCTTTCATGGTAAGATATAATATGATTTGCGAAGTGTTATGTATTCCTCGTCTACACATCAACTGAATGTAAATGCGACACTTCCTTGCAAGGAAATAGCGCTTGCAGATGTCTACGTATCGTAGCAATAGAGTTCTAATGCTTCTTAAATCGCGATATCGCATCTCATTTCTATGTTTCATGGTAAGATATAATATGATTTGCGAAGTGTTATGTTTTCCTCGTCTACACTTCAAATGAATGTGAATGCGACACTTTCTCGCTAGGAAATAGCGTTTGCAGATGCCTACGTATCGTAGCAATAGATTTCTAATGCTTCTTAAAACGCGAGATCGCATCCCATTTCTATGTTTCATGGTAAGATATAAAATGATTTGCGAAGTGTTATGTATTCCTCGTCTACACTTCAAATGAATGTAAATGCGACACTTCCTTGCTAGGAAATAGCGTCTGCAGATGTCTAGGTATCGTAGCAATAGAGTTCTAATGCTTCTTAAAACGAGATATTGCATTTCATATCTATGTTTCATGATAAGATATAATATACATTGTGAAGTGTTATGCATTCCTCGTCTACACTTCAAATGAATGTAAATGCGACACTTCCTTGCAAGGAAATAGCGTTTGCAGATGTCTACGTATCGTAGCAATAGAGTTCTTATGATTCTTAAAACGCGATATCGCATCTCATTTCTATGTTTCATGGTAAGATATAATATGATTTGCGAAGTGTTATGTATTCCTCGTCTACACATCAACTGAATGTAAATGCGACACTTCCTTGCAAGGAAATGGCGTTTGCAAATGTCTACCTATCGTAGCAATAGTGTCCTAATGCTTCTTAAAACGCGATATCGCATCTAATTTCTATGTTTCATGATAAGATATAATATGATTTGCGAAGTGTCATGTATTCCTCGCCTACACTTCAAATGAATGTAAATGCGACACTTCTTTGCAAGGAAATAGCGTTTGCAGATGTCTACGTATCTTAGCAATAGAGTTCTTATGATTCTTAAAACGCGAAATCGCATCTCATTTCTATGTTTCATGGTAAGATATAATATTATTTGCGAAGTGTTATGTATTCCTCGTCTACACATCAAATGAATGTAAATGCGACACTTCCTTGCAAGGAAATAGCGTTTGCAGATGTCTACGTATCGAAGCAATAGAGTTCAAATGCTTCTTAAAACGAGATATTGCATCTCATATCTATGTTTCATGATAAGATATAATATTCATTGTGAAGTGTTATGCATTCCTCGTCTACGATTCAAAAGAATGTAAATGCGACACTTCTTTGCAAGGAAATAGTGTTTGCAGATGTCTACGTATCGTAGCAATAGAGTTCTTATGATTCTTAAAACGCGATATCGCATCTCATTTCTATGTTTCATGGTAAGATATAATATGACTTGCGAAGTGTTATGTTTTCCTCGTCTACACTTCAAATGAACGTGAATGCGACACTTTCTCGCTAGGAAATAGCGTTTGCAGATGCCTACGTAGCGTAGCAATAGATTTCTAATGCTTCTGAAAACGCGATATCGCATCTCATTTCTATGTTTCATGGTAAGATATAATATGATTTGCGAAGTGTTATGTATTCCTCGTCTACACTTCAAATGAATGTAAATGCGACACTTCCTTGCAAGGAAATAGCGTTTGCAAATGTCTACGTATCGTAGCAATAGAGTTCTAATGCTTCTTAAAACGCGATATCGCATCTCATTTCTATGTTTCATGGTAAGATATAATATGATTTGTGAAGTGTTATGTTTTCCTCGTCTACACTTCAAATGAACGTGAATGCGACACTTTCTCGCTAGGAAATAGCGTTTGCAGATGCCTACGTAGCGTAGCAATAGATTTCTAATGCTTCTGAAAACGCGAGATCGCATCCCATTTCTATGTTTCATGGTAAGATATAAAATGATTTGCGAAGTGTTATGTATTCCTCGTCTACACTTCAAATGAATGTAAATGCGACACTTCCTTGCTAGGAAATAGCGTCTGCAGATGTCTAGGTATCGTAGTAATAGAGTTCTAATGCTTCTTAAAACGAGATATTGCATTTCATATCTATGTTTCATGATAAGATATAATATGACTTGCGAAGTGTTATGTTTTCCTCGTCTACACTTCAAATGAACGTGAATGCGACACTTTCTCGCTAGGAAATAGCGTTTGCAGATGCCTACGTAGCGTAGCAATAGATTTCTAATGCTTCTGAAAACGCGATATCGCATCTCATTTCTATGTTTCATGGTAAGATATAATATGATTTGCGAAGTGTTATGTATTCCTCGTCTACACTTCAAATGAATGTAAATGCGACACTTCCTTGCAAGGAAATAGCGTTTGCAAATGTCTACGTATCGTAGCAATAGAGTTCTAATGCTTCTTAAAACGCGATATCGCATCTCATTTCTATGTTTCATGGTAAGATATAATATGATTTGTGAAGTGTTATGTTTTCCTCGTCTACACTTCAAATGAACGTGAATGCGACACTTTCTCGCTAGGAAATAGCGTATGCAGATGCCTACGTAGCGTAGCAATAGATTTCTAATGCTTCTGAAAACGCGAGATCGCATCCCATTTCTATGTTTCATGGTAAGATATAAAATGATTTGCGAAGTGTTATGTATTCCTCGTCTACACTTCAAATGAATGTAAATGCGACACTTCCTTGCTAGGAAATAGCGTCTGCAGATGTCTAGGTATCGTAGCAATAGAGTTCTAATGCTTCTTAAAACGAGATATTGCATTTCATATCTATGTTTCATGATAAGATATAATATTCATTGTGAAGTGTTATGCATTCCTCGTCTACACTTCAAATGAATGTAAATGCGACACTTCCTTGCAAGGAAATAGCGTTTGCAGATGTCTACGTATCGTAGCAATAGAGTTCTTATGATTCTTAAAACGCGATATCGCATCTCATTTCTATGTTTCATGGTAAGATATAATATGACTTGCGAAGTGTTATGTATTCCTCGTCTACACTTCAAATGAATGTAAATGCGACACTTCCTTGCTAGGAAATAGCGTCTGCAGATGTCTAGGTATCGTAGCAATAGAGTTCTAATGCTTCTGAAAACGCGAGATCGCATCCCATTTCTATGTTTCATGGTAAGATATAAAATGATTTGCGAAGTGTTATGTATTCCTCGTCTACACTTCAAATGAATGTAAATGCGACACTTCCTTGCAAGGAAATAGCGTTTGCAAATGTCTACCTATCGTAGCAATAGTGTTCTAATGCATCTTAAAACGCGATATCGCATCTCATTTCTATGTTTCATGATAAGATATAATATGATTTGCGAAGTGTCATGTATTCCTCGTCTACACTTCAAATGAATGTAAATGCGACACTTCCTTGCAAGGAAATAGCGTTTGCAGATGTCTACGTATCGTAGCAATAGAGTTCTTATGATTCTTAAAACGCGATATCGCATCTCATTTCTATGTTTCATGGTAAGATATAATATGATTTGCGAAGTGTTATGTATTCCTCGTCTACACATGAACTGAATGTAAATGCGACACTTCCTTGCAAGGAAATAGCGTTTGCAAATGTCTACCTATCGTAGCAATAGTGTTCTAATGCTTCTTAAAACGCGATATCGCATCTCATTTCTATGTTTCATGATAAGATATAATATGATTTGCGAAGTGTCATGTATTCCTCGTCTACACTTCAAATGAATGTAAATGCGACACTTCCTTGCTAGGAAATAGCGTCTGCAGATGTCTAGGTATCGTAGCAATAGAGTTCTAATGCTTCTTAAAACGAGATATTGCATTTCATATCTATGTTTCATGATAAGATATAATATTCATTGTGAAGTGTTATGCATTCCTCGTCTACACTTCAAATGAATGTAAATGCGACACTTCCTTGCAAGGAAATAGCGTTTGCAGATGTCTACGTATCGTAGCAATAGAGTTCTTATGATTCTTAAAACGCGATATCGCATCTCATTTCTATGTTTCATGGTAAGATATAATATGATTTGCGAAGTGTTATGTATTCCTCGTCTACACATGAACTGAATGTAAATGCGACACTTCCTTACAAGGAAATAGCGTTTGCAAATGTCTACCTATCGTAGCAATAGTGTTCTAATGCTTCTTAAAACGCGATATCGCATCTCATTTCTATGTTTCATGATAAGATATAATATGATTTGCGAAGTGTCATGTATTCCTCGCCTACACTTCAAATGAATGTAAATGCGACACTTCCTTGCAAGGAAATAGCGTTTGCAGATGTCTACGTATCGTAGCAATAGAGTTCTAATGCTTCTTAAAACGCGATATCGCATCTCATTTCTATGTTTCATGGTAAGATATAATATGACTTGCGAAGTGTTATGTATTCCTCGTCTACACTTCAAATGAATGTAAATGCGACACTTCCTTGCTAGGAAATAGCGTCTGCAGATGTCTAGGTATCGTAGCAATAGAGTTCTAATGCTTCTTAAAACGCGATATCGCATCTCATTTCTATATTTCATGGTAAGATATAATATGATTTGCGAAGTGTTATGTATTCCTCGTCCACACTTCAAATGAATGTAAATGCGACACTTCCTTGCAAGGAAATAGCGTTTGCAGATGTCTACGTATCGTAGCAATAGAGTTCTAATGCTTCTTAAAACGCGATATCGCATCTCATTTCTATGTTTCATGGTAAGATATAATATGATTTGCGAAGTGTTATGTATTCCTCGTCTACACATCAACTGAATGTAAATGCGACACTTCCTTGCAAGGAAATAGCGTTTGCAAATGTCTACCTATCGTAGCAATAGTGTTCTAATGCTTCCTAAAACGCGATATCGCATCTCATTTCTATGTTTCATGATAAGATATAATATGATTTGCGAAGTGTCATGTATTCCTCGTCTACACTTCAAATGAATGTAAATGCGACACTTCCTTGCAAGGAAATAGCGTTTGCAGATGTCTACGTATCGTAGCAATAGTGTTCTAATGCTTCCTAAAACGCGATATCGCATCTCATTTCTATGTTTCATGATAAGATATAATATGATTTGCGAAGTGTCATGTATTCCTCGTCTACACTTCAAATGAATGTAAATGCGACACTTCCTTGCAAGGAAATAGCGTTTGCAGATGTCTACGTATCGTAGCAATAGAGTTCTAATGCTTCTTAAAACGCGATATCGCATCTCATTTCTATGTTTCATGGAAAGATATAATATGATTTGCGAAGTGTTATATATTCCTCGTCTACACTTCAAATGAATGTAAATGCGACACTTCCTTGCAAGGAAATGGCGTTTGCAAATGTCTACCTATCGTAGCAATAGTGTCCTAATGCTTCTTAAAACGCGATATCGCATCTAATTTCTATGTTTCATGATAAGATATAATATGATTTGCGAAGTGTCATGTATTCCTCGTCTACACTTCAAATGAATGTAAATGCGACACTTCCTTGCAAGGAAATAGCGTTTGCAGATGTCTACGTATCGTAGCAATAGAGTTCTAATGCTTCTTAAAACGCGATATCGCATCTCATTTCTATGTTTCATGGAAAGATATAATATGATTTGCGAAGTGTTATATATTCCTCGTCTACACTTCAAATGAATGTAAATGCGACACTTCCTTGCGAGGAAATAGCGTTTGCAAATGTCTACCTATCGTAGCAATAGTGTCCTAATGCTTCTTAAAACGCGATATCGCATCTAATTTCTATGTTTCATGATAAGATATAATATGATTTGCGAAGTGTCATGTATTCCTCGTCTACACTTCAAATGAATGTAAATGCGACACTTCCTTGCAAGGAAATAGCGTTTGCAAATGTCTACCTATCGTAGCAATAGTGTTCTAATGCTTCTTAAAACGCGATATCGCATCTCATTTCTATGTTTCATGATAAGATATAATATGATTTGCGAAGTGTCATGTATTCCTCGTCTACACTTCAAATGAATGTAAATGCGACACTTCCTTGCAAGGAAATAGCGTTTGCAGATGTCTACGTATCGTAGCAATAGAGTTCTAATGCTTCTTAAAACGCGATATCGCATCTCATTTCTATGTTTCATGGTAAGATATAATATGATTTGCGAAGTGTTATGTATTCCTCTTCTACACTTCAAATGAGTGTAAATGCGACACTTCCTTGCAAGGAAATAGCGTTTGCAAATGTCTACCTATCGTAGCAATAGTGTTCTAATGCTTCTTAAAACGCGATATCGCATCTCATTTCTATGTTTCATGATAAGATATAATATGATTTGCGAAGTGTCATGTATTCCTCGTCTACACTTCAAGTGAATGTAAATGCGACACTTCCTTGCAAGGAAATAGCGTTTGCAAATGTCTACCTATCGTAGCAATAGTATTCTAATGCTTCTTAAAACGCGATATCGCATCTCATTTCTATGTTTCATGATAAGATATAATATGATTTGCGAAGTGTCATGTATTCCTCGTCTACACTTCAAATGAATGTAAATGCGACACTTCCTTGCAAGGAAATAGCGTTTGCAGATGTCTACGTATCGTAGCAATAGAGTTCTAATGCTTCTTAAAACGCGATATCGCATCTCATTTCTATGTTTCATGGTAAGATATAATATGATTTGCGAAGTGTTATGTATTCCTCGTCTACACATCAACTGAATGTAAATGCGACACTTCCTTGCAAGGAAATAGCGCTTGCAGATGTCTACGTATCGTAGCAATAGAGTTCTTATGATTCTTAAAACGCGATATCGCATCTCATTTCTATGTTTCATGGTAAGATATAATATGATTTGCGAAGTGTTATGTATTCCTCGCCTACACTTCAAATGAATGTAAATGCGACACTTCTTTGCAAGGAAATAGCGTTTGCAGATGTCTACCTATCTTAGCAATAGAGTTCTTATGATTCTTAAAACGCGAAATCGCATCTCATTTCTATGTTTCATGGTAAGATATAATATTATTTGCGAAGTGTTATGTATTCCTCGTCTACACATCAAATGAATGTAAATGCGACACTTCCTTGCAAGGAAATAGCGTTTGCAGATGTCTACGTATCGAAGCAATAGAGTTCAAATGCTTCTTAAAACGAGATATTGCATCTCATATCTATGTTTCATGATAAGATATAATATTCATTGTGAAGTGTTATGCATTCCTCGTCTACGATTCAAAAGAATGTAAATGCGACACTCCTTTGCAAGGAAATAGTGTTTGCAGATGTCTACGTATCGTAGCAATAGAGTTCTTATGATTCTTAAAACGCGATATCGCATCTCATTTCTATGTTTCATGGAAAGATATAATATGATTTGCGAAGTGTTATGTATTCCTCGTCTACACATCAAATGAATGTAAATGCGACACTTCTTTGCAAGGAAATAGCGTTTGCAGATGTCTACGTATCGTAGCAATAGAGTTCTTATGATTCTTAAAACGCGATATCGCATCTCATTTCTATGTTTCATGGTAAGATATAATATGACTTGCGAAGTGTTATGTTTTCCTCGTCTACACTTCAAATGAACGTGAATGCGACACTTTCTCGCTAGGAAATAGCGTTTGCAGATGCCTACGTAGCGTAGCAATAGATTTCTAATGCTTCTGAAAACGCGATATCGCATCTCATTTCTATGTTTCATGGTAAGATATAATATGATTTGCGAAGTGTTATGTATTCCTCGTCTACACTTCAAATGAATGTAAATGCGACACTTCCTTGCAAGGAAATAGCGTTTGCAAATGTCTACGTATCGTAGCAATAGAGTTCTAATGCTTCTTAAAACGCGATATCGCATCTCATTTCTATGTTTCATGGTAAGATATAATATGATTTGTGAAGTGTTATGTTTTCCTCGTCTACACTTCAAATGAACGTGAATGCGACACTTTCTCGCTAGGAAATAGCGTTTGCAGATGCCTACGTAGCGTAGCAATAGATTTCTAATGCTTCTGAAAACGCGAGATCGCATCCCATTTCTATGTTTCATGGTAAGATATAAAATGATTTGCGAAGTGTTATGTATTCCTCGTCTACACTTCAAATGAATGTAAATGCGACACTTCCTTGCTAGGAAATAGCGTCTGCAGATGTCTAGGTATCGTAGCAATAGAGTTCTAATGCTTCTTAAAACGAGATATTGCATTTCATATCTATGTTTCATGATAAGATATAATATTCATTGTGAAGTGTTATGCATTCCTCGTCTACACTTCAAATGAATGTAAATGCGACACTTCCTTGCAAGGAAATAGCGTTTGCAGATGTCTACGTATCGTAGCAATAGAGTTCTTATGATTCTTAAAACGCGATATCGCATCTCATTTCTATGTTTCATGGTAAGATATAATATGATTTGCGAAGTGTTATGTATTCCTCGTCTACACATGAACTGAATGTAAATGCGACACTTCCTTGCAAGGAAATAGCGTTTGCAAATGTCTACCTATCGTAGCAATAGTGTTCTAATGCTTCTTAAAACGCGATATCGCATCTCATTTCTATGTTTCATGATAAGATATAATATGATTTGCGAAGTGTCATGTATTCCTCGTCTACACTTCAAATGAATGTAAATGCGACACTTCCTTGCAAGGAAATAGCGTTTGCAGATGTCTACGTATCGTAGCAATAGAGTTCTAATGCTTCTTAAAACGCGATATCGCATCTCATTTCTATGTTTCATGGTAAGATATAATATGATTTGCGGAGTGTTATGTATTCCTCGCCTACACATCAAATGAATGTAAATGCGACACTTCCTTGCAAGGAAATAGCGTTTGCAGATGTCTACGTATCGTAGCAATAGAGTTCTAATGCTTCTTAAAACGCGATATCGCATCTCATTTCTATGTTTCATGGTAAGATATAATATGACTTGCGAAGTGTTATGTATTCCTCGTCTACACTTCAAATGAATGTAAATGCGACACTTCCTTGCTAGGAAATAGCGTCTGCAGATGTCTAGGTATCGTAGCAATAGAGTTCTAATGCTTCTTAAAACGCGATATCGCATCTCATTTCTATATTTCATGGTAAGATATAATATGATTTGCGAAGTGTTATGTATTCCTCGTCCACACTTCAAATGAATGTAAATGCGACACTTCCTTGCAAGGAAATAGCGTTTGCAAATGTCTACCTATCGTAGCAATAGAGTTCTTATGATTCTTAAAACGCGAAATCGCATCTCATTTCTATGTTTCATGGTAAGATATAATATTATTTGCGAAGTGTTATGTATTCCTCGTCTACACATCAAATGAATGTAAATGCGACACTTCCTTGCAAGGAAATAGCGTTTGCAGATGTCTACGTATCGAAGCAATAGAGTTCAAATGCTTCTTAAAACGAGATATTGCATCTCATATCTATGTTTCATGATAAGATATAATATTCATTGTGAAGTGTTATGCATTCCTCGTCTACGATTCAAAAGAATGTAAATGCGACACTCCTTTGCAAGGAAATAGTGTTTGCAGATGTCTACGTATCGTAGCAATAGAGTTCTTATGATTCTTAAAACGCGATATCGCATCTCATTTCTATGTTTCATGGAAAGATATAATATGATTTGCGAAGTGTTATGTATTCCTCGTCTACACATCAAATGAATGTAAATGCGACACTTCTTTGCAAGGAAATAGCGTTTGCAGATGTCTACGTATCGTAGCAATAGAGTTCTTATGATTCTTAAAACGCGATATCGCATCTCATTTCTATGTTTCATGGTAAGATATAATATGACTTGCGAAGTGTTATGTTTTCCTCGTCTACACTTCAAATGAACGTGAATGCGACACTTTCTCGCTAGGAAATAGCGTTTGCAGATGCCTACGTAGCGTAGCAATAGATTTCTAATGCTTCTGAAAACGCGATATCGCATCTCATTTCTATGTTTCATGGTAAGATATAATATGATTTGCGAAGTGTTATGTATTCCTCGTCTACACTTCAAATGAATGTAAATGCGACACTTCCTTGCAAGGAAATAGCGTTTGCAAATGTCTACGTATCGTAGCAATAGAGTTCTAATGCTTCTTAAAACGCGATATCGCATCTCATTTCTATGTTTCATGGTAAGATATAATATGATTTGTGAAGTGTTATGTTTTCCTCGTCTACACTTCAAATGAACGTGAATGCGACACTTTCTCGCTAGGAAATAGCGTTTGCAGATGCCTACGTAGCGTAGCAATAGATTTCTAATGCTTCTGAAAACGCGAGATCGCATCCCATTTCTATGTTTCATGGTAAGATATAAAATGATTTGCGAAGTGTTATGTATTCCTCGTCTACACTTCAAATGAATGTAAATGCGACACTTCCTTGCTAGGAAATAGCGTCTGCAGATGTCTAGGTATCGTAGCAATAGAGTTCTAATGCTTCTTAAAACGAGATATTGCATTTCATATCTATGTTTCATGATAAGATATAATATTCATTGTGAAGTGTTATGCATTCCTCGTCTACACTTCAAATGAATGTAAATGCGACACTTCCTTGCAAGGAAATAGCGTTTGCAGATGTCTACGTATCGTAGCAATAGAGTTCTTATGATTCTTAAAACGCGATATCGCATCTCATTTCTATGTTTCATGGTAAGATATAATATGATTTGCGAAGTGTTATGTATTCCTCGTCTACACATGAACTGAATGTAAATGCGACACTTCCTTGCAAGGAAATAGCGTTTGCAAATGTCTACCTATCGTAGCAATAGTGTTCTAATGCTTCTTAAAACGCGATATTGCATCCCATTTCTATGTTTCATGATAAGATATAATATGATTTGCGAAGTGTCATGTATTCCTCGTCTACACTTCAAATGAATGTAAATGCGACACTTCCTTGCAAGGAAATAGCGTTTGCAGATGTCTACGTATCGTAGCAATAGAGTTCTAATGCTTCTTAAAACGCGATATCGCATCTCATTTCTATGTTTCATGGTAAGATATAATATGATTTGCGGAGTGTTATGTATTCCTCGCCTACACATCAAATGAATGTAAATGCGACACTTCCTTGCAAGGAAATAGCGTTTGCAGATGTCTACGTATCGTAGCAATAGAGTTCTAATGCTTCTTAAAACGCGATATCGCATCTCATTTCTATGTTTCATGGTAAGATATAATATGACTTGCGAAGTGTTATGTATTCCTCGTCTACACTTCAAATGAATGTAAATGCGACACTTCCTTGCTAGGAAATAGCGTCTGCAGATGTCTAGGTATCGTAGCAATAGAGTTCTAATGCTTCTTAAAACGCGATATCGCATCTCATTTCTATATTTCATGGTAAGATATAATATGATTTGCGAAGTGTTATGTATTCCTCGTCCACACTTCAAATGAATGTAAATGCGACACTTCCTTGCAAGGAAATAGCGTTTGCAAATGTCTACCTATCGTAGCAATAGTGTTCTAATGCATCTTAAAACGCGATATCGCATCTCATTTCTATGTTTCATGATAAGATATAATATGATTTGCGAAGTGTCATGTATTCCTCGTCTACACTTCAAATGAATGTAAATGTGACACTTCCTTGCAAGGAAATAGCGTTTGCAGATGTCTACGTATCGTAGCAATAGGGTTCTAATGCTTCTTAAAACGCGATATCGCATCTCATTTCTATGTTTCATGGTAAGATATAATATGATTTGTGAAGTGTTATGTTTTCCTCGTCTACACTTCAAATGAACGTGAATGCGACACTTTCTCGCTAGGAAATAGCGTTTGCAGATGCCTACGTAGCGTAGCAATAGATTTCTAATGCTTCTGAAAACGCGAGATCGCATCCCATTTCTATGTTTCATGGTAAGATATAAAATGATTTGCGAAGTGTTATGTATTCCTCGTCTACACTTCAAATGAATGTAAATGCGACACTTCCTTGCTAGGAAATAGCGTCTGCAGATGTCTAGGTATCGTAGCAATAGAGTTCTAATGCTTCTTAAAACGAGATATTGCATTTCATATCTATGTTTCATGATAAGATATAATATTCATTGTGAAGTGTTATGCATTCCTCGTCTACACTTCAAATGAATGTAAATGCGACACTTCCTTGCAAGGAAATAGCGTTTGCAGATGTCTACGTATCGTAGCAATAGAGTTCTTATGATTCTTAAAACGCGATATCGCATCTCATTTCTATGTTTCATGGTAAGATATAATATGATTTGCGAAGTGTTATGTATTCCTCGTCTACACATGAACTGAATGTAAATGCGACACTTCCTTACAAGGAAATAGCGTTTGCAAATGTCTACCTATCGTAGCAATAGTGTTCTAATGCTTCTTAAAACGCGATATCGCATCTCATTTCTATGTTTCATGATAAGATATAATATGATTTGCGAAGTGTCATGTATTCCTCGCCTACACTTCAAATGAATGTAAATGCGACACTTCCTTGCAAGGAAATAGCGTTTGCAGATGTCTACGTATCGTAGCAATAGAGTTCTAATGCTTCTTAAAACGCGATATAGCATCTCATTTCTATGTTTCATGGTAAGATATAATATGACTTGCGAAGTGTTATGTATTCCTCGTCTACACTTCAAATGAATGTAAATGCGACACTTCCTTGCTAGGAAATAGCGTCTGCAGATGTCTAGGTATCGTAGCAATAGAGTTCTAATGCTTCTTAAAACGCGATATCGCATCTCATTTCTATATTTCATGGTAAGATATAATATGATTTGCGAAGTGTTATGTATTCCTCGTCCACACTTCAAATGAATGTAAATGCGACACTTCCTTGCAAGGAAATAGCGTTTGCAGATGTCTACGTATCGTAGCAATAGAGTTCTAATGCTTCTTAAAACGCGATATCGCATCTCATTTCTATGTTTCATGGTAAGATATAATATGATTTGCGAAGTGTTATGTATTCCTCGTCTACACATCAACTGAATGTAAATGCGACACTTCCTTGCAAGGAAATAGCGTTTGCAAATGTATACCTATCGTAGCAATAGTGTTCTAATGCTTCCTAAAACGCGATATCGCATCTCATTTCTATGTTTCATGATAAGATATAATATGATTTGCGAAGTGTCATGTATTCCTCGTCTACACTTCAAATGAATGTAAATGCGACACTTCCTTGCAAGGAAATAGCGTTTGCAAATGTCTACCTATCGTAGCAATAGTGTTCTAATGCATCTTAAAACGCGATATCGCATCTCATTTCTATGTTTCATGATAAGATATAATATGATTTGCGAAGTGTCATGTATTCCTCGTCTACACTTCAAATGAATGTAAATGTGACACTTCCTTGCAAGGAAATAGCGTTTGCAGATGTCTACGTATCTTAGCAATAGGGTTCTAATGCTTCTTAAAACGCGATATCGCATCTCATTTCTATGTTTCATGGTAAGATATAATATGATTTGTGAAGTGTTATGTTTTCCTCGTCTACACTTCAAATGAACGTGAATGCGACACTTTCTCGCTAGGAAATAGCGTTTGCAGATGCCTACGTAGCGTAGCAATAGATTTCTAATGCTTCTGAAAACGCGAGATCGCATCCCATTTCTATGTTTCATGGTAAGATATAAAATGATTTGCGAAGTGTTATGTATTCCTCGTCTACACTTCAAATGAATGTAAATGCGACACTTCCTTGCTAGGAAATAGCGTCTGCAGATGTCTAGGTATCGTAGCAATAGAGTTCTAATGCTTCTTAAAACGAGATATTGCATTTCATATCTATGTTTCATGATAAGATATAATATTCATTGTGAAGTGTTATGCATTCCTCGTCTACACTTCAAATGAATGTAAATGCGACACTTCCTTGCAAGGAAATAGCGTTTGCAGATGTCTACGTATCGTAGCAATAGAGTTCTTATGATTCTTAAAACGCGATATCGCATCTCATTTCTATGTTTCATGGTAAGATATAATATGATTTGCGAAGTGTTATGTATTCCTCGTCTACACATGAACTGAATGTAAATGCGACACTTCCTTACAAGGAAATAGCGTTTGCAAATGTCTACCTATCGTAGCAATAGTGTTCTAATGCTTCTTAAAACGCGATATCGCATCTCATTTCTATGTTTCATGATAAGATATAATATGATTTGCGAAGTGTCATGTATTCCTCGCCTACACTTCAAATGAATGTAAATGCGACACTTCCTTGCAAGGAAATAGCGTTTGCAGATGTCTACGTATCGTAGCAATAGAGTTCTAATGCTTCTTAAAACGCGATATAGCATCTCATTTCTATGTTTCATGGTAAGATATAATATGACTTGCGAAGTGTTATGTATTCCTCGTCTACACTTCAAATGAATGTAAATGCGACACTTCCTTGCTAGGAAATAGCGTCTGCAGATGTCTAGGTATCGTAGCAATAGAGTTCTAATGCTTCTTAAAACGCGATATCGCATCTCATTTCTATATTTCATGGTAAGATATAATATGATTTGCGAAGTGTTATGTATTCCTCGTCCACACTTCAAATGAATGTAAATGCGACACTTCCTTGCAAGGAAATAGCGTTTGCAGATGTCTACGTATCGTAGCAATAGAGTTCTAATGCTTCTTAAAACGCGATATCGCATCTCATTTCTATGTTTCATGGTAAGATATAATATGATTTGCGAAGTGTTATGTATTCCTCGTCTACACATCAACTGAATGTAAATGCGACACTTCCTTGCAAGGAAATAGCGTTTGCAAATGTATACCTATCGTAGCAATAGTGTTCTAATGCTTCCTAAAACGCGATATCGCATCTCATTTCTATGTTTCATGATAAGATATAATATGATTTGCGAAGTGTCATGTATTCCTCGTCTACACTTCAAATGAATGTAAATGCGACACTTCCTTGCAAGGAAATAGCGTTTGCAGATGTCTACGTATCGTAGCAATAGAGTTCTAATGCTTCTTAAAACGCGATATCGCATCTCATTTCTATGTTTCATGGAAAGATATAATATGATTTGCGAAGTGTTATATATTCCTCGTCTACACTTCAAATGAATGTAAATGCGACACTTCCTTGCGAGGAAATAGCGTTTGCAAATGTCTACCTATCGTAGCAATAGTGTTCTAATGCTTCTTAAAACGCGATATCGCATCTCATTTCTATGTTTCATGATAAGATATAATATGATTTGCGAAGTGTCATGTATTCCTCGTCTACACATCAAATGAATGTAAATGCGACACTTCCTTGCAAGGAAATAGCGTTTGCAGATGTCTACGTATCGTAGCAATAGAGTTCTAATGCTTCTTAAAACGCGATATCGCATCTCATTTCTATGTTTCATGATAAGATATAATATGATTTGCGAAGTGTCATGTATTCCTCGTCTACACTTCAAATGAATGTAAATGCGACACTTCCTTGCAAGGAAATAGCGGTTGCAGGTGTCTACGTATCGTAGCAATAGAGTTCTAATGCTTCTTAAAACGCGATATCGCATCTCATTTCTATCTTTCATGGTAAGATATAATATGATTTGCGAAGTGTTATGTATTCCTCGTCTACACATCAACTGAATGTAAATGCGACACTTCCTTGCAAGGAAATAGCGCTTGCAGATGTCTACGTATCGTAGCAATAGAGTTCTAATTCTTCTTAAATCGCGATATCGCATCTCATTTCTATGTTTCATGGTAAGATATAATATGATTTGCGAAGTGTTATGTTTTCCTCGTCTACACTTCAAATGAATGTGAATGCGACACTTTCTCGCTAGGAAATAGCGTTTGCAGATGCCTACGTATCGTAGCAATAGATTTCTAATGCTTCTTAAAACGCGAGATCGCATCCCATTTCTATGTTTCATGGTAAGATATAAAATGATTTGCGAAGTGTTATGTATTCCTCGTCTACACTTCAAATGAATGTAAATGCGACACTTCCTTGCTAGGAAATAGCGTCTGCAGATGTCTAGGTACCGTAGCAATAGAGTTCTAATGCTTCTTAAAACGAGATATTGCATTTCATATCTATGTTTCATGATAAGATATAATATACATTGTGAAGTGTTATGCATTCCTCGTCTACACTTCAAATGAATGTAAATGCGACACTTCCTTGCAAGGAAATAGCGTTTGCAGATGTCTACGTATCGTAGCAATAGAGTTCTTATGATTCTTAAAACGCGATATCGCATCTCATTTCTATGTTTCATGGTAAGATATAATATGATTTGCGAAGTGTTATGTATTCCTCGTCTACACATGAACTGAATGTAAATGCGACACTTCCTTGCAAGGAAATGGCGTTTGCAAATGTCTACCTATCGTAGCAATAGTGTCCTAATGCTTCTTAAAACGCGACATCGCATCTAATTTCTATGTTTCATGATAAGATATAATATGATTTGCGAAGTGTCATGTATTCCTCGTCTACACTTCAAATGAATGTAAATGCGACACTTCCTTGCAAGGAAATAGCGTTTGCAGATGTCTACGTATCGTAGCAATAGAGTTCTAATGCTTCTTAAAACGCGATATCGCATCTCATTTCTATGTTTCATGGTAAGATATAATATGATTTGCGAAGTGTTATGTATTCCTCGTCTACACATCAAATGAATGTAAATGCGACACTTCCTTGCAAGGAAATAGCGTTTGCAGATGTCTACGTATCGTAGCAATAGAGTTCTAATGCTTCTTAAAACGCGATATCGCATCTCATTTCTATGTTTCATGGTAAGATATAATATGACTTGCGAAGTGTTATGTATTCCTCGTCTACACTTCAAATGAATGTAAATGCGACACTTCCTTGCTAGGAAATAGCGTCTGCAGATGTCTAGGTATCGTAGCAATAGAGTTCTAATGCTTCTTAAAACGCGATATCGCATCTCATTTCTATATTTCATGGTAAGATATAATATGATTTGCGAAGTGTTATGTATTCCTCGTCTACACTTCAAATGAATGTAAATGCGACACTTCCTTGCAAGGAAATAGCGTTTGCAAATGTCTACCTATCGTAGCAATAGTGTTCTAATGCTTCTTAAAACGCGATATCGCATCTCATTTCTATGTTTCATGATAAGATATAATATGATTTGCGAAGTGTCATGTATTCCTCGTCTACACTTCAAATGAATGTAAATGCGACACTTCCTTGCAAGGA
Source organism: Xylocopa sonorina (assembly GCF_050948175.1). Lineage (NCBI taxonomy): Eukaryota > Metazoa > Arthropoda > Insecta > Hymenoptera > Apidae > Xylocopa > Xylocopa sonorina. Next base: position 82,175 of record NW_027490171.1, read on the forward strand.
AATAGCGTTTGCAGATGTCTACGTATCGTAGCAATAGAGTTCTAATGCTTCTTAAAACGCGATATCGCATCTCATTTCTATGTTTCATGGTAAGATATAATATGATTTGCGAAGTGTTATGTATTCCTCTTCTACACTTCAAATGAGTGTAAATGCGACACTTCCTTGCAAGGAAATAGCGTTTGCAAATGTCTACCTATCGTAGCAATAGTGTTCTAATGCTTCTTAAAACGCGATATCGCATCTCATTTCTATGTTTCATGATAAGATATAATATGATTTGCGAAGTGTCATGTATTCCTCGTCTACACTTCAAGTGAATGTAAATGCGACACTTCCTTGCAAGGAAATAGCGTTTGCAAATGTCTACCTATCGTAGCAATAGTATTCTAATGCTTCTTAAAACGCGATATCGCATCTCATTTCTATGTTTCATGATAAGATATAATATGATTTGCGAAGTGTTATGTATTCCTCGTCTACACATCAACTGAATGTAAATGCGACACTTCCTTGCAAGGAAATAGCGCTTGCAGATGTCTACGTATCGTAGCAATAGAGTTCTTATGATTCTTAAAACGCGATATCGCATCTCATTTCTATGTTTCATGGTAAGATATAATATGATTTGCGAAGTGTTATGTATTCCTCGCCTACACTTCAAATGAATGTAAATGCGACACTTCTTTGCAAGGAAATAGCGTTTGCAGATGTCTACGTATCTTAGCAATAGAGTTCTTATGATTCGTAAAACGCGAAATCGCATCTCATTTCTATGTTTCATGGTAAGATATAATATTATTTGCGAAGTGTTATGTATTCCTCGTCTACACATCAAATGAATGTAAATGCGACACTTCCTTGCAAGGAAATAGCGTTTGCAGATGTCTACGTATCGAAGCAATAGAGTTCAAATGCTTCTTAAAACGAGATATTGCATCTCATATCTATGTTTCATGATAAGATATAATATTCATTGTGAAGTGTTATGCATTCCTCGTCTACGATTCAAAAGAATGTAAATGCGACACTTCTTTGCAAGGAAATAGTGTTTGCAGATGTCTACGTATCGTAGCAATAGAGTTCTTATGATACTTAAAACGCGATATCGCATCTCATTTCTATGTTTCATGGAAAGATATAATATGATTTGCGAAGTGTTATGTATTCCTCGTCTACACATCAAATGAATGTAAATGCGACACTTCTTTGCAAGGAAATAGCGTTTGCAGATGTCTACGTATCGTAGCAATAGAGTTCTTATGATTCTTAAAACGCGATATCGCATCTCATTTCTATGTTTCATGGTAAGATATAATATGACTTGCGAAGTGTTATGTTTTCCTCGTCTACACTTCAAATGAACGTGAATGCGACACTTTCTCGCTAGGAAATAGCGTTTGCAGATGCCTACGTAGCGTAGCAATAGATTTCTAATGCTTCTGAAAACGCGATATCGCATCTCATTTCTATGTTTCATGGTAAGATATAATATGATTTGCGAAGTGTTATGTATTCCTCGTCTACACTTCAAATGAATGTAAATGCGACACTTCCTTGCAAGGAAATAGCGTTTGCAAATGTCTACGTATCGTAGCAATAGAGTTCTAATGCTTCTTAAAACGCGATATCGCATCTCATTTCTATGTTTCATGGTAAGATATAATATGATTTGTGAAGTGTTATGTTTTCCTCGTCTACACTTCAAATGAACGTGAATGCGACACTTTCTCGCTAGGAAATAGCGTTTGCAGATGCCTACGTAGCGTAGCAATAGATTTCTAATGCTTCTGAAAACGCGAGATCGCATCCCATTTCTATGTTTCATGGTAAGATATAAAATGATTTGCGAAGTGTTATGTATTCCTCGTCTACACTTCAAATGAATGTAAATGCGACACTTCCTTGCTAGGAAATAGCGTCTGCAGATGTCTAGGTATCGTAGCAATAGAGTTCTAATGCTTCTTAAAACGAGATATTGCATTTCATATCTATGTTTCATGATAAGATATAATATTCATTGTGAAGTGTTATGCATTCCTCGTCTACACTTCAAATGAATGTAAATGCGACACTTCCTTGCAAGGAAATAGCGTTTGCAGATGTCTACGTATCGTAGCAATAGAGTTCTTATGATTCTTAAAACGCGATATCGCATCTCATTTCTATGTTTCATGGTAAGATATAATATGATTTGCGAAGTGTTATGTATTCCTCGTCTACACATGAACTGAATGTAAATGCGACACTTCCTTGCAAGGAAATAGCGTTTGCAAATGTCTACCTATCGTAGCAATAGTGTTCTAATGCTTCCTAAAACGCGATATCGCATCTCATTTCTATGTTTCATGATAAGATATAATATGATTTGCGAAGTGTTATGTATTCCTCGTCTACACATGAACTGAATGTAAATGCGACACTTCCTTACAAGGAAATAGCGTTTGCAAATGTCTACCTATCGTAGCAATAGTGTTCTAATGCTTCTTAAAACGCGATATCGCATCTCATTTCTATGTTTCATGATAAGATATAATATGATTTGCGAAGTGTCATGTATTCCTCGCCTACACTTCAAATGAATGTAAATGCGACACTTCCTTGCAAGGAAATAGCGTTTGCAGATGTCTACGTATCGTAGCAATAGAGTTCTAATGCTTCTTAAAACGCGATATCGCATCTCATTTCTATGTTTCATGGTAAGATATAATATGACTTGCGAAGTGTTATGTATTCCTCGTCTACACTTCAAATGAATGTAAATGCGACACTTCCTTGCTAGGAAATAGCGTCTGCAGATGTCTAGGTATCGTAGCAATAGAGTTCTAATGCTTCTTAAAACGCGATATCGCATCTCATTTCTATATTTCATGGTAAGATATAATATGATTTGCGAAGTGTTATGTATTCCTCGTCCACACTTCAAATGAATGTAAATGCGACACTTCCTTGCAAGGAAATAGCGTTTGCAGATGTCTACGTATCGTAGCAATAGAGTTCTAATGCTTCTTAAAACGCGATATCGCATCACATTTCTATGTTTCATGGTAAGATATAATATGATTTGCGAAGTGTTATGTATTCCTCGTCTGCACATCAACTGAATGTAAATGCGACACTTCCTTGCAAGGAAATAGCGTTTGCAAATGTCTACCTATCGTAGCAATAGTGTCCTAATGCTTCTTAAAACGCGATATCGCATCTAATTTCTATGTTTCATGATAAGATATAATATGATTTGCGAAGTGTCATGTATTCCTCGTCTACACTTCAAATGAATGTAAATGCGACACTTCCTTGCAAGGAAATAGCGTTTGCAGATGTCTACGTATCGTAGCAATAGAGTTCTAATGCTTCTTAAAACGCGATATCGCATCTCATTTCTATGTTTCATGGTAAGATATAATATGATTTGCGAAGTGTTATGTATTCCTCGTCTACACATCAAATGAATGTAAATGCGACACTTCCTTGCAAGGAAATAGCGTTTGCAGATGTCTACGTATCGTAGCAATAGAGTTCTAATGCTTCTTAAAACGCGATATCGCATCTCATTTCTATGTTTCATGGTAAGATATAATATGACTTGCGAAGTGTTATGTATTCCTCGTCTACACTTCAAATGAATGTAAATGCGACACTTCCTTGCTAGGAAATAGCGTCTGCAGATGTCTAGGTATCGTAGCAATAGAGTTCTAATGCTTCTTAAAACGCGATATCGCATCTCATTTCTATGTTTCATGGTAAGATATAATATGATTTGCGAAGTGTTATGTATTCCTCTTCTACACTTCAAATGAGTGTAAATGCGACACTTCCTTGCAAGGAAATAGCGTTTGCAAATGTCTACCTATCGTAGCAATAGTGTTCTAATGCTTCTTAAAACGTGATATCGCATCTCATTTCTATGTTTCATGATAAGATATAATATGATTTGCGAAGTGTCATGTATTCCTCGTCTACACTTCAAATGAATGTAAATGCGACACTTCCTTGCAAGGAAATAGCGTTTGCAGATGTCTACGTATCGTAGCAATAGAGTTCTAATGCTTCTTAAAACGCGATATCGCATCTCATTTCTATGTTTCATGGTAAGATATAATATGATTTGCGAAGTGTTATGTATTCCTCGTCTACACATCAACTGAATGTAAATGCGACACTTCCTTGCAAGGAAATAGCGTTTGCAAATGTCTACCTATCGTAGCAATAGTGTTCTAATGCTTCTTAAAACGCGATATCGCATCTCATTTCTATGTTTCATGATAAGATATAATATGATTTGCGAAGTGTCATGTATTCCTCGACTACACTTCAAGTGAATGTAAATGCGACACTTCCTTGCAAGGAAATAGCGTTTGCAGATGTCTACGTATCGTAGCAATAGAGTTCTAATGCTTCTTAAAACGCGATATCGCATCTCATTTCTATGTTTCATGGTAAGATATAATATGATTTGCGAAGTGTTATGTATTCCTCGTCTACACTTCAAATGAATGTAAATGCGACACTTCTTTGCAAGGAAATAGCGTTTGCAGATGTCTACGTATCTTAGCAATAGAGTTCTTATGATTCTTAAAACGCGAAATCGCATCTCATTTCTATGTTTCATGGTAAGATATAATATTATTTGCGAAGTGTTATGTATTCCTCGTCTACACATCAAATGAATGTAAATGCGACACTTCCTTGCAAGGAAATAGCGTTTGCAGATGTCTACGTATCGAAGCAATAGAGTTCAAATGCTTCTTAAAACGAGATATTGCATCTCATATCTATGTTTCATGATAAGATATAATATTCATTGTGAAGTGTTATGCATTCCTCGTCTACGATTCAAATGAATGTAAATGCGACACTTCCTTGCTAGGAAATAGCGTCTGCAGATGTCTAGGTATCGTAGCAATAGAGTTCTAATGCTTCTTAAAACGCGATATCGCATCTCATTTCTATGTTTCATGGTAAGATATAATATGATTTGCGAAGTGTTATGTATTCCTCGTCTACACTTCAAATGAATGTAAATGCGACACTTCCTTGCAAGGAAATAGCGTCTGCAAATGTCTACGTATCGTAGCAATAGAGTTCTAATGCTTCTTAAAACGCGATATCGCATCTCATTTCTATGTTTCATGGTAAGATATAATATGATTTGCGAAGTGTTATGTTTTCCTCGTCTACACTTCAAATGAACGTGAATGCGACACTTTCTCGCTAGGAAATAGCGTTTGCAGATGCCTACGTAGCGTAGCAATAGATTTCTAATGCTTCTGAAAACGCGAGATCGCATCCCATTTCTATGTTTCATGGTAAGATATAAAATGATTTGCGAAGTGTTATGTATTCCTCGTCTACACTTCAAATGAATGTAAATGCGACACTTCCTTGCTAGGAAATAGCGTCTGCAGATGTCTAGGTATCGTAGCAATAGAGTTCTAATGCTTCTTAAAACGCGATATCGCATCTCATTTCTATGTTTCATGGTAAGATATAATATGACTTGCGAAGTGTTATGTATTCCTCGTCTACACTTCAAATGAATGTAAATGCGACACTTCCTTGCTAGGAAATAGCGTCTGCAGATGTCTAGGTATCGTAGCAATAGAGTTCTAATGCTTCTTAAAACGCGATATCGCATCTCATTTCTATATTTCATGGTAAGATATAATATGATTTGCGAAGTGTTATGTATTCCTCGTCCACACTTCAAATGAATGTAAATGCGACACTTCCTTGCAAGGAAATAGCGTCTGCAGATGTCTAGGTATCGTAGCAATAGAGTTCTAATGCTTCTTAAAACGAGATATTGCATTTCATATCTATGTTTCATGATAAGATATAATATTCATTGTGAAGTGTTATGCATTCCTCGTCTACACTTCAAATGAATGTAAATGCGACACTTCCTTGCAAGGAAATAGCGTTTGCAGATGTCTACGTATCGTAGCAATAGGGTTCTTATGATTCTTAAAACGCGATATCGCATCTCATTTCTATGTTTCATGGTAAGATATAATATGATTTGCGAGGTGTTATGTATTCCTCGTCTACACATGAACTGAATGTAAATGCGACACTTCCTTGCAAGGAAATAGCGTTTGCAAATGTCTACCTATCGTAGCAATAGTGTTCTAATGCTTCTTAAAACGCGATATCGCATCTCATTTCTATGTTTCATGATAAGATATAATATGATTTGCGAAGTGTTATGTTTTCCTCGTCTACACTTCAAATGAACGTGAATGCGACACTTTCTCGCTAGGAAATAGCGTTTGCAGATGCCTACGTAGCGTAGCAATAGATTTCTAATGCTTCTGAAAACGCGAGATCGCATCCCATTTCTATGTTTCATGGTAAGATATAAAATGATTTGCGAAGTGTTATGTATTCCTCGTCTACACTTCAAATGAATGTAAATGCGACACTTCCTTGCTAGGAAATAGCGTCTGCAGATGTCTAGGTATCGTAGCAATAGAGTTCTAATGCTTCTTAAAACGCGATATCGCATCTCATTTCTATGTTTCATGGTAAGATATAATATGACTTGCGAAGTGTTATGTATTCCTCGTCTACACTTCAAATGAATGTAAATGCGACACTTCCTTGCTAGGAAATAGCGTCTGCAGATGTCTAGGTATCGTAGCAATAGAGTTCTAATGCTTCTTAAAACGCGATATCGCATCTCATTTCTATATTTCATGGTAAGATATAATATGATTTGCGAAGTGTTATGTATTCCTCGTCCACACTTCAAATGAATGTAAATGCGACACTTCCTTGCAAGGAAATAGCGTCTGCAGATGTCTAGGTATCGTAGCAATAGAGTTCTAATGCTTCTTAAAACGAGATATTGCATTTCATATCTATGTTTCATGATAAGATATAATATTCATTGTGAAGTGTTATGCATTCCTCGTCTACACTTCAAATGAATGTAAATGCGACACTTCCTTGCAAGGAAATAGCGTTTGCAGATGTCTACGTATCGTAGCAATAGGGTTCTTATGATTCTTAAAACGCGATATCGCATCTCATTTCTATGTTTCATGGTAAGATATAATATGATTTGCGAAGTGTTATGTATTCCTCGTCTACACATGAACTGAATGTAAATGCGACACTTCCTTGCAAGGAAATAGCGTTTGCAAATGTCTACCTATCGTAGCAATAGTGTTCTAATGCTTCTTAAAACGCGATATCGCATCTCATTTCTATGTTTCATGATAAGATATAATATGATTTGCGAAGTGTCATGTATTCCTCGTCTACACTTCAAATGAATGTAAATGCGACACTTCCTTGCAAGGAAATAGCGTTTGCAGATGTCTACGTATCGTAGCAATAGAGTTCTAATGCTTCTTAAAACGCGATATCGCATCTCATTTCTATGTTTCATGGTAAGATATAATATGATTTGCGAAGTGTTATGTATTCCTCGTCTACACATCAACTGAATGTAAATGCGACACTTCCTTGCAAGGAAATAGCGTTTGCAAATGTCTACCTATCGTAGCAATACTGTTCTAATGCTTCTTAAAACGCGATATCGCATCTCATTTCTATGTTTCATGATAACATATAATATGATTTGCGAAGTGTCATGTATTCCTCGTCTACACTTCAAATTAATGTAAATGCGACACTTGCTTGCAAGGAAATAGCGTTTGCAGATGTCTACGTGTCGTAGCAATAGAGTTCTAATGCTTCTTAAAACGCGATATCGCATCTCATTTCTATGTTTCATGGTAAGATATAATATGATTTGCGAAGTGTTATGTATTCCTCGTCTACTCATCAACTGAATGTAAATGCGACACTTCCTTGCAAGGAAATAGCGCTTGCAGATGTCTACGTATCGTAGCAATAGAGTTCTTATGATTCTTAAAACGCGATATAGCATCTCATTTCTATGTTTCATGGTAAGATATAATATGATTTGCGAAGTGTCATGTATTCCTAGTCTACACTTCAAGTGAATGTAAATGCGACACTTCCTTGCAAGGAAATAGCGTTTGCAGATGTCTACGTATCGTAGCAATAGGGTTCTAATGCTTCTTAAAACGCGATATCGCATCTCATTTCTATGTTTCATGGTAAGATATAATATGATTTGCGAAGTGTTATGTATTCCTCTTCTACACTTCAAATGAATGTAAATGCGACACTTCCTTGCAAGGAAATAGCGTTTGCAAATGTCTACCTATCGTAGCAATAGTGTTCTAATGCTTCTTAAAACGCGATATCGCATCTCATTTCTATGTTTCATGATAAGATATAATATGATTTGCGAAGTGTCATGTATTCCTCGTCTACACTTCAAATGAATGTAAATGCGACACTTCCTTGCAAGGAAATAGCGTTTGCAGATGTCTACGTATCGTAGCAATAGAGTTCTAATGCTTCTTAAAACGCGATATCGCATCTCATTTCTATGTTTCATGGTAAGATATAATATGATTTGCGAAGTGTTATGTATTCCTCGTCTACACATCAACTGAATGTAAATGCGACACTTCCTTGCAAGGAAATAGCGTTTGCAAATGTCTACCTATCGTAGCAATAGTGTTCTAATGCTTCTTAAAACGCGATATCGCATCTCATTTCTATGTTTCATGATAAGATATAATATGATTTGCGAAGTGTCATGTATTCCTCGTCTACACTTCAAATTAATGTAAATGCGACACTTGCTTGCAAGGAAATAGCGTTTGCAGATGTCTACGTGTCGTAGCAATAGAGTTCTAATGCTTCTTAAAACGCGATATCGCATCTCATTTCTATGTTTCATGGTAAGATATAATATGATTTGCGAAGTGTTATGTATTCCTCGTCTACACATCAACTGTATGTAAATGCGACACTTCCTTGCAAGGAAATAGCGCTTGCAGATGTCTACGTATCGTAGCAATAGAGTTCTTATGATTCTTAAAACGCGATATAGCATCTCATTTCTATGTTTCATGGTAAGATATAATATGATTTGCGAAGTGTTATGTATTCCTAGTCTACACTTCAAATGAATGTAAATGCGACACTTCTATGCAAGGAAATAGCGTTTGCAGATGTCTACGTATCGTAGCAATAGAGTTCTTATGATTCTTAAAACGCGATATCGCATCTCATTTCTATGTTTCATGGTAAGATATAATATGATTTGCGAAGTGTTATGTTTTCCTCTTCTACACTTCAAATGAATGTGAATGCGACACTTTCTAGCTAGGAAATAGCGTTTGCAGATGCCTACGTATCGTAGCAATAGATTTCTAATGCTTCTTAAAACGCGAGATCGCATCCCATTTCTATGTTTCATGGTAAGATATAATATGACTTGCGAAGTGTTATGTATTCCTCGTCTACACTTCAAATGAATGTAAATGCGACACTTCCTTGCTAGGAAATAGCGTCTGCAGATGTCTAGGTATCGTAGCAATAGAGCTCTAATGCTTCTTAAAACGCGATATCGCATCTCATTTCTATATTTCATGGTAAGATATAATATGATTTGCGAAGTGTTATGTATTCCTCGTCCACACTTCAAATGAATGTAAATGCGACACTTCCTTGCAAGGAAATAGCGTTTGCAAATGTCTACCTATCGTAGCAATAGTGTTCTAATGCTTCTTAAAACGCGATATCGCATCTCATTTCTATGTTTCATGATAAGATATAATATGATTTGCGAAGTGTCATGTATTCCTCTTCTACACTTCAAATGAATGTAAATGCGACACTTCCTTGCAAGGAAATAGCGTTTGCAGATGTCTACGTATCGTAGCAATAGGGTTCTAATGCTTCTTAAAACGCGATATCGCATCTCATTTCTATGTTTCATGGTAAGATATAATATGATTTGCGAAGTGTTATGTATTCCTCTTCTACACTTCAAATGAATGTAAATGCGACACTTCCTTGCAAGGAAATAGCGTTTGCAAATGTCTACCTATCGTAGCAATAGTGTTCTAATGCTTCTTAAAACGCGATATCGCATCTCATTTCTATGTTTCATGATATGATATAATATGATTTGCGAAGTGTCATGTATTCCTCGTCTACACTTCAAATGAATGTAAATGCGACACTTCCTTGCAAGGAAATAGCGTTTGCAGATGTCTACGTATCGTAGCAATAGAGTTCTAATGCTTCTTAAAACGCGATATCGCATCTCATTTCTATGTTTCATGGTAAGATATAATATGATTTGCGAAGTGTTATGTATTCCTCGTCTACACATCAACTGAATGTAAATGCGACACTTCCTTGCAAGGAAATAGCGTTTGCAAATGTCTACCTATCGTAGCAATAGTGTTCTAATGCTTCTTAAAACGCGATATCGCATCTCATTTCTATGTTTCATGATAAGATATAATATGATTTGCGAAGTGTCATGTATTCCTCGTCTACACTTCAAATTAATGTAAATGCGACACTTCCTTGCAAGGAAATAGCGTTTGCAGATGTCTACGTATCGTAGCAATAGAGTTCTAATGCTTCTTAAAACGCGATATCGCATCTCATTTCTATGTTTCATGGTAAGGTATAAAATGATTTGCGAAGTGTTATGTATTCCTCGTCTACACTTCAAATGAATGTAAATGCAACACTTCCTTGCTAGGAAATAGCGTCTGCAGATGTCTAGGTATCGTAGCAATAGAGTTCTAATGCTTCTTAAAACGCGATATCGCATCTCATTTCTATGTTTCATTGTAAGATATAATATGATTTGCGAAGTGTTATGTATTCCTCGTCTACACTTCAAATGAATGTAAATGCGACACTTCCTTGCAAGGAAATAGCGTTTGCAAATGTCTACGTATCGTAGCAATAGAGTTCTAATGCTTCTTAAACGCGATATCGCATCTCATTTCTATGTTTCATGGTAAGATATAATATGATTTGCGAAGTGTTATGTTTTCCTCGTCTACACTTCAAATGAACGTGAATGCGACACTTTCTCGCTAGGAAATAGCGTTTGCAGATGCCTACGTAGCGTAGCAATAGACTTCTAATGCTTCTGAATACGCGAGATCGCATCCCATTTCTATGTTTCATGGTAAGATATAAAATGATTTGCGAAGTGTTATGTATTCCTCGTCTACACTTCAAATGAATGTAAATGCGACACTTCCTTGCAAGGAAATAGCGTTTGCAAATGTCTACGTATCGTAGCAATAGAGTTCTAATGCTTCTTAAACGCGATATCGCATCTCATTTCTATGTTTCATGGTAAGATATAATATGATTTGCGAAGTGTTATGTTTTCCTCGTCTACACTTCAAATGAACGTGAATGCGACACTTTCTCGCTAGGAAATAGCGTTTGCAGATGCCTACGTAGCGTAGCAATAGACTTCTAATGCTTCTGAATACGCGAGATCGCATCCCATTTCTATGTTTCATGGTAAGATATAAAATGATTTGCGAAGTGTTATGCATTCCTCGTCTACACTTCAAATGAATGTAAATGCGACACTTCCTTGCAAGGAAATTGCGTTTGCAGATGTCTACGTATCGTAGCAATAGAGTTCTTATGATTCTTAAAACGCGATATCGCATCTCATTTCTATGTTTCATGGTAAGATATAATATGATTTGCGAAGTGTTATGTATTCCTCGTCTACACATGAACTGAATGTAAATGCGACACTTCCTTGCAAGGAAATAGCGTTTGCAAATGTCTACCTATCGTAGCAATAGTGTTCTAATGCTTCTTAAAACGCGATATCGCATCTCATTTCTATGTTTCATGATAAGATATAATATGATTTGCGAAGTGTCATGTATTCCTCGTCTACACTTCAAATGAATGTAAATGCGACACTTCCTTGCAAGGAAATAGCGTTTGCAAATGTCTACGTATCGTAGCAATAGAGTTCTAATGCTTCTTAAACGCGATATCGCATCTCATTTCTATGTTTCATGGTAAGATATAATATGATTTGCGAAGTGTTATGTATTCCTCGTCTACACATCAACTGAATGTAAATGCGACACTTCCTTGCAAGGAAATAGCGTTTGCAAATGTCTACCTATCGTAGCAATAGTGTTCTAATGCTTCTTAAAACGCGATATCGCATCTCATTTCTATGTTTCATGATAAGATATAATATGATTTGCGAAGTGTCATGTATTCCTCGTCTACACTTCAAATGAATGTAAATGCGACACTTCCTTGCAAGGAAATAGCGTTTGCAGATGTCTACGTATCGTAGCAATAGAGTTCTAATGCTTCTTAAAACGCGATATCGCATCCCATTCCTATGTTTCATGGTAAGATATAAAATGATTTGCGAAGTGTTATGCATTCCTCGTCTACACTTCAAATGAATGTAAATGCGACACTTCCTTGCAAGGAAATTGCGTTTGCAGATGTCTACGTATCGTAGCAATAGAGTTCTTATGATTCTTAAAACGCGATATCGCATCTCATTTCTATGTTTCATGGTAAGATATAATATGATTTGCGAAGTGTTATGTATTCCTCGTCTACACATGAACTGAATGTAAATGCGACACTTCCTTGCAAGGAAATAGCGTTTGCAAATGTCTACCTATCGTAGCAATAGTGTTCTAATGCTTCTTAAAACGCGATATCGCATCTCATTTCTATGTTTCATGATAAGATATAATATGATTTGCGAAGTGTCATGTATTCCTCGTCTACACTTCAAATGAATGTAAATGCGACACTTCCTTGCAAGGAAATAGCGTTTGCAAATGTCTACGTATCGTAGCAATAGAGTTCTAATGCTTCTTAAACGCGATATCGCATCTCATTTCTATGTTTCATGGTAAGATATAATATGATTTGCGAAGTGTTATGTATTCCTCGTCTACACATCAACTGAATGTAAATGCGACACTTCCTTGCAAGGAAATAGCGTTTGCAAATGTCTACCTATCGTAGCAATAGTGTTCTAATGCTTCTTAAAACGCGATATCGCATCTCATTTCTATGTTTCATGATAAGATATAATATGATTTGCGAAGTGTCATGTATTCCTCGTCTACACTTCAAATGAATGTAAATGCGACACTTCCTTGCAAGGAAATAGCGTTTGCAGATGTCTACGTATCGTAGCAATAGAGTTCTAATGCTTCTTAAAACGCGATATCGCATCTCATTTCTATGTTTCATGGTAAGATATAATATGATTTGCGGAGTGTTATGTATTCCTCGCCTACACATCAAATGAATGTAAATGCGACACTTCCTTGCAAGGAAATAGCGTTTGCAGATGTCTACGTATCGTAGCAATAGAGTTCTAATGCTTCTTAAAACGCGATGTCGCATCTCATTTCTATGTTTCATGGTAAGATATAATATGACTTGCGAAGTGTTATGTATTCCTCGTCTACACTTCAAATGAATGTAAATGCGACACTTCCTTGCTAGGAAATAGCGTCTGCAGATGTCTAGGTATCGTAGCAATAGAGTTCTAATGCTTCTTAAAACGCGATATCGCATCTCATTTCTATATTTCATGGTAAGATATAATATGATTTGCGAAGTGTTATGTATTCCTCGTCCACACTTCAAATGAATGTAAATGCGACACTTCCTTGCAAGGAAATAGCGTTTGCAAATGTCTACCTATCGTAGCAATAGTGTTCTAATGCTTCTTAAAACGCGATATCGCATCTCATTTCTATGTTTCATGATAAGATGTAATATGATTTGCGAAGTGTCATGTATTCCTCGTCTACACTTCAAATGAATGTAAATGCGACACTTCCTTGCAAGGAAATAGCGTTTGCAGATGTCTACGTATCGTAGCAATAGAGTTGTAATGCTTCTTAAAACGCGATATCGCATCTCATTTCTATGTTTCATGGTAAGATATAATATGATTTACGAAGTGTTATGTATTCCTCTTCTACACTTCAAATGAATGTAAATGCGACACTTTCTCGCTAGGAAATAGCGTTTGCAGATGCCTACGTATCGTAGCAATAGATTTCTAATGCTTCTTAAAACGCGAGATCGCATCCCATTTCTATGTTTCATGGTAAGGTATAAAATGATTTGCGAAGTGTTATGTATTCCTCGTCTACACTTCAAATGAATGTAAATGCAACACTTCCTTGCTAGGAAATAGCGTCTGCAGATGTCTAGGTATCGTAGCAATAGAGTTCTAATGCTTCTTAAAACGCGATATCGCATCTCATTTCTATGTTTCATGGTAAGATATAATATGATTTGCGAAGTGTTATGTATTCCTCGTCTACACTTCAAATGAATGTAAATGCGACACTTCCTTGCAAGGAAATAGCGTTTGCAAATGTCTACGTATCGTAGCAATAGAGTTCTAATGCTTCTTAAAACGCGATATCGCATCTCATTTCTATGTTTCATGGTAAGATATAATATGATTTGCGAAGTGTTATGTTTTCCTCGTCTACACTTCAAATGAACGTGAATGCGACACTTTCTCGCTAGGAAATAGCGTTTGCAGATGCCTACGTAGCGTAGCAATAGATTTCTAATGCTTCTGAAAACGCGAGATCGCATCCCATTTCTATGTTTCATGGTAAGATATAAAATGATTTGCGAAGTGTTATGTATTCCTCGTCTACACATCAACTGAATGTAAATGCGACACTTCCTTGCAAGGAAATAGCGTTTGCAAATGTCTACCTATCGTAGCAATAGTGTTCTAATGCTTCTTAAAACGCGATATCGCATCTCATTTCTATGTTTCATGATAAGATATAATATGATTTGCGAAGTGTTATGTATTCCTCGTCTACACATGAACTGAATGTAAATGCGACACTTCCTTGCAAGGAAATAGCGTTTGCAAATGTCTACCTATCGTAGCAATAGTGTTCTAATGCTTCTTAAAACGCGATATCGCATCTCATTTCTATGTTTCATGATAAGATATAATATGATTTGCGAAGTGTCATGTATTCCTCGTCTACACTTCAAATGAATGTAAATGCGACACTTCCTTGCAAGGAAATAGCGTTTGCAAATGTCTACGTATCGTAGCAATAGAGTTCTAATGCTTCTTAAACGCGATATCGCATCTCATTTCTATGTTTCATGGTAAGATATAATATGATTTGCGAAGTGTTATGTATTCCTCGTCTACACATCAACTGAATGTAAATGCGACACTTCCTTGCAAGGAAATAGCGTTTGCAAATGTCTACCTATCGTAGCAATAGTGTTCTAATGCTTCTTAAAACGCGATATCGCATCTCATTTCTATGTTTCATGATAAGATATAATATGATTTGCGAAGTGTCATGTATTCCTCGTCTACACTTCAAATGAATGTAAATGCGACACTTCCTTGCAAGGAAATAACGTTTGCAGATGTCTACGTATCGTAGCAATAGAGTTCTAATGCTTCTTAAAACGCGATATCGCATCTCATTTCTATGTTTCATGGTAAGATATAATATGATTTGCGGAGTGTTATGTATTCCTCGCCTACACATCAAATGAATGTAAATGCGACACTTCCTTGCAAGGAAATAGCGTTTGCAGATGTCTACGTATCGTAGCAATAGAGTTCTAATGCTTCTTAAAACGCGATGTCGCATCTCATTTCTATGTTTCATGGTAAGATATAATATGACTTGCGAAGTGTTATGTATTCCTCGTCTACACTTCAAATGAATGTAAATGCGACACTTCCTTGCTAGGAAATAGCGTCTGCAGATGTCTAGGTATCGTAGCAATAGAGTTCTAATGCTTCTTAAAACGCGATATCGCATCTCATTTCTATATTTCATGGTAAGATATAATATGATTTGCGAAGTGTTATGTATTCCTCGTCCACACTTCAAATGAATGTAAATGCGACACTTCCTTGCAAGGAAATAGCGTTTGCAAATGTCTACCTATCGTAGCAATAGTGTTCTAATGCTTCTTAAAACGCGATATCGCATCTCATTTCTATGTTTCATGATAAGATGTAATATGATTTGCGAAGTGTCATGTATTCCTCGTCTACACTTCAAATGAATGTAAATGCGACACTTCCTTGCAAGGAAATAGCGTTTGCAGATGTCTACGTATCGTAGCAATAGAGTTGTAATGCTTCTTAAAACGCGATATCGCATCTCATTTCTATGTTTCATGGTAAGATATAATATGATTTACGAAGTGTTATGTATTCCTCTTCTACACTTCAAATGAATGTAAATGCGACACTTTCTCGCTAGGAAATAGCGTTTGCAGATGCCTACGTATCGTAGCAATAGATTTCTAATGCTTCTTAAAACGCGAGATCGCATCCCATTTCTATGTTTCATGGTAAGGTATAAAATGATTTGCGAAGTGTTATGTATTCCTCGTCTACACTTCAAATGAATGTAAATGCAACACTTCCTTGCTAGGAAATAGCGTCTGCAGATGTCTAGGTATCGTAGCAATAGAGTTCTAATGCTTCTTAAAACGCGATATCGCATCTCATTTCTATGTTTCATGGTAAGATATAATATGATTTGCGAAGTGTTATGTATTCCTCGTCTACACTTCAAATGAATGTAAATGCGACACTTCCTTGCAAGGAAATAGCGTTTGCAAATGTCTACGTATCGTAGCAATAGAGTTCTAATGCTTCTTAAAACGCGATATCGCATCTCATTTCTATGTTTCATGGTAAGATATAATATGATTTGCGAAGTGTTATGTTTTCCTCGTCTACACTTCAAATGAACGTGAATGCGACACTTTCTCGCTAGGAAATAGCGTTTGCAGATGCCTACGTAGCGTAGCAATAGATTTCTAATGCTTCTGAAAACGCGAGATCGCATCCCATTTCTATGTTTCATGGTAAGATATAAAATGATTTGCGAAGTGTTATGTATTCCTCGTCTACACATCAACTGAATGTAAATGCGACACTTCCTTGCAAGGAAATAGCGTTTGCAAATGTCTACCTATCGTAGCAATAGTGTTCTAATGCTTCTTAAAACGCGATATCGCATCTCATTTCTATGTTTCATGATAAGATATAATATGATTTGCGAAGTGTTATGTATTCCTCGTCTACACATGAACTGAATGTAAATGCGACACTTCCTTGCAAGGAAATAGCGTTTGCAAATGTCTACCTATCGTAGCAATAGAGTTCTAATGCTTCTTAAACGCGATATCGCATCTCATTTCTATGTTTCATGGTAAGATATAATATGATTTGCGAAGTGTTATGTATTCCTCGTCTACACATCAACTGAATGTAAATGCGACACTTCCTTGCAAGGAAATAGCGTTTGCAAATGTCTACCTATCGTAGCAATAGTGTTCTAATGCTTCTTAAAACGCGATATCGCATCTCATTTCTATGTTTCATGATAAGATATAATATGATTTGCGAAGTGTCATGTATTCCTCGTCTACACTTCAAATGAATGTAAATGCGACACTTCCTTGCAAGGAAATAGCGTTTGCAGATGTCTACGTATCGTAGCAATAGAGTTCTAATGCTTCTTAAAACGCGATATCGCATCTCATTTCTATGTTTCATGGTAAGATATAATATGATTTGCGGAGTGTTATGTATTCCTCGCCTACACATCAAATGAATGTAAATGCGACACTTCCTTGCAAGGAAATAGCGTTTGCAGATGTCTACGTATCGTAGCAATAGAGTTCTAATGCTTCTTAAAACGCGATGTCGCATCTCATTTCTATGTTTCATGGTAAGATATAATATGACTTGCGAAGTGTTATGTATTCCTCGTCTACACTTCAAATGAATGTAAATGCGACACTTCCTTGCTAGGAAATAGCGTCTGCAGATGTCTAGGTATCGTAGCAATAGAGTTCTAATGCTTCTTAAAACGCGATATCGCATCTCATTTCTATATTTCATGGTAAGATATAATATGATTTGCGAAGTGTTATGTATTTCTCGTCCACACTTCAAATGAATGTAAATGCGACACTTCCTTGCAAGGAAATAGCGTTTGCAAATGTCTACCTATCGTAGCAATAGTGTTCTAATGCTTCTTAAAACGCGATATCGCATCTCATTTCTATGTTTCATGATAAGATGTAATATGATTTGCGAAGTGTCATGTATTCCTCGTCTACACTTCAAATGAATGTAAATGCGACACTTCCTTGCAAGGAAATAGCGTTTGCAGATGTCTACGTATCGTAGCAATAAAGTTGTAATGCTTCTTAAAACGCGATATCGCATCTCATTTCTATGTTTCATGGTAAGATATAATATGATTTACGAAGTGTTATGTATTCCTCTTCTACACTTCAAATGAATGTAAATGCGACACTTTCTCGCTAGGAAATAGCGTTTGCAGATGCCTACGTATCGTAGCAATAGATTTCTAATGCTTCTTAAAACGCGAGATCGCATCCCATTTCTATGTTTCATGGTAAGGTATAAAATGATTTGCGAAGTGTTATGTATTCCTCGTCTACACTTCAAATGAATGTAAATGCAACACTTCCTTGCTAGGAAATAGCGTCTGCAGATGTCTAGGTATCGTAGCAATAGAGTTCTAATGCTTCTTAAAACGCGATATCGCATCTCATTTCTATGTTTCATGGTAAGATATAATATGATTTGCGAAGTGTTATGTATTCCTCGTCTACACTTCAAATGAATGTAAATGCGACACTTCCTTGCAAGGAAATAGCGTTTGCAAATGTCTACGTATCGTAGCAATAGAGTTCTAATGCTTCTTAAAACGCGATATCGCATCTCATTTCTATGTTTCATGGTAAGATATAATATGATTTGCGAAGTGTTATGTTTTCCTCGTCTACACTTCAAATGAACGTGAATGCGACACTTTCTCGCTAGGAAATAGCGTTTGCAGATGCCTACGTAGCGTAGCAATAGATTTCTAATGCTTCTGAAAACGCGAGATCGCATCCCATTTCTATGTTTCATGGTAAGATATAAAATGATTTGCGAAGTGTTATGTATTCCTCGTCTACACATCAACTGAATGTAAATGCGACACTTCCTTGCAAGGAAATAGCGTTTGCAAATGTCTACCTATCGTAGCAATAGTGTTCTAATGCTTCTTAAAACGCGATATCGCATCTCATTTCTATGTTTCATGATAAGATATAATATGATTTGCGAAGTGTCATGTATTCCTCGTCTACACTTCAAATGAATGTAAATGCGACACTTCCTTGCAAGGAAATAGCGTTTGCAGATGTCTACGTATCGTAGCAATAGAGTTCTAATGCTTCTTAAAACGCGATATCGCATCTCATTTCTATGTTTCATGGTAAGATATAATATGATTTGCGAAGTGTCATGTATTCCTCGTCTACACTTCAAATGAATGTAAATGCGACACTTCCTTGCAAGGAAATAGCGTTTGCAGATGTCTACGTATCGTAGCAATAGAGTTCTAATGCTTCTTAAAACGCGATATCGCATCTCATTTCTATGTTTCATGGTAAGATATAATATGATTTGCGGAGTGTTATGTATTCCTCGCCTACACATCAAATGAATGTAAATGCGACACTTCCTTGCAAGGAAATAGCGTCTGCAGATGTCTACGTATCGTAGCAATAGAGTTCTAATGCTTCTTAAAACGCGATGTCGCATCTCATTTCTATGTTTCATGGTAAGATATAATATGACTTGCGAAGTGTTATGTATTCCTCGTCTACACTTCAAATGAATGTAAATGCGACACTTCCTTGCTAGGAAATAGCGTCTGCAGATGTCTAGGTATCGTAGCAATAGAGTTCTAATGCTTCTTAAAACGCGATATCGCATCTCATTTCTATATTTCATGGTAAGATATAATATGATTTGCGAAGTGTTATGTATTCCTCGTCCACACTTCAAATGAATGTAAATGCGACACTTCCTTGCAAGGAAATAGCGTTTGCAAATGTCTACCTATCGTAGCAATAGTGTTCTAATGCTTCTTAAAACGCGATATCGCATCTCATTTCTATGTTTCATGATAAGATGTAATATGATTTGCGAAGTGTCATGTATTCCTCGTCTACACTTCAAACGAATGTAAATGCGACACTTCCTTGCAAGGAAATAGCGTTTGCAGATGTCTACGTATCGTAGCAATAGAGTTGTAATGCTTCTTAAAACGCGATATCGCATCTCATTTCTATGTTTCATGGTAAGATATAATATGATTTACGAAGTGTTATGTATTCCTCTTCTACACTTCAAATGAATGTAAATGCGACACTTTCTCGCTAGGAAATAGCGTTTGCAGATGCCTACGTATCGTAGCAATAGATTTCTAATGCTTCTTAAAACGCGAGATCGCATCCCATTTCTATGTTTCATGGTAAGGTATAAAATGATTTGCGAAGTGTTATGTATTCCTCGTCTACACTTCAAATGAATGTAAATGCAACACTTCCTTGCTAGGAAATAGCGTCTGCAGATGTCTAGGTATCGTAGCAATAGAGTTCTAATGCTTCTTAAAACGCGATATCGCATCTCATTTCTATGTTTCATGGTAAGATATAATATGATTTGCGAAGTGTTATGTATTCCTCGTCTACACTTCAAATGAATGTAAATGCGACACTTCCTTGCAAGGAAATAGCGTTTGCAAATGTCTACGTATCGTAGCAATAGAGTTCTAATGCTTCTTAAAACGCGATATCGCATCTCATTTCTATGTTTCATGGTAAGATATAATATGATTTGCGAAGTGTTATGTTTTCCTCGTCTACACTTCAAATGAACGTGAATGCGACACTTTCTCGCTAGGAAATAGCGTTTGCAGATGCCTACGTAGCGTAGCAATAGATTTCTAATGCTTCTGAAAACGCGAGATCGCATCCCATTTCTATGTTTCATGGTAAGATATAAAATGATTTGCGAAGTGTTATGTATTCCTCGTCTACACTTCAAATGAATGTAAATGCGACACTTCCTTGCTAGGAAATAGCGTCTGCAGATGTCTAGGTATCGTAGCAATAGAGTTCTAATGCTTCTTAAAACGAGATATTGCATTTCATATCTATGTTTCATGATAAGATATAATATTAATTGTGAAGTGTTATGCATTCCTCGTCTACACTTCAAATGAATGTAAATGCGACACTTCCTTGCAAGGAAATAGCGTTTGCAGATGTCTACGTATCGTAGCAATAGAGTTCTAATGCTTCTTAAAACGCGATATCGAATCTCATTTCTATGTTTCATGGTAAGATATAATATGATTTGCGAAGTGTTATGTTTTCCTCGTCTACACTTCAAATGAACGTGAATGCGACACTTCCTTGCAAGGAAATAGCGTTTGCAGATGTCTACGTATCGTAGCAATAGAGTTCTTATGATTCTTAAAACGCGATATCGCTTCTCATTTCTATGTTTCATGATAAGATATAATATGATTTGCGAAGTGTCATGTATTCCTCGTCTACACTTCAAATGAATGTAAATGCGACACTTCCTTGCAAGGAAATAGCGTTTGCAGATGTCTACGTATCGTAGGTATAGAGTTCTAATGCTTCTTAAAACGCGATATCGCATCTCATTTCTATGTTTCATGGTAAGATATAATATGATTTGCGAAGTGTTATGTATTCCTCGTCTACACATGAACTGAATGTAAATGCGACACTTCCTTGCAAGGAAATAGCGTTTGCAAATGTCTACCTATCCTAGCAATAGTGTTCTAATGCTTCTTAAAACGCGATGTCGCATCTCATTTCTATGTTTCATGACAAGATATAATATGATTTGCGAAGTGTCATGTATTCTTCGTCTACACTTCAAATGAATGTAAATGCGACACTTCTTTGCAAGGAAATAACGTTTGCAGATGTCTACGTATCGTAGCAATAGAGTTCTTATGATTCTTAAAACGCGATATCGCATCTCATTTCTATGTTTCATGGAAAGATATAATATGATTTGCGAAGTGTTATGTATTCCTCGTCTACACATCAAATGAATGTAAATGCGACACTTCTTTACAAGGAAATAGCGTTTGCAGATGTCTACGTATCGTAGCAATAGAGTTCTTATGATTCTTAAAACGCGATATCGCATCTCATTTCTATGTTTCATGGTAAGATATAATATGATTTGCGAAGTGTTATGTATTCCTCGTCTACACATCAAATGAATGTAAATGCGACACTTCCTTGCAAGGAAATAGCGTTTGCAGATGTCTACGTATCGTAGCAGTAGAGTTCTAATGCTTCTTAAAACGCGATATCGCATCTCATTTCTATGTTTCATGGTAAGATATAATATGACTTGCGAAGTGTTATGTATTCCTCGTCTACACTTCAAATGAATGTAAATGCGACACTTCCTTGCTAGGAAATAGCGTCTGCAGATGTCTAGGTATCGTAGCAATAGAGTTCTAATGCTTCTTAAAACGCGATATCGCATCTCATTTCTATGTTTCATGGTAAGATATAATATGATTTGCGAAGTGTTATGTATTCCTCGTCTACACTTCAAATGAATGTAAATGCGACACTTCCTTGCAAGGAAATAGCGTTTGCAAATTTCTACGTATCGTAGCAATAGAGTTCTAATGCTTCTTAAAACGCGATATCGCATCTCATTTCTATGTTTCATGGTAAGATATAATATGATTTGCGAAGTGTTATGTTTTCCTCTTCTACACTTCAAATGAATGTGAATGCGACACTTCCTTGCAAGGAAATAGCGTTTGCAGATGTCTACGTATCGTAGCAATAGAGTTCTTATGATTCTTAAAACGCGATATCGCATCTCATTTCTATGTTTCATGGTAAGATATAATATGATTTGCGAAGTGCTATGTATTCCTCGTCTACACATGAACTGAATGTAAATGCGACACTTCCTTGCAAGGAAATAGCGTTTGCAAATGTCTACCTATCGTAGCAATAGTGTTCTAATGCTTCTTAAAACGCGATATCGCATCTCATTTCTATGTTTCATGATAAGATATAATATGATTTGCGAAGTGTCATGTATTCCTCGTCTACACTTCAAATGAATGTAAATGCGACACTTCCTTGCAAGGAAATAGCGTTTGCAGATGTCTACGTATCGTAGCAATAGAGTTCTAATGCTTCTTAAAACGCGATATCGCATCTCATTTCTATGTTTCATGGTAAGATATAATATGATTTGCGGAGTGTTATGTATTCCTCGCCTACACATCAAATGAATGTAAATGCGACACTTCCTTGCAAGGAAATAGCGTTTGCAGATGTCTACGTATCGTAGCAATAGAGTTCTAATGCTTCTTAAAACGCGATATCGCATCTCATTTCTATGTTTCATGGTAAGATATAATATGACTTGCGAAGTGTTATGTATTCCTCGTCTACACTTCAAATGAATGTAAATGCGACACTTCCTTGCTAGGAAATAGCGTCTGCAGATGTCTAGGTATCGTAGCAATAGAGTTCTTATGATTCTTAAAACGCGATATCGCATCTCATTTCTATGTTTCATGGAAAGATATAATATGATTTGCGAAGTGTTATGTATTCTTCGTCTACACTTCAAATGAATGTAAATGCGACACTTCTTTGCAAGGAAATAGCGTTTGCAGATGTCTACGTATCGTAGCAATAGAGTTCTTATGATTCTTAAAACGCGATATCGCATCTCATTTCTATGTTTCATGGAAAGATATAATATGATTTGCGAAGTGTTATGTATTCCTCGTCTACACATCAAATGAATGTAAATGCGACACTTCTTTACAAGGAAATAGCGTTTGCAGATGTCTACGTATCGTAGCAATAGAGTTCTAATGCTTCTTAAAACGCGATATCGCATCTCATTTCTATGTTTCATGGTAAGATATAATATGACTTGCGAAGTGTTATGTATTCCTCGTCTACACTTCAAATGAATGTAAATGCGACACTTCCTTGCTAGGAAATAGCGTCTGCAGATGTCTAGGTATCGTAGCAATAGAGTTCTAATGCTTCTTAAAACGCGATATCGCATCTCATTTCTATATTTCATGGTAAGATATAATATGATTTGCGAAGTGTTATGTATTCCTCGTCTACACTTCAAATGAATGTAAATGCGACACTTCCTTGCAAGGAAATAGCGTTTGCAAATGTCTACCTATCGTAGCAATAGTGTTCTAATGCTTCTTGAAACGCGATATCGCATCTCATTTCTATGTTTCATGATAAGATATAATATGATTTGCGAAGTGTCATGTATTCCTCGTCTACACTTCAAATGAATGTAAATGCGACACTTCCTTGCAAGGAAATAGCGTTTGCAGATGTCTACGTATCGTAGCAATAGAGTTCTAATGCTTCTTAAAACGCGATATCGCATCTCATTTCTATGTTTCATGGTAAGATATAATATGATTTGCGAAGTGTTATGTATTCCTCGTCTACACTTCAAATGAATGTAAATGCGACACTTCCTTGCAAGGAAATAGCGTTTGCAAATGTCTACCTATCGTAGCAATAGTGTTCTAATGCTTCTTAAAACGCGATATCGCATCTCATTTCTATGTTTCATGATAAGATATAATATGATTTGCGAAGTGTCATGTATTCCTCGTCTACACTTCAAATAAATGTAAATGCGACACTTCCTTGCACGGAAATAGCGTTTGCAGATGTCTACGTATCGTAGCAATAGAGTTCTAATGCTTCTTAAAACGCGATATCGCATCTCATTTCTATGTTTCATGGTAAGATATAATATGATTTGCGAAGTGTTATGTATTCCTCGTCTACACATCAAATGAATGTAAATGCGACACTTCTTTGCAAGGAAATAGCGTTTGCAGATGTCTACGTATCGTAGCAATAGAGTTCTTATGATTCTTAAAACGCGATATCGCATCTCATTTCTATGTTTCATGGTAAGATATAATATTATTTGCGAAGTGTTATATATTCCTCGTCTACACATCAAATGAATGTAAATGCGACACTTCCTTGCAAGGAAATAGCGTTTGCAGATGTCTACGTATCGAAGCAATAGAGTTCAAATGCTTCTTAAAACGAGATATTGCATCTCATATCTATGTTTCATGATAAGATATAATATTCATTGTGAAGTGTTATGCATTCCTCGTCTACGATTCAAATGAATGTAAATGCGACACTTCTTTGCAAGGAAATAGCGTTTGCAGATGTCTACGTATCGTAGCAATAGAGTTCTTATGATTCTTAAAACGCGATATCGCATCTCATTTCTATGTTTCATGGTAAGATATAATATGATTTGCGAAGTGTTATGTTTTCCTCGTCTACACATCAAATGAATGTAAATGCGACACTTCCTTGCAAGGAAATAGCGTTTGGAGATGTCTACGTATCGTAGCAATAGAGTTCTAATGCTTCTTAAAACGCGATATCGCATCTCATTTCTATGTTTCATGGTAAGATATAATATGACTTGCGAAGTGTTATGTATTCCTCGTCTACACTTCAAATGAATGTAAATGCGACACTTCCTTGCTAGGAAATAGCGTCTGCAGATGTCTAGGTATCGTAGCAATAGAGTTCTAATGCTCCTTAAAACGCGATATCGCATCTCATTTCTATGTTTCATGGTAAGATATAATATGATTTGCGAAGTGTTATATATTCCTCGTCTACACTTCAAATGAATGTAAATGCGACACTTCCTTGCAAGGAAATAGCGTTTGCAAATTTCTACGTATCGTAGCAATAGAGTTCTAATGCTTCTTAAAACGCGATATCGCATCTCATTTCTATGTTTCATGGTAAGATATAATATGATTTGCGAAGTGTTATGTTTTCCTCTTCTACACTTCAAATGAATGTGAATGCGACACTTTCTCGCTAGGAAATAGCGTTTGCAGATGCCTACGTATCGTAGCAATAGATTTCTAATGCTTCTTAAAACGCGAGATCGCATCCCATTTCTATGTTTCATGGTAAGGTATAAAATGATTTGCGAAGTGTTATGTATTCCTCGTCTACACTTCAAATGAATGTAAATGCGACACTTCCTTGCTAGGAAATAGCGTCTGCAGATGTCTAGGTATCGTAGCAATAGAGTTCTTATGATTCTTAAAACGCGATATCGCATCTCATTTCTATGTTTCATGGTAAGATATAATATGATTTGCGAAGTGCTATGTATTCCTCGTCTACACATGAACTGAATGTAAATGCGACACTTCCTTGCAAGGAAATAGCGTTTGCAAATGTCTACCTATCGTAGCAATAGTGTTCTAATGCTTCTTAAAACGCGATATCGCATCTCATTTCTATGTTTCATGGTAAGATATAATATGATTTGCGAAGTGCTATGTATTCCTCGTCTACACATGAACTGAATGTAAATGCGACACTTCCTTGCAAGGAAATAGCGTTTGCAAATGTCTACCTATCGTAGCAATAGTGTTCTAATGCTTCTTAAAACGCGATATCGCATCTCATTTCTATGTTTCATGATAAGATATAATATGATTTGCGAAGTGTCATGTATTCCTCGTCTACACTTCAAATGAATGTAAATGCGACACTTCCTTGCAAGGAAATAGCGTTTGCAGATGTCTACGTATCGTAGCAATAGAGTTCTAATGCTTCTTAAAACGCGATATCGCATCTCATTCCTATGTTTCATGGTAAGATATAATATGACTTGCGAAGTGTTATGTATTCCTCGTCTACACTTCAAATGAATGTAAATGCGACACTTCCTTGCTAGGAAATAGCGTCTGCAGATGTCTAGGTATCGTAGCAATAGAGTTCTAATGCTTCTTAAAACGCGATATCGCATCTCATTTCTATATTTCATGGTAAGATATAATATGATTTGCGAAGTGTTATGTATTCCTCGTCTACACTTCAAATGAATGTAAATGCGACACTTCCTTGCAAGGAAATAGCGTTTGCAAATGTCTACCTATCGTAGCAATAGTGTTCTAATGCTTCTTGAAACGCGATATCGCATCTCATTTCTATGTTTCATGATAAGATATAATATGATTTGCGAAGTGTCATGTATTCCTCGTCTACACTTCAAATGAATGTAAATGCGACACTTCTTTGCAAGGAAATAGCGTTTGCAGATGTCTACGTATCGTAGCAATAGAGTTCTAATGCTCCTTAAAACGCGATATCGCATCTCATTTCTATGTTTCATGGTAAGATATAATATGATTTGCGAAGTGTTATATATTCCTCGTCTACACTTCAAATGAATGTAAATGCGACACTTCCTTGCAAGGAAATAGCGTTTGCAAATTTCCACGTATCGTAGCAATAGAGTTCTAATGCTTCTTAAAACGCGATATCGCATCTCATTTCTATGTTTCATGGTAAGATATAATATGATTTGCGAAGTGTTATGTTTTCCTCTTCTACACTTCAAATGAATGTAAATGCGACACTTCCTTGCTAGGAAATTGCGTCTGCAGATGTCTACGTATCGTAGCAATAGAGTTCTTATGATTCTTAAAACGCGATATCGCATCTCATTTCTATGTTTCATGGTAAGATATAATATGATTTGCGAAGTGTTATGTATTCCTCGTCTACACATCAACTGAATGTAAATGCGACACTTCCTTGCAAGGAAATAGCGTTTGCAAATGTCTACCTATCGTAGCAATAGTGTTCTAATGCTTCTTAAAACGCGATATCGCATCTCATTTCTATGTTTCATGATAAGATATAATATGATTTGCGAAGTGTCATGTATTCCTCGTCTACACTTCAAATGAATGTAAATGCGACACTTCCTTGCAAGGAAATAGCGTTTGCAGATGTCTACGTATCGTAGCAATAGAGTTCTAATGCTTCTTAAAACGCGATATCGCATCTCATTTCTATGTTTCATGGTAAGACATAATATGATTTGAGAAGTGTTATGTATTCCTCGTCTACACATCAACTGAATGTAAATGCGACACTTCCTTGCAAGGAAATAGCGCTTGCAGATGTCTACGTATCGTAGCAATAGAGTTCTTATGATTCTTAAAACGCGATATCGCATCTCATTTCTATGTTTCATGGTAAGATATAATATGATTTGCGAAGTGTTATGTATTCCTCGTCTACACTTCAAATGAAGGTAAATGCGACACTTCTTTGCAAGGAAATAGCGTTTGCAGATGTCTACGTATCGTAGCAATAGAGTTCTTACGATTCTTAAAACGCGATATCGCATCTCATTTCTATGTTTCATGGTAAGATATAATATTATTTGCGAAGTGTTATGTATTCCTCGTCTACAAATCAAATGAATGTAAATGCGACACTTCCTTGCAAGGAAATAGCGTTTGCAGATGTCTACGTATCGAAGCAATAGAGTTCAAATGCTTCTTAAAACGAGATATTGCATCTCATATCTATGTTTCATGATAAGATATAATATTCATTGCGAAGTGTTATGCATTCCTCGTCTACGATTCAAATGAATGTAATTGCGACACTTCCTTGCAAGGAAATAGCATTTGCAGATGTCTACGTATCGTAGCAATAGAGTTCTAATGCGTCATAAAACGCGATATCGCATCTCATTTCTATGTTTCATGGTAAGATATAATATGATTTGCGAAGTGTTATGTATTCCTCGTCTACACACCAAATGAATGTAAATGCGACACTTTTTTGCAAGGAAATAGCGTTTGCTGATGTCTACGTATCGTTGCAATAGAGTTCTTATGATTCTTAAAACGCGGTATAGCATCTCATTTCTATGTTTCATGGTAAGATATAATATCATTTGCGGAGTGTTATGTACTCCTCGTCTACACTTCAAATGAATGTAAATGCGACACTTCCTTGCAAGGAAATAGCGTTTGCAAATGTCTACCTATCGTAGCAGTAGTGTTCTAATACTTCTTAAAACGCGATATCGCATCTCATTTCTATGTTTCATGGTAAGATATAATATGATTTGCGAAGTGTTATGTATTCCTCGTCTACACTTCAAATGAATGTAAATGCGACACTTTCTTGCAAGGAAATAGGGTTTGCAGATGTCTACGTATCGTGGCATTGGATTTCTGATGCTTCTTAAAACGAGATATTGCATCTCATATCTATGTTTCATGATAAGATATAATATTCATTGCGAAGTGTTATGCATTCCTCGTCTACGATTCAAATGAATGAAAATGCGACACTTCCTTGCAAGGTAATAGCGTTTGCAGATGTCTACGTATCGTAGCAATAGAGTTCTAATGCTTCTTAAAACGCGATATCGCACATCATTTCTATGTTTCATGGTAAGATATAATATGATTTGCGAAGTGTTATGTATACCTCGTCTACACATCAATTGAATGTAAATACGACACTTTCTTGCAAGGAAATAGCGTTTGCAGATGTCTACGTATCGAAGCAATAGAGTTCAAATGCTTCTTAAAACGAGATATTGCATCTCATACCTATGTTTCATGGTAAGATATAATATGATTTGCGAAGTGTCATGTATTCCTCGTCTACACTTCAAATGAATGTAAATGCGACACTTCCTTGCAAGGAAATAGCGTTTGCAAATGTCTACGTATCGTAGCAATTGATTTCTGGTGCTTCTTAAAAGGCGATATCGCATTACATTTCTATGTTTCATGGTAAGGTATAATATGATTTGCGAAGTGTTATGTATTCCTCGTCTACACTTCACATGAATGTAAATGCGACACTTCTTTGCAAGGAAATAGCGTTTGCAGATGTCTACGTATAGTAGCAATAGAGTTCTTATGATTCTTAAAAGGCGATATCGCATTACATTTCTATGTTTCATGGTAAAGTATAATATGATTTGCGAAGTGTTATGTATTCCTCGTCTACACTTCAAATGAATGTAAATGCGACACTACTTTGCAAGGAAATAGCGTTTGCAGATGTCTACGTATCGTTGCAATAGAGTTCTTATGATTCTTAAAACGCGATATCGCATCTCATTTCTATGTTTCATGGTAAGATATAGTATGATTTGCGGAGTGTTATCTATTCCTCGTCTACACTTCAAATGAATGTAAATGCGACACTTCCTTGCAAGGAAATAGCGTTTGCAGATGTCTACGTATAGTAGCAATAGAGTTCTTATGATTCTTAAAATGCGATATCGCATCTCATTTCTATGTTTCATGGTAAGATATAATATGATTTGCGAAGTGTTATGTATTCAACGTCTACACTTCAAATGAATGTAAATGCGACTCTTCTTTGCAAGGAAATAGCGTTAGCAGATGTCTACGTATCGTAGCAATAGAGTTCTTATGATTCTTAAAACGCGATATCGCATCTCATTTCTATGTTTCGTGGTAAGATATAGTACGATTTGCGGAGTGTTATGTACTCCTCGTCTACACTTCAAATGAATGTAAATGCGACACTTCCTTGCAAGGAAATAGCGTTTGCAAATGTCTACCTATCGTAGCAGTAGTGTTCTAATACTTCTTAGAACGCGATGTCGCATCTCATTTCTATGTTTCATGGTAAGATATAATATGATTTGCGAACTGTTATGTATTCCTCGTCTACACTTCAAATGAATGTAAATGCGACACTTTCTTGCAAGGAAATAGCGTTTGCAGATGTCTACGTATCTAAGCAATAGAGTTCAAATGCTTCTTAAAACGAGATATTGCATCTCATATCTATGTTTCATGATAAGATATAATATTCATTGCGAAGTGTTATGCATTCCTCGTCTACGATTCAAATGAATGAAAATGCGACACTTCCTTGCAAGGAAATAGCGTTTGCAGATGTCTACGTATCGTAGCAATAGAGTTCTAATGCTTCTTAAAACGCGATATCGCATCTCATTTCTATGTTTCATGGTAAGATATAATATGATTTGCGAAGTGTCATGTATTCCTCGTCTACACATCAACTGAATGTAAATGCGACACTTCCTTGCAAGGAAATAGCGCTTGCAGATGTCTACGTATCGTAGCAATAGAGTTCTTATGATTCTTAAAACGCGATATCGCATCTCATTTCTATGTTTCATGGTAAGATATAATATGATTTGCGAAGTGTCATGTATTCCTCGTCTACACTTCAAATGAATGTAAATGCGACACTTCCTTGCAAGGAAATAGCGTTTGCAGATGTCTACGTATCGTAGCAATGGATTTCTGATGCTTCTTAAAAGGCGATATCGCATCTCATTTCTATGTTTCATGGTAAGGTATAATATGATTTGCGAAGTGCTATGTATTCCTCGTCTACACTTCAAATGAATGTAAATGCGACACTTCTTTGCAAGGAAATAGCGTTTGCAGATGTCTACGTATCGTTGCAATAGAGTTCTTATGATTCTTAAAACGCGATATCGCATCTCATTTCTATGTTTCATGCTAAGATATAATATCATTTGCGGAGTGTTATGTACTCCTCGTCTACACTTCAAATGAATGTAAATGCGACACTTCCTTGCAAGGAAATAGCGTTTGCAAATGTCTACCTATCGTAGCAGTAGTGTTCTAATACTTCTCAGAACGCGATGTCGCATCTCATTTCTATGTTTCATGGTAAGATATAATATGATTTGCGAATTGTTATGTATTTCTCGTCTACACTTCAAATGAATGTAAATGCGACACTTCCTTGCAAGGAAATAGCGTTTGCACATGTCTAGGTATCGTAGCAATAGAGTTCTAATGCTTCTTAAAACGCGATATCGCATCTCATTTCTATGTTTCATGGTAAGATATAATATGATTTGCGAAGTGTTATGTATTCCTCGTCTACACTTCAAATGAATGTAAATGCGACACTTTCTTGCAAGGAAATAGCGTTTGCAGATGTCTACGTATCGTAGCATTGGATTTCTGATGCTTCTTAAAACGAGATATTGCATCTCATATCTATGTTTCATGATAAGATATAATATTCATTGCGAAGTGTTATGCATTCCTCGTCTACGATTCAAATGAATGAAAATGCGACACTTCCTTGCAAGGAAATAGCGTTTGCAGATGTCTACGTATCGTAGCAATAGAGTTCTAATGCTTCTTAAAACGCGATATCGCATCTCATTTCTATGTTTCATGGTAAGATATAATATGATTTGCGAAGTGTTATGTATTCCTCGTCCACACATCAAATGAATGTAAATGCGACACTTTCTTGCAAGGAAATAGCGTTTGCAGATGTCTACGTGTCGAAGCAATAGAGTTCAAGTGCTTCTTAAAACGAGATATTGCATCTCATATCTATGTTTCATGATAAGATATAATATTCATTGCGAAGTGTTATGCATTCCTCGTCTACGATTCAAATGAATGTAAGTGCGACACTTCCTTGCAAGGAAATAGCGTTTGCAGATGTCTACGTATCGTAGCAATAGAGTTCTAATGCTTCTTAAAACGCGATATCGCATCTCATTTCTATGTTTCATGGTAAGATATAATATGATTTGCGAAGTGTCATGTATTCCTCGTCTACACATCAACTGAATGTAAATGCGACACTTCCTTGCAAGGAAATAGCGCTTGCAGATGTCTACGTATCGTAGCAATAGAGTTCTTATGATTCTTAAAACGCGATATCGCATCTCATTTCTATGTTTCATGGTAAGATATAATATGATTTGCGAAGTGTCATGTATTCCTCGTCTACACTTCAAATGAATGTAAATGCGACACTTCCTTGCAAGGAAATAGCGTTTGCAGATGTCTACGTATCGTAGCAATGGATTTCTGATGCTTCTTAAAAGGCGATATCGCATCTCATTTCTATGTTTCATGGTAAGGTATAATATGATTTGCGAAGTGCTATGTATTCCTCGTCTACACTTCAAATGAATGTAAATGCGACACTTCTTTGCAAGGAAATAGCGTTTGCAGATGTCTACGTATCGTTGCAATAGAGTTCTTATGATTCTTAAAACGCGATATCGCATCTCATTTCTATGTTTCATGCTAAGATATAATATCATTTGCGGAGTGTTATGTACTCCTCGTCTACACTTCAAATGAATGTAAATGCGACACTTCCTTGCAAGGAAATAGCGTTTGCAAATGTCTACCTATCGTAGCAGTAGTGTTCTAATACTTCTTAGAACGCGATGTCGCATCTCATTTCTATGTTTCATGGTAAGATATAATATGATTTGCGAATTGTTATGTATTTCTCGTCTACACTTCAAATGAATGTAAATGCGACACTTCCTTGCAAGGAAATAGCGTTTGCACATGTCTAGGTATCGTAGCAATAGAGTTCTAATGCTTCTTAAAACGCGATATCGCATCTCATTTCTATGTTTCATGGTAAGATATAATATGATTTGCGAAGTGTTATGTATTCCTCGTCTACACTTCAAATGAATGTAAATGCGACACTTTCTTGCAAGGAAATAGCGTTTGCAGATGTCTACGTATCGTAGCATTGGATTTCTGATGCTTCTTAAAACGAGATATTGCATCTCATATCTATGTTTCATGATAAGATATAATATTCATTGCGAAGTGTTATGCATTCCTCGTCTACGATTCAAATGAATGAAAATGCGACACTTCCTTGCAAGGAAATAGCGTTTGCAGATGTCTACGTATCGTAGCAATAGAGTTCTAATGCTTCTTAAAACGCGATATCGCATCTCATTTCTATGTTTCATGGTAAGATATAATATGATTTGCGAAGTGTTATGTATTCCTCGTCCACACATCAAATGAATGTAAATGCGACACTTTCTTGCAAGGAAATAGCGTTTGCAGATGTCTACGTGTCGAAGCAATAGAGTTCAAGTGCTTCTTAAAACGAGATATTGCATCTCATATCTATGTTTCATGATAAGATATAATATTCATTGCGAAGTGTTATGCATTCCTCGTCTACGATTCAAATGAATGTAAGTGCGACACTTTCTTGCAAGGAAATAGCGTTTGCAGATGTCTACGTATCGTAGCAATGGATTTCTGATGCTTCTTAAAACGCGATATCGCTTGTCATTTCTATGTTTCATGGTAAGATATAATATGATTTGCGGAGTGTTATGTATTCCTCGCTTACACTTCAAATGAATGTAAATGCGACACTTCCTAGCAAGGAAATAGCGTTTGCAGATGTCTTCGTATCGAAGCAATAGAGTTCAAATGCTTCTTAAAACGAGATATTGCATCTCACATCTATGTTTCATGATAAGATATAATATTCATTGCGAAGTGTTATGCATTCCTCGTCTACGATTCAAATGAATGTAAATGCGACACTTCCTCGCAAGGAAATAGCGCTTGCAGATGTCTACGGATCGTAGCAATAGAGTTCTAATGCTTCTTAAAATGCGATATCGCACCTCATTTCTATGTTTCATGGTAAGATATAATATGATTTGCGAAGTGTCATGTATTCCTCGTCTACACATCAACTGAATGTAAATGCGACACTTCCTTGCAAGGAAATAGCGCTTGCAGATGTCTACGTATCGTAGCAATAGAGTTCTTATGATTCTTAAAACGCGATATCGCATCTCATTTCTATGTTTCATGGTAAGATATAATATGATTTGCGAAGTGTCATGTATTCCTCGTCTACACTTCAAATGAATGTAAATGCGACACTTCCTTGCAAGGAAATAGCGTTTGCAGATGTCTACGTATCGTAGCAATGGATTTCTGATGCTTCTTAAAAGGCGATATCGCATCTCATTTCTATGTTTCATGGTAAGGTATAATATGATTTGCGAAGTGCTATGTATTCCTCGTCTACACTTCAAATGAATGTAAATGCGACACTTCTTTGCAAGGAAATAGCGTTTGCAGATGTCTACGTATCGTTGCAATAGAGTTCTTATGATTCTTAAAACGCGATATCGCATCTCATTTCTATGTTTCATGCTAAGATATAATATCATTTGCGGAGTGTTATGTACTCCTCGTCTACACTTCAAATGAATGTAAATGCGACACTTCCTTGCAAGGAAATAGCGTTTGCAAATGTCTACCTATCGTAGCAGTAGTGTTCTAATACTTCTTAGAACGCGATGTCGCATCTCATTTCTATGTTTCATGGTAAGATATAATATGATTTGCGAATTGTTATGTATTTCTCGTCTACACTTCAAATGAATGTAAATGCGACACTTCCTTGCAAGGAAATAGCGTTTGCACATGTCTAGGTATCGTAGCAATAGAGTTCTAATGCTTCTTAAAACGCGATATCGCATCTCATTTCTATGTTTCATGGTAAGATATAATATGATTTGCGAAGTGTTATGTATTCCTCGTCTACACTTCAAATGAATGTAAATGCGACACTTTCTTGCAAGGAAATAGCGTTTGCAGATGTCTACGTATCGTAGCATTGGATTTCTGATGCTTCTTAAAACGAGATATTGCATCTCATATCTATGTTTCATGATAAGATATAATATTCATTGCGAAGTGTTATGCATTCCTCGTCTACGATTCAAATGAATGAAAATGCGACACTTCCTTGCAAGGAAATAGCGTTTGCAGATGTCTACGTATCGTAGCAATAGAGTTCTAATGCTTCTTAAAACGCGATATCGCATCTCATTTCTATGTTTCATGGTAAGATATAATATGATTTGCGAAGTGTTATGTATTCCTCGTCCACACATCAAATGAATGTAAATGCGACACTTTCTTGCAAGGAAATAGCGTTTGCAGATGTCTACGTGTCGAAGCAATAGAGTTCAAGTGCTTCTTAAAACGAGATATTGCATCTCATATCTATGTTTCATGATAAGATATAATATTCATTGCGAAGTGTTATGCATTCCTCGTCTACGATTCAAATGAATGTAAGTGCGACACTTTCTTGCAAGGAAATAGCGTTTGCAGATGTCTACGTATCGTAGCAATGGATTTCTGATGCTTCTTAAAACGCGATATCGCTTGTCATTTCTATGTTTCATGGTAAGATATAATATGATTTGCGGAGTGTTATGTATTCCTCGCTTACACTTCAAATGAATGTAAATGCGACACTTCCTAGCAAGGAAATAGCGTTTGCAGATGTCTTCGTATCGAAGCAATAGAGTTCAAATGCTTCTTAAAACGAGATATTGCATCTCACATCTATGTTTCATGATAAGATATAATATTCATTGCGAAGTGTTATGCATTCCTCGTCTACGATTCAAATGAATGTAAATGCGACACTTCCTCGCAAGGAAATAGCGCTTGCAGATGTCTACGGATCGTAGCAATAGAGTTCTAATGCTTCTTAAAATGCGATATCGCACCTCATTTCTATGTTTCATGGTAAGATATAATACGATTTGCGAAGTGTTATGTATTCCTCGTCTGCACTTCAAATGAATGTGAATGCGACACTTCCTCGCTAGGAAATAGCGTTTGCAGATGTCTACGTATCGAAGCAATAGAGTTCAAATGCTTCTTAAAACGAGATATTGCATCTCATATCTATGTTTCATGATAAGATGTAATATTCATTGCGAAGTGTTATGTATTCCTCGTCTACACTTCAAATGAATGTGGATGCGACACTTCCTCGCCAGGAAGTAGCGTTTGCAGATGTCTACGTATCGTAGCAGTTGAGTTCTAATGCTTCTTAAAACGCGATATCGCATCTCATTTCTATGTTTCATGGTAAGATATAATATGATTTGCGAAGTGTTATGTATTCCTCGTCTACACATCAAATGAATGTAAATGCGAGTCTTCCTTGCAAAGAAATAGCGTTTGCAGATGTCTACGTATCGTAGCAATAGAGTTCTTGTGATTCTTAAAACGCGATATCGCATCTTATTTCTATGTTTCATGGTAAGGTATAATATGATTTGCGAAGTGTTATGTATCCGTCGTCTACACTTCAAATGAATGTAAATGCCACACTTTCTTGCAAGGAAATAGCGTTTGCAGATGTCTACGTATCGTAGCAATGGATATCTGATGCTTCTTAAAACGCGATATCGCATCTCAATTCTATGTTTCATGGTAAGATGTAATACGATTTGGGAAGTGTTATGTATTCCTCGTCTAGACTTTACTCGTCTACGTGTCGTAGCAATAGAGTTCTTATGATTCTTAGAACGCTATATTGCATCTCATTCTTACGTTTCATGGTAAGATATAATATGATTTGCGAAGTGTTATGCACTCCTCGTCTACGATTCAAATGAATGTAAATGCGACACTTCCTTGCAAGGAAATAGCGTTTGCAGATGTCTACGTAACGTAGCAATAGAGTTCTTATGATTCTTAGAACGCTATATTGCATCTCATTCTTACGTTTCATGGTAAGATATAATATGATTTGCGAAGTGTTATGCACTCCTCGTCTACGATTCAAATGAATGTAAATGCGACACTTCCTTGCAAGGAAATAGCGTTTGCAGATGTCTACGTATCGTAGCAATAGAGTTCTTATGATTCCTAGAACGCTATATTGCATCTCATTATTACGTTTCATGGTAAGATATAATATGATTTGCGAAGTGTCATGTATTCCTCGTCTGCGATTCAAATGAATGTAAATGCGACTCTTCCTTGCAAGGAAATAGAGTTTGCAGTTGTCTACGTATCGTAGCAATAGAGTTCTTATGATTCTTAAAACGCGATATCGCATCTCATTTCTATGTTTCATGGTAAGATATAATACGATTTGCGGAGTGTTATGTACTCCTCGTCTACACTTCAAATGAATGTAAATGCGACACTTGCTTGCAAGGAAATAGCGTTTGCAAATATCTACCTATCGTAGCAGTAGTGTTCTAATACTTCTTAGAACGCAATGTCGCATCTCATTTCTATGTTTCATGGTAAGATATAATATGATTTGCGAAGTGTTATGTATCCGTCGTCTACACTTCAAATGAATGTAAATGCGACACTTCCTAGCAAGGAAATAGCGTTTGCAGATGTCTACGTATCGAAGCAATAGAGTTCAAATGCTTCTTAAAACGAGATATTGCATCTCATATCTATGTTTCATGATAAGATATAATATTCATTGCGAAGTGTTATGCATTCCTCGTCTACGATTCAAATGAATGTAAATGCGACACTTCCTTGCAAGGAAATAGCGTTTGCAGATGTCTACGGATCGTAGCAATAGAGTTCTAATGCTTCTTAAAACGCGATATCGCACCTCATTTCTATGTTTCATGGTAAGATATAATACGATTTGCGAAGTGTTATGTATTCCTCGTCTACACATCAAATGAATGTAAATGCGAGACTTCCTTGCAAAGAAATAGCGTTTGCAGATGTCTACGTATCGTAGCAATAGAGTTCTTATGATTCTTAAAACGCGATATCGCATCTCATTTCTATGTTTCATGGTAAGGTATAATACGATTTGGGAAGTGTTATGTATTCCTCGTCTAGACTTTACTCGTCTACGTGTCGTAGCAATAGAGTTCTTATGATTCTTAGAACGCTATATTGCATCTCATTCTTACGTTTCATGGTAAGATATAATATGATTTGCGAAGTGTTATGCACTCCTCGTCTACGATTCAAATGAATGTAAATGCGACACTTCCTTGCAAGGAAATAGCGTTTGCAGATGTCTACGTATCGTAGCAATAGAGTTCTTATGATTCCTAGAACGCTATATTGCATCTCATTATTACGTTTCATGGTAAGATATAATATGATTTGCGAAGTGTCATGTATTCCTCGTCTGCGATTCAAATGAATGTAAATGCTGCACTTCCTTGCAAGGAAATAGCGATTGCAGATGTCTACGTATCATAGCAATAGGGTTCAAATGCTTCTTAAAACGCGATATCGCATCTCATTTTTATGTTTCATGGTAAGATATAATATGATTTGCGAAGTATCATGTATTCCTAGTCTACACTTCAAATGAATGTGAATGCGACACTTCCTCGCTAGGAAATAGCGTTTGCAGATGTCTACGTATCGTTGCAATAGAGTTCTTATGATTCTTAAAACGCGATATCGCATCTCATTTCTATGTTTCATGGTAAGATATAATATGATTTGCGGAGTGTTATGTATTCCTCGTCTCCACTTCAAATGAATGTAAATGCGACACTTCCTTGCAAGGAAATAGCGTTTGCAGATGTCTACTTATCGAAGCAATAGAGATCAAATGCTTCTTAAAACGAGATATTGCTTCTCATATCTATGTTTCATGATAAGATATAATATTCATTGCGAAGTGTTATGCATTCCTCGTCTACGATTCAAATGAATGTAAATGCGACGCTTCCTTGCAAGGAAATAGCGTTTGCAGATGTCTACGGATCGTAGCAATAGAGTTCTAATGCTTCTTAAAACGCGATATCGCATCTCATTTCTATGTTTCATGGTAAGATGTAATACGATTTGCGAAGTGTTATGTATTCCTCGTCTACACTTTACTCGTCTACGTGTCGTAGCAATATAGTTCTTATGATTCTTAAAACGCGATATCGCATCTCATTTCTATGTTTCATGGTAAGGTATAATATGATTTGCGAAGTGTTATGTATCCGTCGTCTACACTTCTAATGAATGTAAATGCGACACTTTCTTGCAAGGAAGTAGCGTTTGCAGATGTCTACGTATCGTAGCAATGGATTTCTGATGCTTCCTAAAACGCGATATCGCTTGTCATTTCTATGTTTCATGGTAAGATATAATATGATTTGCGGAGTGTTATGTATTCCTCGTTTACACTTCAAATGAATGTAAATGCGACACTTCCTAGCAAGGAAATAGCGTTTGCAGATGTCTACGTATCGAAGCAATAGAGTTCAAATTCTTCTTAAAACGAGATATTGCATCTCATATCTATGTTTCATGATAAGATATAATATTCATTTCGAAGTGTTATGCATTCCTCGTCTACGATTCAAATGAATGTAAATGCGACACTTCTTTGCAAGGAAATAGCGTTTGCAGATGTCTACGTATCGTTGCAATAGAGTTCTTATGATTCTTAAAACGCGATATCGCATCTCATTTCTATGTTTCATGGTAAGATATAATATGATTTGCGAAGTGTTATGTATTCCTCGTCTACACTTCAAATGAATGTAAATGCGACACTTCCTTGCAAGGAAATAGCGTTTGCAGATGTCTACTTATCGAAGCAATAGGGTTCAAATGCTTCTTAAAACGAGATATTGCATCTCATATTTATGTTTCATGATAAGATATAATATTCATTGCGAAGTGTTATGCATTCCTCGTCTACGATTCAAATGAATGTAAATGCGACGCTTCCTTGCAAGGAAATAGCGTTTGCAGATGTCTACGGATCGTAGCAATAGAGTTCTAATGCTTCTTAAAACGCGATATCGCATCTCATTTCTATGTTTCATGGTAAGATGTAATAAGATTTGCGAAGTGTTATGTATTCCTCGTCTACACTTTACTCGTCTACGTGTCGTAGCAATAGAGTTCTTATGATTCCTAAAACGCGATATCGCATCTCATTTCTATGTTTCATGGTAAGGTATAATATGATTTGCGAAGTGTTATGTATCCGTCGTCTACACTTCAAATGAATGTAAATGCGACAATTTCTTGCAAGGAAATAGCGTTTGCAGATGTCTACGTATCGTACTAATGGATTTCTGATGCTTCTTAAAACGCGATATCGCTTGTCATTTCTATGTTTCATGGTAAGATATAATATGATTTGCGGAGTGTTATGTATTCCTCGTTTACACTTCAAATGAATGTAAATGCGACACTTCCTAGCAAGGAAATAGCGTTTGCAGATGTCTACGTATCGAAGCAATAGAGTTCAAATGCTTCTTAAAACGAGATATTGCATCTCGTATCTATGTTTCATGATAAAATATAATATTCATTGCGAAGTGTTATGCATTCCTCGTCTACGATTCAAATGAATGTAAATGCGACACTTCTTTGCAAGGAAATAGCGTTTGCAGATGTCTACGTATCGTTGCACTAGAGTTCTTATGATTCTTAAAACGCGATATCGCATCTCATTTCTATGTTTCATGGTAAGATATAATATGATTTGCGAAGTGTTATGTATTCCTCGTCTGCACTTCAAATGAATGTGAATGCGACACTTCCTCGCTAGGAAATAGCGTTTGCAGATGTCTACGTATCGAAGCAATAGTGTTCAAATGCTTCTTAAAACGAGATATTGCATCTCATATCTATGTTTCATGATAAGATGTAATATTCATTGCGAAGTGTTATGTATTCCTCGTCTACACTTCAAATGAATGTGGATGCGACACTTCCTCGCCAGGAAATAGCGTTTGCAGATGTCTACGTATCGTAGCAGTTGAGTTCTAATGCTTCTTAAAACGCGATATCGCATCTCATTTCTATGTTTCATGGTAAGATATAATATGATTTGCGAAGTGTTATGTATTCCTCGTCTACACATCAAATGAATGTAAATGCGACACTTCCTTGCAAGGAAATAGCGTTTGCAGATGTCTACGTATCGTAGCAATAGAGTTCTTAAGATCCTTAAAACGCGATATCGCATCTCATGTCTATGGTTCATGGTAAGATATAATATGATTTGCGAAGTGTCATGTATTCCTCGTCTACACTTCAAATGAATGTAAATGCGACACTTCCTTGCAAGGAAATAGCGTTTGCAGATGTCTACGTATCGAAGCAATAGAGTTCAAATGCTTCTTAAAACGCGATATCGCATCTCATCTCTATGTTTCATGGTAAGATATTATATTATTTGCGAAGTATCATGTATTCCTCGTCTACACTTCAAATAATTGTAAATGCGACACTTCCTTGCAAGGAAATAGCGTTTGCAGACATCTACGTATCGTAGCAATAGAGTTCTTATGATTCTTAAAACGCGATATCGCATCTCATTTCTATGTTTCATGGTAAGATATAATATGATTTGAGAAGTGTCATGTATTCCTCGTCTACACTTCAAATAATTGTAAATGCGACACTTCCTTGCAAGGAAATAGCGTTTGCAGACATCTACGTATCGTAGCAATAGAGTTCTTATGATTCTTAAAATGCGATATCGCATCTCATTTCTATGTTTCATGGTAAGATATAATATGATTTGCGAAGTGTTATGTATTCATCGTCTACACTTCAAATGAATGTAAATGCGACTCTTCTTTGCAAGGAAATAGAGTTTGCAGATGTCTACGTATCGTAGCAATAGAGTTCTTATGATTCTTAAAACGCGATATCGCATCTCATTTCTATGTTTCATGGTAAGATATAATACGATTTGCGGAGTGTTATGTACTCCTCGTCTACACTTCAAATGAATGTAAATGCGACACTTGCTTGCAAGGAAATAGCGTTTGCAAATATCTACCTATCGTAGCAGTAGTGTTCTAATACTTCTTAGAACGCGATGTCGCATCTCATTTCTATGTTTCATGGTAAGATATAATATGATTTGCGAAGTGTTATGTATCCGTCGTCTACACTTCAAATGAATGTAAATGCGACACTTTCTTGCAAGGAAATAGCGTTTGCAGATGTCTACGTATCGTAGCAATGGATTTCTGATGCTTCTTAAAACGCGATATCGCTTGTCATTTCTATGTTTCATGGTAAGATATAATATGATTTGCGGAGTGTTATGTATTCCTCGTTTACACTTCAAATGAATGTAAATGCGACACTTCCTAGCAAGGAAATAGCGTTTGCAGATGTCTACGTATCGAAGAAATAGAGTTCAAATGCTTCTTAAAACGAGATATTGCATCTCATATCTATGTTTCATGATAAGATATAATATTCATTGCGAAGTGTTATGCATTCCTCGTCTACGATTCAAATGAATGTAAATGCGACACTTCCTTGCAAGGAAATAGCGTTTGCAGATGTCTACGGATCGTAGCAATAGAGTTCTAATGCTTCTTACAACGCGATATCGCACCTCATTTCTATGTTTCATGGTAAGATATAATACGATTTGCGAAGTGTTATGTATTCCTCGTCTGCACTTCAAATGAATGTGAATGCGACACTTCCTCGCTAGGAAATAGCGTTTGCAGATGTCTACGTATCGAAGCAATAGAGTTCAAATGCTTCTTAAAACGAGATATTGCATCTCATATCTATGTTTCATGATAAGATGTAATATTCATTGCGAAGTGTTATGTATTCCTCGTCTACACTTCAAATGAATGTGGATGCGACACTTCCTCGCCAGGAAGTAGCGTTTGCAGATGTCTACGTATCGTAGCAGTTGAGTTCTAATGCTACTTAAAACGCGATATCGCATCTCATTTCTGTGTTTCATGGTAAGATATAATATGATTTGCGAAGTGTTATGTATTCCTCGTCTACACATCAAATGAATGTAAATGCGAGACTTCCTTGCAAAGAAATAGCGTTTGCAGATGTCTACGTATCGTAGCAATAGAGTTCTTATGATTCTTAAAACGCGATATCGCATCTCATTTCTATGTTTCATGGTAAGGTATAATATGATTTGCGAAGTGTTATGTATCCGTCGTCTACACTTCAAATGAATGTAAATGCGACACTTTCTTGCAAGGAAATAGCGTTTGCAGATGTCTACGTATCGTAGCAATGGATTTCTGATGCTTCTTAAAACGCGATATCGCATCTCATTTCTATGTTTCATGGTAAGATGTAATACGATTTGCGAAGTGTTATGTATTCCTCGTCTACACTTTACTCGTCTACGTGTCGTAGCAATAGAGTTCTTATGATTCTTAGAACGCTATATTGCATCTAATTTTTACGTTTCATGGTAAGATATAATATGATTTGCGAAGTGTTATGCACTCCTCGTCTACGATTCAAATGAATGTAAATGCGACACTTCCTTGCAAGGAAATAGCGTTTGCAGATGTCTACGTATCGTACTAAT
Organism: Xylocopa sonorina; assembly: GCF_050948175.1. Lineage (NCBI taxonomy): Eukaryota > Metazoa > Arthropoda > Insecta > Hymenoptera > Apidae > Xylocopa > Xylocopa sonorina. The sequence goes on from NW_027490171.1 coordinate 125,822, forward strand.
GGATTTCTGATGCTTCTTAAAACGCGATATCGCTTGTCATTTCTATGTTTCATGGTAAGATATAATATGGTTTGAGGAGTGTTATGTATTCCTCGTTTACACTTCAAATGAATGTAAATGCGACACTTCCTAGCAAGGAAATAGCGTTTGCAGATGGCTACGTATCGAAGCAATAGAGTTCAAATGCTTCTTAAAACGAGATATTGCATCTCATATCTATGTTTCATGATAAGATATAATATTCATTGCGAAGTGTTATGCATTCCTCGTCTACGATTCAAATGAATGTAAATGCGACACTTCTTTGCAAGGAAATAGCGTTTGCAGATGTCTACGTATCGTTGCAATAGAGTTCTTATGATTCTTAAAACGCGATATCGCATCTCATTTCTATGTTTCATGGTAAGATATAATATGATTTGCGAAGTGTTATGTATTCCTCGTCTACACTTCAAATGAATGTAAATGCGACACTTCCTTGCAAGGAAATAGCGTTTGCAGATGTCTACTTATCGAAGCAATAGAGTTCAAATGCTTCTTAAAACGAGATATTGCATCTCATATCTATGTTTCATGATAAGATATAATATTCATTGCGAAGTGTTATGCATTCCTCGTCTACGATTCAAATGAATGTAAATGGGACGCTTCCTTGCAAGGAAATAGCGTTTGCAGATGTCTACGGATCGTAGCAATAGAGTTCTAATGCTTCTTAAAACGCGATATCGCATCTCATTTCTATGTTTCATTGTAAGATGTAATAAGATTTGCGAAGTGTTATGTATTCCTCGTCTACACTTTACTCGTCTACGTGTCGTAGCAATAGAGTTCTTATGATTCTTAAAACGCGATATCGCATCTCATTTCTATGTTTCATGGTAAGGTATAATATGATTTGCGAAGTGTTATGTATCCGTCGTCTACACTTCAAATGAATGTAAATGCGACACTTTCTTGCAAGGAAATAGCGTTTGCAGATGTCTACGTATCGAAGCAATAGAGTTCAAATGCTTCTTAAAACGAGATATTGCATCTCGTATCTATGTTCCATGATAAAATATAATATTCATTGCGAAGTGTTATGCATTCCTCGTCTACGATTCAAATGAATGTAAATGCGACACTTCTTTGCAAGGAAATAGCGCTTGCAGATGTCTACGTATCGTTGCAATAGAGTTCTTATGATTCTTAAAACGCGATATCGCATCTCATTTCTATGTTTCATGGTAAGATATAATATGATTTGCGAAGTGTTATGTATTCCTCGTCTGCACTTCAAATGAATGTGAATGCGACACTTCCTCGCTAGGAAATAGCGTTTGCAGATGTCTACGTATCGAAGCAATAGAGTTCAAATGCTTCTTAAAACGAGATATTGCATCTCATATCTATGTTTCATGATGGGATGTAATATTCATTGCGAAGTGTTATGTATTCCTCGTCTACACTTCAAATGAATGTGGATGCGACACTTCCTCGCCAGGAAATAGCGTTTGCAGATGTCTACGTATCGTAGCAGTTGAGTTCTAATGCTTCTTAAAACGCGATATCGCATCTCATTTCTATGTTTCATGGTAAGATATAATATGATTTGCGAAGTGTTATGTATTCCTCGTCTACACATCAAATGAATGTAAATGCGACACTTCCTTGCAAGGAAATAGCGTTTGCAGATGTCTACGTATCGTAGCAATAGAGTTCTTAAGATCCTTAAAACGCGATATCGCATCTCATGCCTATGTTTCATGGTAAGATATAATATGATTTGCGAAGTGTCATGTATTCCTCGTCTACACTTCAAATGAATGTAAATGCGACACTTCCTTGCAAGGAAATAGCGTTTGCAGACGTCTACGTATCGTAGCAATAGAGTTCTTATGATTCTTAAAACGCTATATTGCATCTCATTTCTATGTTTCATGGTAAGATATAATATGATTTGCGAAGTGTTATGTATTCATCGTCTACACATCAAATGAATGTGAATGCGACCCTTCCTTGCAAGGAAATAGCATTTGCAAATGTCTACCTATCGTAGCAGTAGTGTCCTAATGCTTCTTAGAACGCGATATCGCATCTCATTTCTATGTTTCATGGTAAGATATAATATGATTTGCGAAGTGTTATGTATTCCTAGTCTACACTTCAAATGAATGTGAATGCGACACTTTCTCGCTAGGAAATAGCGTTTGCAGATGTCTACGTATCGTGGCAATAGATTTCTAATGCTTCTTAAAACGCGATATCGCATCTCATTTCTATGTTTCATGGTAAGGTATAATATGAAATGCGAAGTGTTATGTATCCGTCGTCTACACTTCAAATGAATGTAAATGCGACACTTTCTTGCAAGGAAATAGCGTTTGCAGATGTCTACGTATCGTAGCATTGGATTTCTGATGCTTCTTAAAACGCGATATCGCATCTCATTTCTATGTTTCATGGTAAGATATAATATGATTTGCGAAGTGTTATGTATTCCTCGTCTCCACTTCAAATGAATGTAAATGCGGCACTTCCTTGCTAGGAGATAGCATCTGTAGATGTCTAGGTACCGTAGCAATAGTGTTCTAATGCTTCGTAAAACGCGATATCGCATCTCATTTCTATGTTTCATGATAAGATATAATATTCATTGCGAAGTGTTATGCATTCCTCGTCTACGATTCAAATGAATGTAAATGCGACACTTCCTTGCAAGGAAATAGCGTTTGCAGATGTCTACGTATCGAAGCAATAGAGTTCAGATGCTTCTTAAAACGAGATATTGCATCTCATTTCTATGTTTCATGGTAAGATATAATATGATTTGCGGAGTGTTATGTATTCCTCGTCTACACTTCAAATGAATGTAAATGCGACACTTCCTTGCAAGGAAATAGCGTTTGTAGATGTCTACGTATCGAAGCAATAGAGTTCAAATGCTTCTTAAAACGAGATATTGCATCTTATATCTATGTTTCATGATAAGATATACTATTCATTGCGAAGTGTTATGCATTCCTCGTCTACGATTCAAATGAATGAAAACGCGACACTTCCTTGCAAGGAAATAGCGTTTGCAGATGTCTACGTATCGTAGCAATAGAGTTCTCATGCTTCTTAAAACGCGATATCGCATCTCATTTCTATGTTTCATGGTAAGATAGAATATGATTTGCGAAGTGTTATGTATTCCTCGTCTACACATCAAATGAATGTAAATGCGACACTTCCTTGCAAGGAAATAGCGTTTGCAGATATCTACGTATCGTAGCAATAGAGTTCTTATGATTCTTAAAACGCGATATCGCATCTCATTTCTATGTTTCATGGTAAGGTATAATATGATATGCGAAGTGTTATGTATCCGTCGTCTACACTTCAAATGAATGTAAATGCGACACTTTCTTGCAAGGAAATAGCGTTTGCAGATGTCTACGTATCGTAACATTGGATTTCTGATGCTTCTTAAAACGCGATATCGCATCTCATTTCTATGTTTCATGGTAAGATATAATATGATTTGCGAAGTGTTATGTATTCCTCGTCTACACTTCAAATCAATGTAAATGCGACACTTCTTTGCAAGGATATAGCGTTTGCAAATGTCTACGTATCGTTGCAATAGAGTTCTTATGATTCTTAAAACGCGATATCGCATCTCATTTCTATGTTTCATGGTAAGGTATAATATGATTTGCGGAGTGTTTTGTATTCCTCGTCTCCACTTCAAATGAATGTAAATGCGACACTTCCTTGCAAGGAAATAGCGTTTGCAGATGTCTACGTATCGTAGCAATGCATTTCTGATGCTTCTTAAAACGCGATATCGCATCTCATTTCTATGTTTCATGGTAAGATATAATATGATTTGCGAATTGTCATGTATTCCTCGTCCACACTTCAAATGAATGTAAATGCGACACTTCCTTGCAAGGAAATAGCGTTTGTAGATGTCTACGTATCGAAGCAATAGAGTTCAAATGCTTCTTAAAACGAGATATTGCATCTTATATCTATGTTTCATGATAAGATATACTATTCATTGCGAAGTGTTATGCATTCCTCGTCTACGATTCAAATGAATGAAAACGCGACACTTCCTTGCAAGGAAATAGCGTTTGCAGATGTCTACGTATCGTAGCAATAGAGTTCTCATGCTTCTTAAAACGCGATATCGCATCTCATTTCTATGTTTCATGGTAAGATAGAATATGATTTGCGAAGTGTTATGTATTCCTCGTCTACACATCAAATGAATGTAAATGCGACACTTCCTTGCAAGGAAATAGCGTTTGCAGATATCTACGTATCGTAGCAATAGAGTTCTTATGATTCTTAAAACGCGATATCGCATCTCATTTCTATGTTTCATGGTAAGGTATAATATGATATGCGAAGTGTTATGTATCCGTCGTCTACACTTCAAATGAATGTAAATGCGACACTTTCTTGCAAGGAAATAGCGTTTGCAGATGTCTACGTATCGTAACATTGGATTTCTGATGCTTCTTAAAACGCGATATCGCATCTCATTTCTATGTTTCATGGTAAGATATAATATGATTTGCGAAGTGTTATGTATTCCTCGTCTACACTTCAAATCAATGTAAATGCGACACTTCTTTGCAAGGATATAGCGTTTGCAAATGTCTACGTATCGTTGCAATAGAGTTCTTATGATTCTTAAAACGCGATATCGCATCTCATTTCTATGTTTCATGGTAAGGTATAATATGATTTGCGGAGTGTTTTGTATTCCTCGTCTCCACTTCAAATGAATGTAAATGCGACACTTCCTTGCAAGGAAATAGCGTTTGCAGATGTCTACGTATCGTAGCAATGCATTTCTGATGCTTCTTAAAACGCGATATCGCATCTCATTTCTATGTTTCATGGTAAGATATAATATGATTTGCGAATTGTCATGTATTCCTCGTCCACACTTCAAATGAATGTGAATGCGACACTTCCTCGCTAGGAAATAGCGTTTGCAGATGTCTACGTATCGAAGCAATAGAGTTCAAATGCTTCTTAAAACGAGATATTGCATTTCATATCTATGTTTCATGATAAGATATAATATTCATTGCGAAGTGTTATGCATTCCTCGTCTACGATTAAAATGAATGAAAATGCGACACTTCCTTGCAAGGAAATAGCGTTTGCAGATGTCTACGTATCGTAGCAATAGAGTTCTTATGATTCTTAAAACGCGATATCGCATCTCATTCCTATGTTTCATGGTAAGATATAATATGATTTGCGAATTGTCATGTATTCCTCGTCCACACTTCAAATGAATGTGATTGCGACACTTCCTCGCTAGGAAATAGCGTTTGCAGATGTCTACGTATCGTAGCAGTTGAGTTCTAATGACTCCTAAAACGCGATATCGCATCTCATTTCTATGTTTCATGGTAAGATATAATATGATTTGCGAAGTGTTATGTATTCCTCGTCTACACACCAAATGAATGAAAATGCGACACTTCCTTGCAAGGAAATAGCGTTTGCAGATGTCTACGTATCGAAGCAATAGAGTTCTTATGATTCTTAAAACGCGATATTGCATCTCATTTCTATGTTTCATGGTAAGATATAATATGATTTGCGAAGTGTTATGTATTCCTCGTCTACACTTCAAATGAATGTAAATGCGACACTTCTTTGCAAGGAAATAGCGTTTGCAGATGTCTACGTATCGTAGCAATAGAGTTCTTATGATTCTTAAAACGCGATATCGTATCTCATTTCTATGTTTCATGGTAAGATATAATATGATTTGCGGAGTGTTATGTATTCCTCTTCTACACTTCTAATGAATGTAAATGCGACACTTCTTTGCAAGGAAATAGCGTTTGCAGATGTCTACGTATCGAAGCAATAGGGTTCTTATGATTCTTAAAACGCGATATTGCATCTCATTTCTATGTTTCATGGTAAGATATAATATGATTTGCGAAGTGATATGTATTCCTCGTCTACACTTCAAATGAATGTAAATGCGACACTTCTTTGCAAGGAAATAGCGTTTGCAGATGTCTACGTATCGTAGCAATAGAGTTCTTATGATTCTTAAAACGCGATATCGTATCTCATTTCTATGTTTCATGGTAAGATATAATATGATTTGCGGAGTGTTATGTATTCCTCGTCTACACTTCTAATGAATGTAAATGCGACACTTCTTTGCAAGGAAATAGCGTTTGCAGATGTCTACGTATCGTTGCAATAGAGTTCTTATGATTCTTAAAACGCGATATCGCATCTCATTTCTATGTTTCATGGTAAGATATAATATGACTTGCGGAGTGTTATGTATTCCTCGTCTACACTTCAAATGAATGTAAATGCGACACTTCCTTGCAAGGAAATAGCGTTTGCAGATGTCTACGTATCGTAGCAATAGTGTTCTTATGATTCTTAAAACGCGATATCGCATCTCATTTCTATGTTTCATGGTAAGATATAATATGATTTGCGAAGTGTTATGTATTCCTCGTCTACACTTCAAATGAATGTAAATGCGACACTTCCTTGCAAGGAAATAGCGTTTGCAGACGTCTACGTATCGTAGCAATAGAGTTCTTATGATTCTTAAAACGCTATATTGCATCTCATTTCTATGTTTCATGGTAAGATATAATATGATTTGCGAAGTGTTATGTATTCCTAGTCTACACTTCAAATGAATGTGAATGCGACACTTTCTCGCTAGGAAATAGCGTTTGCAGATGTCTACGTATCGTGGCAATAGATTTCTAATGCTTCTTAAAACGCGAGATCGCATCTATATTTCTATGTATCATGGTAAGATATAATATGATTTGCGAAGTGACATGTATTCCTCGTCTACACTTCAAATGAATGTAAATGCGACACTTCCTTGCTAGCAAATAGCGTCTGCGGATGTCTAGGTATCGTAGCAATAGATTTCTAATGCTTCTTAAAACGCGATATCGCATTTCATTTCTATGTTTCATGGTAAGGTATAATATGATTTGCGGAGTGTTTTGTATTCCTCGTCTCCACTTCAAATGAATGTAAATGCGACACTTCCTTGCAAGGAAATAGCGTTTGCAGATGTCTACGTATCGTAGCAATGCATTTCTGATGCTTCTTAAAACGCGATATCGCATTTCATTTCTATGTTTCATGGTAAGGTATAATATGATTTGCGGAGTGTTTTGTATTCCTCGTCTCCACTTCAAATGAATGTGAATGCGACACTTCCTCGCTAGGAAATAGCGTTTGCAGATGTCTACGTATCGAAGCAATAGAGTTCAAATGCTTCTTAAAACGAGATATTGCATTTCATATCTATGTTTCATGATAAGATATAATATTCATTGCGAAGTGTTATGCATTCCTCGTCTACGATTAAAATGAATGAAAATGCGACACTTCCTTGCAAGGAAATAGCGTTTGCAGATGTCTACGTATCGTAGCAATAGAGTTCTTATGATTCTTAAAACGCGATATCGCATCTCATTCCTATGTTTCATGGTAAGATATAATATGATTTGCGAATTGTCATGTTTTCCTCGTCCACACTTCAAATGAATGTGATTGCGACACTTCCTCGCTAGGAAATAGCGTTTGCAGATGTCTACGTATCGTAGCAGTTGAGTTCTAATGACTCCTAAAACGCGATATCGCATCTCATTTCTATGTTTCATGGTAAGATATAATATGATTTGCGAAGTGTTATGTATTCCTCGTCTACACACCAAATGAATGTAAATGCGACACTTCCTTGCAAGGAAATAGCTTTTGCAGATGTCTACGTATCGTAGCAATGGCTTTCTGATGCTTCTTAAAACGCGATATCGCATGTCATTTCTATGTTTCATGGTAAGATATAATATGATTTGCGAAGTGTTATGTATTCCTCGTCTACACTTCAAATGAATGTAAATGCGACACTTCTTTGCAAGGAAATAGCGTTTGCAGATGTCTACGTATCGTAGCAATGGATTTCTGATGCTTCTTAAAACGCGATATCGCATCTCATTTCTATGTTTCATGGTAAGATATAATATGATTTGCGAATTGTCATGTATTCCTCGTCCACACTTCAAATGAATGTGAATGCGACACTTCCTCGCTAGGAAATAGCGTTTGCAGATGTCTACGTATCGTAGCAGTTGAGTTCTAATGACTCTTAAAACGCGATATCGCATCTCATTTCTATGTTTCATGGTAAGATATAATATGATTTGCGAAGTGTTATGTATTCCTCGTCTACACACCAAATGAATGTAAATGCGACACTTCCTTGCAAGGAAATAGCTTTTGCAGATGTCTACGTATCGTAGCAATGGCTTTCTGATGATTCTTAAATCACGATATCGCATGTCATTTCTATGTTTCATGGTAAGATATAATATGATTTGCGAAGTGTTATGTATTCCTCGTCTACACTTCAAATGAATGTAAATGCGACACTTCTTTGCAAGGAAATAGCGTTTGCAGATGTCTACGTATCGTTGCAATAGGGTTCTTATGATTCTTAAAACGCGATATCGCATCTCATTTCTATGTTTCATGGTAAGATATAATATGACTTGCGGAGTGTTATGTATTCCTCGTCTACACTTCAAATGAATGTAAATGCGACACTTCCTTGCAAGGAAATAGCGTTTGCAGATGTCTACGTATCGTAGCAATAGTGTTCTTATGATTCTTAAAACGCGATATCGCATCTCATTTCTATGTTTCATGGTAAGATATAATATGATTTGCGAAGTGTTATGTATTCCTCGTCTACACTTCAAATGAATGTAAATGCGACACTTCCTTGCAAGGAAATAGCGTTTGCAGATGTCTACGTATCGTAGCAATAGAGTTCTAATGCTTCTTAAAACGCGGTATCGCATCTCATTCCTATGTTTCATGGTAAGATATAATATGATTTGCGAAGTGTTATGTATTCCTCGTCTACAATTCAAATGAATGTGAATGCGACACTTCCTCGCTAGGAAATAGCGTTTGCAGATGTCTGCGTATCGTAGCAGTAGAGTTCTAATGATTCTTAAAACGCGATATCGCATCTCATTTCTATGTTTCATGGTAAGATATAATATGATTTGCGAAGTGTCATGCATTCCTCGTCTACGATTCAGATGAATGTAAATGCGACACTTCCTTGCAAGGAAATAGCGTTTGAAGATGTCTACGTATCGTACCAATGGATTTCCGATGCTTCTTAAAACGCGATATCGCATCTCATTTCTATGTTTCATGGTAAGGTATAATATGATTTGCGAAGTGTCATGTATTCCTCGTCCACGCTTCAAATGAATGTAAATGCGACACTTCCTTGCAAGGAAATATCGTTTGCAAATGTCTACCTATCGTAGCAGTAGTGTTCTAATGCTTCTTAGAACGCTATATCGCACCTCATTTCTATGTTTCATGGTAAGATACAATATGATTTGCGAAGTGTTATGTATTCCTCGTCTACACTTCAAATGAATGTGAATGCGACACTTCCTCGCTAGGAAATAGCGTTTGCAGATGTCTACGTATCGAAGCAATAGAGTTCAAATGCTACTTAGAACGAGATATTGCATCTCATATTTATGTTTCATGATAAGATATAATATTCATTGCGAAGTGTTATGCATTCCTCGCCTACGATTCAAATGAATGTAAATGCGACACTTCCTTGCAAGGAAATAGCGTTTGCAGATGTCTACGTATCGAAGCAATATAGTTCAATTGCTTCTTAAAACGAGATATTGCATCTCATATCTATGTTTCATGATAAGATATAATATTCATTGCGAAGTGTTATGCATTCCTCGTCTACGACTCAAATGAATGTAAATGCGACACTTCCTTGCAAGGAAATAGCGTTTGCAGATGTCTACGTATCGTAGCAATAGAGTTCTAATGCTTCTTAAAACGCGATATCGCATCTCATTCCTATGTTTCATGGTAAGATATAATATGATTTGCGAAGTGTTATGTATTCCTCGTCTACACTTCAAATGAATGTGAATGCGACACTTCCTCGCTAGGTAATAGCGTTTGCAGATGTCTGCGTATCGTAGCAGTAGAGTTCTAATGATTCTTAAAACGCGATATCGCATCTCATTTCTATGTTTCATGGTAAGATATAATATGATTTGCGAAGTGTCATGCATTCCTCGTCTACGATTCAGATGAATGTAAATGCGACACTTCCTTGCAAGGAAATAGCGTTTGAAGATGTCTACGTATCGTACCAATGGATTTCTGATGCTTCTTAAAACGCGATATCGCATCTCATTTCTATGTTTCATGGTAAGGTATAATATGATTTGCGAAGTGTCATGTATTCCTCGTCCACGCTTCAAATGAATGTAAATGCGACACTTTCTTGCAAGGAAATATCGTTTGCAAATGTCTACCTATCGTAGCAGTAGTGTTCTAATGCTTCTTAGAACGCGATATCGCATCTCATTTCTACGTTTCATGGTAAGATACAATATGATTTCCGAAGTGTTATGTATTCCTCGTCTACACTTCAAATGAATGTGAATGCGACACTTCCTCGCTAGGAAATAGCGTTTGCAGATGTCTACGTATCGAAGCAATAGAGTTCAAATGCTACTTAGAACGAGATATTGCATCTCATATTTATGTTTCATGATAAGATATAATATTCATTGCGAAGTGTTATGCATTCCTCGCTTACGATTCAAATGAATGTAAATGCGACACTTCCTTGCAAGGAAATAGCGTTTGCAGATGTCTACGTATCGAAGCAATATAGTTCAATTGCTTCTTAAAACGAGATATTGCATCTCATATCTATGTTTCATGATAAGATATAATATTCATTGCGAAGTGTTATGCATTCCTCGTCTACGACTCAAATGAATGTAAATGCGACACTTCCTTGCAAGGAAATAGCGTTTGCAGATGTCTACGTATCGTAGCAATAGAGTTCTAATGCTTCTTATAACGCGATATCGCATCTCATTCCTATGTTTCATGGTAAGATATAATATGATTTGCGAAGTGTTATGTATTCCTCGTCTACACTTCAAATGAATGTGAATGCGACACTTCCTCGCTAGGTAATAGCGTTTGCAGATGTCTGCGTATCGTAGCAGTAGAGTTCTAATGATTCTTAAAACGCGATATTGCATCTCATATCTATGTTTCATGATAAGATATAATATTCATTGCGAAGTGTTATGCATTCCTCGTCTACGACTCAAATGAATGTAAATGCGACACTTCCTTGCAAGGAAATAGCGTTTGCAGATGTCTACGTATCGTAGCAATAGAGTTCTAATGCTTCTTAAAACGCGATATCGCATCTCATTCCTATGTTTCATGGTAAGATATAATATGATTTGCGAAGTGTTATGTATTCCTCGTCTACACTTCAAATGAATGTGAATGCGACACTTCCTCGCTAGGTAATAGCGTTTGCAGATGTCTGCGTATCGTAGCAGTAGAGTTCTAATGATTCTTAAAACGCGATATCGTATCTCATTTCTATGTTTCATGGTAAGATATAATATGATTTGCGAAGTGTCATGCATTCCTCGTCTACGATTCAAATGAATGTAAATGAGACACTTCCTTGCAAGGAAATAGCGTTTGAAGATGTCTACGTATCGTACCAATGGATTTCTGATGCTTCTTAAAACGCGATATCGCATCTCATTTCTATGTTTCATGGTAAGGTATAATATGATTTGCGAAGTGTCATGTATTCCTCGTCCACGCTTCAAATGAATGTAAATGCGACACTTCCTTGCAAGGAAATATCGTTTGCAAATGTCTACCTATCGTAGCAGTAGTGTTCTAATGCTTCTTAGAACGCGATATCGCATCTCATTTCTATGTTTCATGGTAAGATATAATATGATTTGCGAAGTGTTATGTATTCCTCGTCTACACTTCAAATGAATGTGAATGCGACACTTCCTCGCTAGGTAATAGCGTTTGCAGATGTCTGCGTATCGTAGCAGTAGAGTTCTAATGATTCTTAAAACGCGATATCGCATCTCATTTCTATGTTTCATGGTAAGATATAATATGATTTGCGAAGTGTCATGCATTCCTCGTCTACGATTCAGATGAATGTAAATGCGACACTTCCTTGCAAGGAAATAGCGTTTGAAGATGTCTACGTATCGTACCAATGGATTTCTGATGCTTCTTAAAACGCGATATCGCATCTCATTTCTATGTTTCATGGTAAGGTATAATATGATTTGCGAAGTGTCATGTATTCCTCGTCCACGCTTCAAATGAATGTAAATGCGACACTTTCTTGCAAGTAAATATCGTTTGCAAATGTCTACCTATCGTAGCAGTAGTGTTCTAATGCTTCTTAGAACGCGATATCGCATCTCATTTCTATGTTTCATGGTAAGATACAATATGATTTGCGAAGTGTTATGTATTCCTCGTCTACACTTCAAATGAATGTGAATGCGACACTTCCTCGCTAGGAAATAGCGTTTGCAGATGTCTACGTATCGAAGCAATAGAGTTCAAATGCTATTTAGAACGAGATATTGCATCTCATATTTATGTTTCATGATAAGATATAATATTCATTGCGAAGTGTTATGCATTCTTCGCTTACGATTCAAATGAATGTAAATGCGACACTTCCTTGCAAGGAAATAGCGTTTGCAGATGTCTACGTATCGAAGCAATATAGTTCAATTGCTTCTTAAAACGAGATATTGCATCTCATATCTATGTTTCATGATAAGATATAATATTCATTGCGAAGTGTTATGCATTCCTCGTCTACGACTCAAATGAATGTAAATGCGACACTTCCTTGCAAGGAAATAGCGTTTGCAGATGTCTACGTATCGTAGCAATAGAGTTCTAATGCTTCTTAAAACGCGATATCGCATCTCATTCCTATGTTTCATGGTAAGATATAATATGATTTGCGAAGTGTTATGTATTCCTCGTCTACACTTCAAATGAATGTGAATGCGACACTTCCTCGCTAGGTAATAGCGTTTGCAGATGTCTGCGTATCGTAGCAGTAGAGTTCTAATGATTCTTAAAACGCGATATCGCATCTCATTTCCATGTTTCATGGTAAGATATAATATGGTTTGCGAAGTGTCATGCATTCCTCGTCTACGATTCAAATGAATGTAAATGAGACACTTCCTTGCAAGGAAATAGCGTTTGAAGATGTCTACGTATCGTACCAATGGATTTCTGATGCTTCTTAAAACGCGATATCGCATCTCATTTCTATGTTTCATGGTAAGGTATAATATGATTTGCGAAGTGTCATGTATTCCTCGTCCACGCTTCAAATGAATGTAAATGCGACACTTCCTTGCAAGGAAATATCGTTTGCAAATGTCTACCTATCGTAGCAGTAGTGTCCTAATGCTTCTTAGAACGCGATATCGCATCTCATTTCTATGTTTCATGGTAAGATACAATATGATTTGCGAAGTGTTATGTATTCCTCGTCTACACTTCAAATGAATGTGAATGCGACACTTCCTCGCTAGGAAATAGCGTTTGCAGATGTCTACGTATCGAAGCAATAGAGTTCAAATGCTTCTCAAAACGCGATATCGCATCTCATTTCTATGTTTCATGGTAAGATATAATATGATTTGCGAAGTGTCATGCATTCCTCGTCTACGATTCAGATGAATGTAAATGCGACACTTCCTTGCAAGGAAATAGCGTTTGAAGATGTCTACGTATCGTACCAATGGATTTCTGATGCTTCTTAAAACGCGATATCGCATCTCATTTCTATGTTTCATGGTAAGGTATAATATGATTTGCGAAGTGTCATGTATTCCTCGTCCACGCTTCAAATGAATGTAAATGCGACACTTCCTTGCAAGGAAATATCGTTTGCAAATGTCTACCTATCGTAGCAGTAGTGTTCTAATGCTTCTTAGGACGCGATATCGCATCTCATTTCTATGTTTCATGGTAAGATACAATATGATTTGCGAAGTGTTATGTATTCCTCGTCTACACTTCAAATGAATGTGAATGCGACACTTCCTCGCTAAGAAATAGCGTTTCCAGATGTCTACGTATCGAAGCAATAGAGTTCAAATGCTTCTCAAAACGCGATATCGCATCTCATTTCTATGTTTCATGGTAAGATATAATCCGATTTGCGAAGTGTTATGTATTCCTCGGCTACACTTCAAATGAATGTAAATGCGACACTTCTTTGCAAGGAAATAGCGATTGCAGATGTCTACGTATCGTAGCAATAGAGTTCTTATGATTCTTAAAACGCGATATCGCATCTCATTTCTATGTTTCATGGTAAGGTATAATATGATTTGCGAAGTGTTATGTATTCCTCGTCTACACTTCAAATGAATGTGAATGTGACACTTCCTCGCTAGGAAATAGCGTTTGCAGATGTCTACGTATCGTAGCAATAGAGTTCTTATGATTCTTAAAACGCGATATCGCATCTCATTTCTATGTTTCATGGTAAGGTATAATATGATTTGCGAAGTGTTATGTATCCGTCGTCTACACTTCAAATGAATGTGAATGCCACACTTCCTCGCTAGGAAATAGCGTTTGCAGATGTCTACGTATAGAAGCAATAGAGTCCTAATGCTTCTTAAAACGCGATATCGCATCTCATTTATATGTTTCATGGTAAGGTATAATATGAGTTGCGAAGTGTTATGTATTCCTCGTCTACACTTCAAATGAATGTAAATGCGACACTTTGTTGCAAGGAAATAGCGTTTGCAGATGTCTACGTATCGTAGCAATGGCTTTCTGATGCTTCTTAAAACGCGATATCGCATGTCATTTCTATGTTTCATGGTAAGATATAATATGATTTGCGAAGTGTTATGTATTCCTCGTCTACACATCAAATGTATGTAAATGCGACACTTCTGTGCAAGGAAATAGCGTTTGCAGATGACTACGTATCGTTGCAATAGAGTTCTTATGATTCTTAAAACGCGATATCGGATCTCATTTCTATGTTTCATGGTAAGATATAATATGATTTGCGAAGTGTTATGCATTCCTCGTCTACGATTCAAATGAATGTAAATGCGACATTTCCTTGCAAGGAAATATCGTTTGCAGATGTCTACGTATCGTAGCAATAGAGTTCTAATGCTTCTTAAAACGCGATATCGCATCTCATTTCTATGTTTCATGGTAAGATATAATATGATTTGCGAAGTGTTATGTATTCCACGTCTACACTTCAAATGAATGTAAATGCGACACTTCCTCGCTGGGAAATAGCGTTCGCAGATGTCTACGTATCGTAGCAATAGAGTTCTTATGATTCTTAAAACGCGATATCGCATCTCATTTCTATGTTTCATGGTAAGGTATAATATGATTTGCGAAGTGTTATGTATCCGTCGTCTACACTTCAAATGAATGTGAATGCCACACTTCCTCGCTAGGAAATAGCGTTTGCAGATGTCCACGTATAGAAGCAATAGAGTTCTAATGCTTCTTAAAACGCGATATCGCATCTCATTTATATGTTTCATGGTAAGGTATAATATGAGTTGCGAAGTGTTATGTATTCCTCGTCTACACTTCAAATGAATGTAAATGCGACACTTTCTTGCAAGGAAATAGCGTTTGCAGATGTCTACGTATCGTAGCAATGGCTTTCTGATGCTTCTTAAAACGCGATATCGCATGTCATTTCTATGTTTCATGGTAAGATATAATATGATTTGCGAAGTGTTATGTATTCCTCGTCTACACTTCAAATGAATGTAAATGCGACACTTCTGTGCAAGGAAATAGCGTTTGCAGATGACTACGTATCGTTGCAATAGAGTTCTTATGATTCTTAAAACGCGATATCGCATCTCATTTCTATGTTTCATGGTAAGGTATAATATGAGTTGCGAAGTGTTATGTACTCCTCGTCTACACTTCAAATGAATGTAAATGCGACACTTCCTTGCAAGGAAATAGCGTTTGCAAATGTCTACCTATCGTAGCAGTAGTGTTCTAATGCTTCTTAGAACGCCATGTGGCATCTCATTTCTATGTTTCATGGTAAGGTATAATATGAGTTGCGAAGTGTTATGTATTCCTCGTCTACACTTCAAATGAATGTAAATGCGACACTTTCTTGCAAGGAAATAGCGTTTGCAGATGTCTACGTATCGTAGCAATGGCTTTCTGATGCTTCTTAAAACGGGATATCGCATGTCATTTCTATGTTTCATGGTAAGATATAATATGATTTGCGAAGTGTTATGTATTCCTCGTCTACACTTCAAATGAATGTTAATGCGACACTTCTGTGCAAGGAAATAGCGTTTGCAGATGACTACGTATCGTTGCAATAGAGTTCTTATGATTCTTAAAACGCGATATCGGATCTCATTTCTATGTTTCATGGTAAGATATAATCTGTTTTGCGAAGTGTTATGCATTCCTCGTCTACGATTCAAATGAATGTAAATGCGACATTTCCTTGCAAGGAAATATCGTTTGCAGATGTCTACGTATAGTAGCAATAGAGTTCTAATGCTTCTTAAAACGCGATATCGCATCTCATTTCTATGTTTCATGGTAAGATATAATATGATTTGCGAAGTGTTATGTATTCCTCGTCTACACTTCAAATGAATGTGAATGTGACACTTCCTCGCTAGGAAATAGCGTTTGCAGATGTCTGCGTATCGTAGCAGTAGAGTTCTAATGCTTCTTAAAACGCGATATCGCATCTCATTTCTATGTTTCATGGTAAGATACAATATGATTTGCGGAGTGTTATGTATTCCTCGTCTACACTTCAAATGAATGTAAATGCGACACTTCCTTGCAAGGAAATAGCGTTTGCAAATGTCTACCTATCGTAGCAGTAGTGTTCTAATGCTTCTTAGAACGCGATATCGCATCTCATTTCTATGTTTCATGGTAAGATACAATATGATTTGCGAAGTGTTATGTATTCCTCGTCTACACTTCAAATGAATGTGAATGCGACACTTCCTCGCTAGGAAATAGCGTTTGCAGATGTCTACGTATCGAAGCAATAGAGTTCAAATGCTTCTTAAAACGCGATATCGCATGTCATTTCTATGTTTCATGGTGAGATATAATATGATTTGCGAAGTGTTATGTATTCCTCGTCTACACTTCAAATGAATGTAAATGCGACACTTCTGTGCAAGGAAATAGCGTTTGCAGATGACTACGTATCGCTGCAATAGAGTTCTTATGATTCTTAAAACGCGATATCGGATCTCATTTCTATGTTTCATGGTAAGATATAATATGATTTGCGAAGTGTTATGCATTCCTCGTCTACGATTCAAATGAATGTAAATGCGACATTTCCTAGCTAGGAAATATCGTTTGCAGATGTCTACGTATCGTAGCAATAGAGTTCTAATGCTTCTTAAAACGCTATATCGCATCTCATTTCTATGTTTCATGGTAAGATACAATATGATTTGCGAAGTGTTATGTATTCCTCGTCTACACTTCAAATGAATGTGAATGCGACACTTCCTCGCTAGGAAGTAGCGTTTGCAGATGTCTACGTATCGAAGTAATAGAGGTCAAATGCTTCTTAGAACGAGATATTGCATCTCATATTTATGTTTCATGATAAGATATAATATTCATTGCGAAGTGTTATGCATTCCTCGCCTACGATTCAAATGATTGTAAATGCGACACTTCCTTGCAATGAAATAGCGTTTGCAGATGTCTACGTATCGAAGCAATAGAGTTCAATTGCTTCTTAAAACGAGGTATTGCATCTCATATCTATGTTTCATGATAAGATATAATATGATTTGCGAAGTGTCATGCATTCCTCGTCTACGATTCAGATGAATGTAAATGCGACACTTCCTTGCAAGGAAATAGCGTTTGAAGATGTCTACGTACCGTACCAATGGATTTCTGATGCTTCTTAAAACGCGATATCGCATCTCATATCTATGTTTCATGGTAAGGTATAATATGATTTGCGAAGTGTCATGTATTCCTCGTCCACGCTTCAAATGAATGTAAATGCGACACTTCCTTGCAAGGAAATATCGTTTGCAAATGTCTACCTATCGTAGCAGTAGTGTTCTAATGCTTCTTAGAAAACGATATCGCATCTCATTTCTATGTTTCATGGTAAGATATAATATGATTTGCGGAGTGTTATGTATTCCTCGTCTACACTTCACATGAATGTAAATGCGACACTTCCTTGCAAGAAAATAGCGTTTGCAGATGTCTACGTATCGAAGCAATAGAGTTCTAATGCTTCTTAAAACGAGATATTGCATCTCATATCTATGTTTCATGATAAGATATAATATTCATTGCGAAGTGTTATGCATTCCTCGTCTACGATTCAAATGAATGTAAATGCGACACTTCCTTGCAAGGAAATAGCGTTTGCAGATGTCTACGTATCGTAGCAATAGAGTTCTTATGATTCTTAAAACGTGATATCGCATCTCATTTCTATGCTTCATGGTAAGGTATAATATGATTTGCGAACTGTTATGTATCCGTCGTCTACACTTCAAATGAATGTAAATGCGACACTTCCTTCCAAGGAAATAGCGTTTGCAGATGTCTACGTATCGTAGCAATAGAGTTCTAATGCTTCTTAAAACGCGATATCGCATCTCATTTCTATGTTTCATGGTAAGATATAATATGATTTGCGAAGTGTTATGTATTCCTCGACTACACTTCAAATGAATGTGAATGTGACACTTCCTCGCTAGGAAATAGCGTTTGCAGATGTCTACGTATCGAAGCAGTACAGTTCAAATGCTTCTCAAAACGCGATATCGCATCTCATTTCTATGTTTCATGGTAAGATATAATCCGATTTGCGAAGTGTTATGTATTCCTCGGCTACACTTCAAATGAATGTAAATGCGACACTTCTTTGCAAGGAAATAGCGATTGCAGATGTCTACGTATCGTAGCAATAGAGTTCTTATGATTCTTAAAACGCGATATCGCATCTCATTTCTATGTTTCATGGTAAGGTATAATATGATTTGCGAAGTGTTATGTATCCGTCGTCTACACTTCAAATGAATGTGAATGCCACACTTCCTCGCTAGGAAATAACGTTTGCAGATGTCTACGTATAGAAGCAATAGAGTTCTAATGCTTCTTAAAACGCGATATCGCATCTCATTTCTATGTTTCATGGTAAGGTATAATATGAGTTGCGAAGTGTTATGTATTCCTCGTCTACACTTCAAATGAATGTAAATGCGACACTTTCTTGCAAGGAAATAGCGTTTGCAGATGTCTACGTATCGAAGCAATAGAGTTCTAATGCTTCTTAAAATGCGATATCGCATGTCATTTCTATGTTTCATGGTAAGATACAATATGATTTGCGAAGTGTTATGTATTCCTCGTCTACACTTCAAATGAATGTAAATGCGACACTTCTGTGCAAGGAAATAGCGTTTGCAGATGACTACGTATCGTTGCAATAGAGTTCTTATGATTCTTAAAACGCGATATCGGATCTCATTTCTATGTTTCATGGTAAGATATAATCTGATTTGCGAAGTGTTATGCATTCCTCGTCTACGATTCAAATGAATGTAAATGCGACATTTCCTTGCAAGGAAATATCGTTTGCAGATGTCTACGTATCGTAGCAATAGAGTTCTAATGCTTCTTAAAACGCGATGTCGCATCTCATTTCTATGTTTCATGGTAAGATATAATATGATTTGCGAAGTGTTATGTATTCCTCGTCTACACTTCAAATGAATGTAAATGCGACACTTCCTTGCAAGGAAATAGCGTTTGCAAATGTCTACCTATCGTAGCAGTAGTGTTCTAATGCTTCTTAGAACGCGATATCGCATCTCATTTCTACGTTTCATGGTAAGATACAATATGATTTGCGAAGTGTTATGTATTCCTCGTCTACACTTCAAATGAATGTGAATGCGACACTTCCTCGCTAGGAAATAGCGTTTGCAGATGTCTACGTATCGAAGCAATAGATTTCAAATGCTTCTCAAAACGCGATATCGCATCACATTTCTATGTTTCATGGTAAGATATAATCCGATTTGCGAAGTGTTATGTATTCCTCGGCTACACTTCAAATGAATGTAAATGCGACACTTTCTTGCAAGGAAATAGCGTTTGCAGATGTCTACCTATCGTAGCAATGGCTTTCTGATGCTTCTTAAAACGCGATATCGCATGTCATTTCTATGTTTCATGGTAAGATATAATATGATTTGCGAAGTGTTATGTATTCCTCGTCTACGATTCAAATGAATGTAAATGCGACATTTCCTTGCTAGGAAATATCGTTTGCAGATGTCTACGTATCGTAGCAATAGAGTTCTAATGCTTCTTAAAACGCTATATCGCATCTCATTTCTATGTTTCATGGTAAGATACAATATGATTTGCGAAGTGTTATGTATTCCTCGTCTACACTTCAAATGAATGTGAATGCGACACTTCCTCGCTAGGAAGTAGCGTTTGCAGATGTCTACGTATCGAAGCAATAGAGTTCAAATGCTTCTTAGAACGAGATATTGCATCTCATATTTATGTTTCATGATAAGGTATAATATGAGTTGCGAAGTGTTATGTATTCCTCGTCTACACTTCAAATGAATGTAAATGCGACACTTTCTTGCAAGGAAATAGCGTTTGCAGATGTCTACGTATCGAAGCAATAGAGTTCTAATGCTTCTTAAAATGCGATATCGCATGTCATTTCTATGTTTCATGGTAAGATACAATATGATTTGCGAAGTGTTATGTATTCCTCGTCTACACTTCAAATGAATGTAAATGCGACACTTCTGTGCAAGGAAATAGCGTTTGCAGATGACTACGTATCGTTGCAATAGAGTTCTTATGATTCTTAAAACGCGATATCGGATCTCATTTCTATGTTTCATGGTAAGATATAATCTGATTTGCGAAGTGTTATGCATTCCTCGTCTACGATTCAAATGAATGTAAATGCGACATTTCCTTGCAAGGAAATATCGTTTGCAGATGTCTACGTATCGTAGCAATAGAGTTCTAATGCTTCTTAAAACGCGATGTCGCATCTCATTTCTATGTTTCATGGTAAGATATAATATGATTTGCGAAGTGTTATGTATTCCTCGTCTACACTTCAAATGAATGTAAATGCGACACTTCCTTGCAAGGAAATAGCGTTTGCAAATGTCTACCTATCGTAGCAGTAGTGTTCTAATGCTTCTTAGAACGCGATATCGCATCTCATTTCTACGTTTCATGGTAAGATACAATATGATTTGCGAAGTGTTATGTATTCCTCGTCTACACTTCAAATGAATGTGAATGCGACACTTCCTCGCTAGGAAATAGCGTTTGCAGATGTCTACGTATCGTAGCAATAGAGTTCTAATGCTTCTTAAAACGCTATATCGCATCTCATTTCTATGTTTCATGGTAAGATACAATATGATTTGCGAAGTGTTATGTATTCCTCGTCTACACTTCAAATGAATGTGAATGCGACACTTCCTCGCTAGGAAGTAGCGTTTGCAGATGTCTACGTATCGAAGTAATAGAGGTCAAATGCTTCTTAGAACGAGATATTGCATCTCATATTTATGTTTCATGATAAGATATAATATTCATTGCGAAGTGTTATGCATTCCTCGCCTACGATTCAAATGATTGTAAATGCGACACTTCCTTGCAATGAAATAGCGTTTGCAGATGTCTACGTATCGAAGCAATAGAGTTCAATTGCTTCTTAAAACGAGGTATTGCATCTCATATCTATGTTTCATGATAAGATATAATATGATTTGCGAAGTGTCATGCATTCCTCGTCTACGATTCAGATGAATGTAAATGCGACACTTCCTTGCAAGGAAATAGCGTTTGAAGATGTCTACCTATCGTAGCAATGGCTTTCTGATGCTTCTTAAAACGCGATATCGCATGTCATTTCTATGTTTCATGGTAAGATATAATATGATTTGCGAAGTGTTATGTATTCCTCGTCTACACTTCAAGTGAATGTAAATGCGACACTTCTGTGCAAGGAAATAGCGTTTGCAGATGACTACGTATCGCTGCAATAGAGTTCTTATGATTCTTAAAATGCGATATCGGATCTCATTTCTATGTTTCATGGTAAGATATAATATGATTTGCGAAGTGTTATGCATTCCTCGTCTACGATTCAAATGAATGTAAATGCGACATTTCCTTGCTAGGAAATATCGTTTGCAGATGTCTACGTATCGTAGCAATAGAGTTCTAATGCTTCTTAAAACGCTATATCGCATCTCATTTCTATGTTTCATGGTAAGATACAATATGATTTGCGAAGTGTTATGTATTCCTCGTCTACACTTCAAATGAATGTGAATGCGACACTTCCTCGCTAGGAAGTAGCGTTTGCAGATGTCTACGTATCGAAGTAATAGAGTTCAAATGCTTCTTAGAACGAGATATTGCATCTCATATTTATGTTTCATGATAAGATATAATATTCATTGCGAAGTGTTATGCATTCCTCGCCTACGATTCAAATGAATGTAAATGCGACACTTCCTTGCAATGAAATAGCGTTTGCAGATGTCTGCGTATCGAAGCAATAGAGTTCAATTGCTTCTTAAAACGAGGTATTGCATCTCATATCTATGTTTCATGATAAGATATAATATGAATTGCGAAGTGTCATGCATTCCTCGTCTACGATTCAAATGAATGTAAATGCGACACTTTCTTGCAAGGAAATAGCGTTTGCAGATGTCTACGTATCGTAGCAATGGCTTTCTGATGCTTCTTAAAACGCGATATCGCATGTCATTTCTATGTTTCATGGTAAGATATAATATGATTTGCGAAGTGTTATGTATTCCTCGTCTACACTTCAAATGAATGTGAATGTGACACTTCCTCGCTAGGAAATAGCGTTTGCAGATGTCTGCGTATCGTAGCAGTAGAGTTCTAATGCTTCTTAAAACGCGATATCGCATCTCATTTCTATGTTTCATGGTAAGATACAATATGATTTGCGGAGTGTTATGTATTCCTCGTCTACACTTCAAATGAATGTAAATGCGACACTTCCTTGCAAGGAAATAGCGTTTGCAAATGTCTACCTATCGTAGCAGTAGTGTTCTAATGCTTCTTAGAACGCGATATCGCATCTCATTTCTATGTTTCATGGTAAGATACAATATGATTTGCGAAGTGTTATGTATTCCTCGTCTACACTTCAAATGAATGTGAATGCGACGCTTCCTCGCTAGGAAATAGCGTTTGCAGATGTCTACGTATCGAAGCAATAGAGTTCAAATGCTTCTCAAAACGCGATATCGCATCTCATTTCTATGTTTCATGGTAAGATATAATCCGATTTGCGAAGTGTTATGTATTCCTCGCCTACACTTCAAATGAATGTAAATGCGACACTTCATTGCAAGGAAATAGCGATTGCAGATGTCTACGTATCGTAGCAATAGAGTTCAAATGCTTCTTAAAACGAGATATTGCATCACATATCTATGTTTCATGATAAGATATAATATTCATTGCGAAGTGTTATGCATTCCTCGTCTACGATTCAAACGAATGTAAATGCGACACTTCTTTGCAAGGAAATAGCGTTTGCAGATGTCTACGTATCGTAGCAATGGCTTTCTGATGCTTCTTAAAACGCGATATCGCATGTCATTTCTATGTTTCATGGTAAGATATAATTTGATTTGCGAAGTGTTATGTATTCCTCGTCTACACTTCAAATGAATGTAAATGCGACACTTCTTTGCAAGGAAATAGCGTTTGCAGATGACTACGTATCGTTGCAATAGAGTTCTTATGATTCTTAAAACGCGATATCGCATCTCATTTCTATGTTTCATGGTAAGATATAATCCGATTTGCGAAGTGTTATGTATTCCTCGTCTACACTTCAAATGAATGTGAATGCGACACTTCCTCGCTAGGAAATAGCGTTTGCAGATGTCTACGTATCGAAGCAATAGAGTTCAAATGCTTCTTAGAACGAGATATTGCATCTCATATTTATGTTTCATGATAAGATATAATATTCATTGCGAAGTGTTATGCATTCCTCGTCTACGATTCAGATGAATGTAAATGCGACACTTCACTGCAAGGAAATAGCGTTTGAAGATGTCTACGTACCGTACCAATGGATTTCTGATGCTTCTTAAAACGCGATATCGCATCTCATATCTATGTTTCATGGTAAGGTATAATATGATTTGCGAAGTGTCATGTATTCCTCGTCCACGCTTCAAATGAATGTAAATGCGACACTTCCTTGCAAGGAAATATCGTTTGCAAATGTCTACCTATCGTAGCAGCAGTGTTCTAATGCTTCTTAGAACGCGATATCGCATCTCATTTCTATGTTTCATGGTAAGATACAATATGATTTGCGAAGTGTTATGTATTCCTCGTCTACACTTCAAATGTATGTGAATGCGACACTTCCTCGCTAGGAAATAGCGTTTGCAGATGTCTACGTATCGAAGCAGTACAGTTCAAATGCTTATCAAAACGCGATATCGCATCTCATTTCTATGTTTCATGGTAAGATATAATCCGATTTGCGAAGTGTTATGTATTCCTCGGCTACACTTCAAATGAATGTAAATGCGACACTTCTTTGCAAGGAAATAGCGATTGCAGATGTCTACGTATCGTAGCAATAGAGTTCTTATGATTCTTAAAACGCGATATCGCATCTCATTTCTATGTTTCATGGTAAGGTATAATATGATTTGCGAAGTGTTATGTATTCCTCGTCTACACTTCAAATGAATGTGAATGTGACACTTCCTCGCTAGGAAATAGCGTTTGCAGATGTCTGCGTATCGTAGCAGTAGAGTTCTAATGCTTCTTAAAATGCGATATCGCATCTCATTTCTATGTTTCATGGTAAGGTATAATATGAGCTGCGAAGTGTTATGTATTCCTCGTCTACACTTCAAATGAATGTAAATGCGACACTTTCTTGCAAGGAAATAGCGTTTGCAGATGTCTACGTATCGTAGCAATGGCTTTCTGATGCTTCTTAAAACGCGATATCGCATGTCATTTCTATGTTTCATGGTAAGATATAATATGATTTGCGAAGTGTTATGTATTCCTCGTCTACACTTCAAATGAATGTAAATGCGACACTTCTGTGCAAGGAAATAGCGTTTGCAGATGACTACGTATCGTTGCAATAGAGTTCTTATGATTCTTAAAACGCGATATCGGATCTCATTTCTATGTTTCATGGTAAGATATAATCTGATTTGCGAAGTGTTATGCATTCCTCGTCTACGATACATATGAATGTAAATGCGACATTTCCTTGCAAGGAAATATCGTTTGCAGATGTCTACGTATCGTAGCAATAGAGTTCTAATGCTTCTTAAAACGCGATATCGCATCTCATTTCTATGTTTCATGGTAAGATATAATATGATTTGCGAAGTGTTATGTATTCCTCGTCTACACTTCAAATGAATGTGAATGTGACACTTCCTCGCTAGGAAATAGCGTTTGCAGATGTCTGCGTATCGTAGCAGTAGAGTTCTAATGCTTCTTAAAACGCGATATCGCATCTCATTTCTATGTTTCATGGTAAGATACAATATGATTTGCGGAGTGTTATGTATTCCTCGTCTACACTTCAAATGAATGTAAATGCGACACTTCCTCGCTAGGAAATAGCGTTTGCAGATGTCTACGTATCGAAGCAATAGAGTTCAAATGCTTCTCAAAACGCGATATCGCATCTCATTTCTATGTTTCATGGTAAGATATAATCCGATTTGCGAAGTGTTATGTATTCCTCGGCTACACTTCAAATGAATGTAAATGCGACACTTCATTGCAAGGAAATAGCGATTGCAGATGTCTACGTATCGTAGCAATAGAGTTCAAATGCTTCTTAAAACGAGATATTGCATCACATATTTATGTTTCATGATAAGATATAATATTCATTGCGAAGTGTTATGCATTCCTCGTCTACGATTCAAACGAATGTAAATGCGACACTTCTTTGCAAGGAAGTAGCGTTTGCAGATGTCTACGTATCGTAGCAATGGCTTTCTGATGCTTCTTGAAACGCGATATCGCATGTCATTTCTATGTTTCATGGTAAGATATAATTTGATTTGCGAAGTGTTATGTATTCCTCGTCTACACTTCAAATGAATGTAAATGCGACACTTCTTTGCAAGGAAATAGCGTTTGCAGATGACTACGTATCGTTGCAATAGAGTTCTTATGATTCTTAAAACGCGATATCGCACCTCATTTCTATGTTTCATGGTAAGATATAATCCGATTTGCGAAGTGTTATGTATTCCTCGGCTACACTTCAAATGAATGTAAATGCGACACTTCTTTGCAAGGAAATAGCGATTGCAGATGTCTACGTATCGTAGCAATAGAGTTCTTATGATTCTTAAAACGCGATATCGCATCTCATTTCTATGTTTCATGGTAAGGTATAATATGATTTGCGAAGTGTTATGTATTCCTCGTCTACACTTCAAATGAATGTGAATATGACACTTCCTCGCTAGGAAATAGCGTTTGCAGATGTCTGCGTATCGTGGCAGTAGAGTTCTAATGCTTCTTAAAATGCGATATCGCATCTCATTTCTATGTTTCATGGTAAGATACAATATGATTTGCGAAGTGTTATGTATTCCTCGTCTACACTTCAAATGAATGTGAATGCGACACTTCCTCGCTGGGAAATAGCGTTCGCAGATGTCTACGTATCGTAGCAATAGAGTTCTTATGATTCTTAAAACGCGATATCGCATCTCATTTCTATGTTTCATGGTAAGGTATAATATGATTTGCGAAGTGTTATGTATCCGTCGTCTACACTTCAAATGAATGTGAATGCCACACTTCCTCGCTAGGAAATAGCGTTTGCAGATGTCTACGTATAGAAGCAATAGAGTTCTAATGCTTCTTAAAACGCGATATCGCATCTCATTTCTATGTTTCATGGTAAGGTATAATATGAGTTGCGAAGTGTTATGTATTCCTCGTCTACACTTCAAATGAATGTGAATGCGACACTTCCTCGCTAGGAAATAGCGTTTGCATATGTCTACGTATCGAAGTAATAGAGTTCAAATGCTTCTTAGAACGAGATATTGCATCTCATATTTATGTTTCATGATAAGATATAATATTCATTGCGAAGTGTTATGCATTCCTCGCCTACGATTCAAATGAATGTAAATGCGACACTTCCTTGCAATGAAATAGCGTTTGCAGATGTCTACGTATCGAAGCAATAGCGTTCAATTGCTTCTTAAAACGAGGTATTGCATCTCATATCTATGTTTCATGATAAGATATAATATGATTTGCGAAGTATCATGCATTCCTCGTCTACGATTCAGATGAATGTAAATGCGACACTTCCTTGCAAGGAAATAGCGTTTGAAGATGTCTACGTACCGTACCAATGGATTTCTGATGCTTCTTAAAACGCGATATCGCATCTCATATCTATGTTTCATGGTAAGGTATAATATGATTTGCGAAGTGTCATGTATTCCTCGTCCACGCTTCAAATGAATGTAAATGCGACACTTCCTTGCAAGGAAATATCGTTTGCAAATGTCTACCTATCGTAGCAGTAGTGTTCTAATGCTTCTTAGAACGCGATATCGCATCTCATTTCTATGTTTCATGGTAAGATACAATATGATTTGCGAAGTGTTATGTATTCCTCGTCTACACTTCAAATGTATGTGAATGCGACACTTCCTCGCTAGGAAATAGCGTTTGCAGATGTCTACGTATCGAAGCAGTACAGTTCAAATGCTTCTCAAAACGCGATATCGCATCTCATTTCTATGTTTCATGGTAAGATATAATCCGATTTGCGAAGTGTTATGTATTCCTCGGCTACACTTCAAATGAATGTAAATGCGACACTTCTTTGCAAGGAAATAGCGATTGCAGATGTCTACGTATCGTAGCAATAGAGTTCTTATGATTCTTAAAACGCGATATCGCATCTCATTTCTATGTTTCATGGTAAGGTATAATATGATTTGCGAAGTGTTATGTATTCCTCGTCTACACTTCAAATGAATGTGAATGTGACACTTCCTCGCTAGGAAATAGCGCTTGCAGATGTCTGCGTATCGTAGCAGTAGAGTTCTAATGCTTCTTAAAATGCGATATCGCATCTCATTTCTATGTTTCATGGTAAGATATAATATGATTTGCGAAGTGTTATGTATTCCTCGTCTACACTTCAAATGAATGTAAATGCGACACTTCTGTGCAAGGAAATAGCGTTTGCAGATGACTACGTATCGTTGCAATAGAGTTCTCATGATTCTTAAAACGCGATATCGGATCTCATTTCTATGTTTCATGGTAAGATATAATATGATTTGCGAAGTGTTATGCATTCCTCGTCTACGATTCAAATGAATGTAAATGCGACATTTCCTTGCTAGGAAATATCGTTTGCAGATGTCTACGTATCGTAGCAATAGAGTTCTAATGCTTCTTAAAACGCTATATCGCATCTCATTTCTATGTTTCATGGTAAGATACAATATGATTTGCGAAGTGTTATGTATTCCTCGTCTACACTTCAAATGAATGTGAATGCGACACTTCCTCGCTAGGAAATAGCGTTTGCATATGTCTACGTATCGAAGTAATAGAGTTCAAATGCTTCTTAGAACGACATATTGCATCTCATATTTATGTTTCATGATAAGATATAATATTCATTGCGAAGTGTTATGCATTCCTCGCCTACGATTCAAATGAATGTAAATGCGACACTTCCTTGCAATGAAATAGCGTTTGCAGATGTCTACGTATCGAAGCAATAGCGTCAATTGCTTCTTAAAACGAGGTATTGCATCTCATATCTATGTTTCATGATAAGATATAATATGATTTGCGAAGTATCATGCATTCCTCGTCTACGATTCAGATGAATGTAAATGCGACACTTCCTTGCAAGGAAATAGCGTTTGAAGATGTCTACGTACCGTACCAATGAATTTCTGATGCTTCTTAAAACGCGATATCGCATCTCATATCTAGGTTTCATGGTAAGGTATAATATGATTTGCGAAGTGTCATGTATTCCTCGTCCACGCTTCAAATGAATGTAAATGCGACACTTCCTTGCAAGGAAATATCGTTTGCAAATGTCTACCTATCGTAGCAGTAGTGTTCTAATGCTTCTTAGAACGCGATATCGCATCTCATTTCTATGTTTCATGGTAAGATACAATATGATTTGCGAAGTGTTATGTATTCCTCGTCTACACTTCAAATGTATGTGAATGAGACACTTCCTCGCTAGGAAATAGCGTTTGCAGATGTCTACGTATCGAAGCAGTACAGTTCAAATGCTTCTCAAAACGCGATATCGCATCTCATTTCTATGTTTCATGGTAAGATATAATCCGATTTGCGAAGTGTTATGTATTCCTCGGCTACACTTCAAATGAATGTAAATGCGACACTTCTTTGCAAGGAAATAGCGATTGCAGATGTCTACGTATCGTAGCAATAGAGTTCTTATGATTCTTAAAACGCGATATCGCATCTCATTTCTATGTTTCATGGTAAGGTATAATATGATTTGCGAAGTGTTATGTATTCCTCGTCTACACTTCAAATGAATGTGAATGTGACACTTCCTCGCTAGGAAATAGCGCTTGCAGATGTCTGCGTATCGTAGCAGTAGAGTTCTAATGCTTCTTAAAATGCGATATCGCATCTCATTTCTATGTTTCATGGTAAGATACAATATGATTTGCGAAGTGTTATGTATTCCTCGTCTACACTTCAAATGAATGTGAATGCGACACTTCCTCGCTGGGAAATAGCGTTCGCAGATGTCTACGTATCGTAGCAATAGAGTTCTTATGATTCTTAAAACGCGATATCGCATCTCATTTCTATGTTTCATGGTAAGGTATAATATGATTTGCGAAGTGTTATGTATCCGTCGTCTACACTTCAAATGAATGTGAATGCCACACTTCCTCGCAAGGAAATAGAGTTTGCAGATGTCTACGTATAGAAGCAATAGAGTTCTAATGCTTCTTAAAACGCGATATCGCATCTCATTTCTATGTTTCATGGTAAGGTATAATATGAGTTGCGAAGTGTTATGTATTCCTCGTCTACACTTCCAATGAATGTAAATGCGACACTTTCTTGCAAGGAAATAGCGTTTGCAGATGTCTACGTATCGTAGCAATGGCTTTCTGATGCTTCTTAAAACGCGATATCGCATGTCATTTCTATGTTTCATGGTAAGATATAATATGATTTGCGAAGTGTTATGTATTCCTCGTCTACACTTCAAATGAATGTAAATGCGACACTTCTGTGCAAGGAAATAGCGTTTGCAGATGACTACGTATCGTTGCAATAGAGTTCTTATGATTCTTAAAACGCGATATCGGATCTCATTTCTATGTTTCATGGTAAGATATAATCTGATTTGCGAAGTGTTATGCATTCCTCGTCTACGATTCAAATGAATGTAAATGCGACATTTCCTTGCAAGGAAATATCGTTTGCAGATGTCTACGTATCGTAGCAATAGGGTTCTAATGCTTCTTAAAACGCGATATCGCATCTCATTTCTATGTTTCATGGTAAGATATAATATGATTTGCGAAGTGTTATGTATTCCTCGTCTACACTTCAAATGAATGTGAATGTGACACTTCCTCGCTAGGAAATAGCGTTTGCAGATGTCTACGTATCGTAGCAATAGGGTTCTAGTGCTTCTTAGAACGAGATATTGCATCTCATATTTATGTTTCATTATAAGATATAATATTCATTGCGAAGTGTTATGCATTCCTCGCCTACGATTCAAATGAATGTAAATGCGACACTTCCTTGCAAGGAAATATCGTTTGCAAATGTCTACCTATCGTAGCAGTAGTGTTCTAATGCTTCTTAAAACGCGATATCGCATCTCATTTCTATGTTTCATGGTAAGATACAATATGATTTGCGAAGTGTTATGTATTCCTCGTCTACACTTCAAATGAATGTGAATGCGACACTTCCTCGCTAGGAAATAGCGTTTGCAGATGTCTACGTATCGAAGCAATAGAGTTCAAATGCTTCTCAAAACGCGATATCGCATCTCATTTCTATGTTTCATGGTAAGATACAATATGATTTGCGAAGTGTTATGTATTCCTCGTCTACACTTCAAATGAATGTGAATGCGACACTTCCTCGCTGGGAAATAGCGTTCGCAGATGTCTACGTATCGTAGCAATAGATTTCTTATGATTCTTAAAACGCGATATCGCATCTCATTTCTATGTTTCATGGTAAGATACAATATGATTTGCGAAGTGTTATGTATTCCTCGTCTACACTTCAAATGAATGTGAATGCGACACATCCTCGCTAGGAAATAGCGTTTGCAGATGTCTACGTATCGAAGCAATGGAGTTCAAATGCTTCTTAAAACGAGATATTGCATCTCATATCTATGTTTCATGTTAAGATATAATATTCATTGCGAAGTGTTATGCATTCTTCGCCTACGATTCAAATGAATGTAAATGCAACACTTCCTTGCAAGGAAATAGCGTTTGCAGATGTCCACGTATCGTAGCAGTTGAGTTCTAATGCTTCTTAAAACGCGATATCGCACCTCATTTCTATGTTTCATGGTAAGATATAATATGATTTGCGAAGTGTTATGTATTCCTCGTCTACACGTCAAATGAATGTAAATGCGACACTTCCTTGCAAGGAAACAGCGTTTGCAGATGTCTACGTATCGTAGCAATAGAGTTTTTATGATTCTTAAAACGCGATATCGCATCTCATTTCTATGTTTCATGGTAAGGTATAATATGATTTGCGAAGTGTTATGTATCCGTCGTCTACACTTCAAATGAATGCGAATGCGACACTTCCTCGCTAGGAAACAGCGTTTGCAGATGTCTACGTATCGAAGCAATAGAGTTCAAATGCTTCTTAAGACGAGATATTGCATCTCATATCTATGTTTCATGATAAGATATAATATTCATTGCGAACTGTTATGTATCCGTCGTCTACACTTCAGATGAATGTAAATGCGACACTTCCTTGCAAGGATATAGCGTTTGCAGATGTCTACGTATCGTAGCAGTTGAGTCCTAATGCTTCTTATAACGCGATATCGCACCTCATTTCTATGTTTCATGGTAAGGTATAATATGATTTGCGAAATGTTATGTATCCGTCGTCTACACTTCAAATGAATGTAAATGCGACACTTTCTCGCAAGGAACTAGCGTTTGCAGATGTCTACGTATCTTAGCAATAGAGTTCTTATGATTCTTAAATCGCGATATCGCATCTCATTTCTATGTTTCATGGTAAGATATAATCTGATTTGCGGAGTGTTATGTATTCCTCGTCTACACTTCAAATAATTGTAAATGCGACACTTCCTTGCAAGGAAATAGCGTTTGCAAATGTCTACCTATCGTAGCAGTAGTGTTCTAATGCTTCTTAGAACGCGATATCGCATATCATTTCTATGTTTCATGGTAAGATACAATATGATTTGCGAAGTGTTATGTATTCCTCGTCTACACTTCAAATGAATGTGAATGCGACACATCCTCGCTAGGAAATAGCGTTTGCAGATGTCTACGTATCGAAGCAATGGAGTTCAAATGCTTCTTAAAACGAGATATTGCATCTCATATCTATGTTTCATGTTAAGATATAATATTCATTGCGAAGTGTTATGCATTCTTCGCCTACGATTCAAATGAATGTAAATGCAACACTTCCTTGCAAGGAAATAGCGTTTGCAGATGTCCACGTATCGTAGCAGTTGAGTTCTAATGCTTCTTAAAACGCGATATCGCACCTCATTTCTATGTTTCATGGTAAGATATAATATGATTTGCGAAGTGTTATGTATTCCTCGTCTACACGTCAAATGAATGTAAATGCGACACTTCCTTGCAAGGAAACAGCGTTTGCAGATGTCTACGTATCGTAGCAATAGAGTTTTTATGATTCTTAAAACGCGATATCGCATCTCATTTCTATGTTTCATGGTAAGGTATAATATGATTTGCGAAGTGTTATGTATCCGTCGTCTACACTTCAAATGAATGTAAATGCGACACTTTCTTGCAAGGAACTAGCGTTTGCAGATGTCTACGTATCTTAGCAATAGAGTTCTTATGATTCTTAAATCGCGATATCGCATCTCATTTCTATGTTTCATGGTAAGATATAATCTGATTTGCGGAGTGTTATGCATTCCTCGTCTACGATTCAAATGAATGTAAATGCGACACTTCCTTGCAAGGAAATACCGTTTGCAGATGTCTACGGATCGTAGCAATAGAGTTCTAATGCTTCTTAAAACGCGATATCGCATCTCATTTCTATGTTTCATGGTAAGATATAATACGATTTGCGAAGTGTTATGTATTCCTCGGCTACACTTCAAATGAATGTAAATGCGACACTTCTTTGCAAGGAAATAGCGATTGCAGATGTCTACGTATCGTAGCAGTAGAGTTCTAATGCTTCTTAAAACGCGATATCGCATCTCATTTCTATGTTTCATGGTAAGATATAATATGATTTGCGGAGTGTTATGTATTCCTCGGCTACACTTCAAATGAATGTAAATGCGACACTTCCTTGCAAGGAAATAGCGTTTGCAAATGTCTACCTATCGTAGCAGTATTGATCTAATGCATCTTAGAACGCGATGTCGCATCTCATTTCTATGTTTCATGGTAAGATATAATATGATTTGCGGAGTGTTATGTATTCCTCGTCTACACTTCTAATGAATGTAAATGCGACACTTCTTTGCAAGGAAATAGCGTTTGCAGATGTCTAAGTATCGTAGCAGTAGCGTTTTAATGCTTCTTAAAACGCGATATCGCATCTCATTTCTATGTTTCATGGTAAGGTATAATATGATTTGCAAAGTGTTATGTATTCCTCGTCTACACTTCAAATGAATGTAAATGCGACACTTTCTTGCAAGGAAATAGCGTTTGCAGATGTCTACGTATCGAAGCAATGGAGTTCAAATGCTTCTTAAAACGAGATATTGCATCTCATATCTATGTTTCATGATAAGATATAATATTCATTGCGAAGTGTTATGCATTCTTCGCCTACGATTCAAATGAATGTAAATGCAACACTTCCTTGCAAGGAAATAGCGTTTGCAGATGTCTACGTATCGTAGCAGTTGAGTTCTAATGCTTCTTAAAACGCGATATCGCATCTCATTTCTATGTTTCATGGTAAGATATAATGTGATTTGCGAAGTGTTATGTATTCCTCGTCTACACTTCAAATGAATGTAAATGCGACACTTCCTTGCAAGGAAACAGCGTTTGCAGATGTCTACGTATCGTAGCAATAGAGTTCTAATGCTTCTTAAAACGCGATATCGCATCTCATTTCTATGTTTCATGGTAAGATATAATATGATTTGCGAAGTGTTATGTATTCCTCGTCTACACTTCAAATGAATGTGAATGTGACACTTCCTCGCTAGGAAATAGCGTTTGCAGATGTCTGCGTATCGTAGCAGTAGAGTTCTAATGCTTCTTAAAACGCGATATCGCATCACATTTCTATGTTTCATGGTAAGATATAATATGATTTGCGGAGTGTTATGTATTCCTCGTCTACACTTCAAATGAATGTAAATGCGACACTTCCTTGCAAGGAAATAGCGTTTGCAGATGTCTACGGATCGTAGCAATAGAGTTCTAATGCTTCTTAAAACGAGATATTGCATCTCATATCTATATTTCATGATAAGATATAATATTCATTGCGAAGTGTTATGCATTCCTCGTCTACGATTCAAATGAATGTAAATGCGACACTTCCTTGCAAGGAAATAGCGATTGCAGATGTCTACGTATCGTAGCAATAGAGTTCTTATGATTCTTAAAAAGCGATATCGCATCTCATTTCTATGTTTCATGGTAAAGTATAATATGATTTGGGAAGTGTTATGTATCCGTCGTCTACACTTCAAATGAATGTAAATGCGACACTTTCTTGCAAGGAAATAGCGTTTGCAGATGTCTACGTATCGTAGCAATAGAGTTCTTATGATTCTTAAAACGCGATATCGCATCTCATTTCTATGCTTCATGGTAAGGTATAATATGATTTGCGAACTGTTATGTATCCGTCGTCTACACTTCAAATGAATGTAAATGCGACACTTCCTTGCAAGGAAATAGCGTTTGCAGATGTCTACGTATCGTAGCAATAGAGTTCTAATGCTTCTTAAAACGCGATATCGCATCTCATTTCTATGTTTCATGGTAAGATATAATATGATTTGCGATGTGTTATGTATTCAACGTCTACACTTCAAATGAATGTGAATGTGACACTTCCTCGCTAGGAAATAGCGTTTGCAGATGTCTGCGTATCTTAGCAATAGAGTTCTTATGATTCTTGAATCGCGATATCGCATCTCATTTCTATGTTTCATGGTAAGATATAATCTGATTTGCGGAGTGTTATGTATTCCTCGTCTACACTTCAAATGAATGTAAATGCGACACTTCCTTGCAAGGAAATAGCGTTTGCAAATGTCTACCTATCGTAGCAGTAGTGTTCTAATGCTTCTTAGAACGCGATATCGCATCTCATTTCTATGTTTCATGGTAAGATACAATATGATTTGCGAAGTGTTATGTATTCCTCGTCTACACTTCAAATGAATGTGAATGCGACACATCCTCGCTAGGAAATAGCGTTTGCAGATGTCTACGTATCGAAGCAATGGAGTTCAAATGCTTCTTAAAACGAGATATTGCATCTCATATCTATGTTTCATGATAAGACATAATATTCATTGCGAAGTGTTATGCATTCTTCGCCTACGATTCAAATGAATGTAAATGCAACACTTCCTTGCAAGGAAATAGCGTTTGCAGATGTCCACGTATCGTAGCAGTTGAGTTCTAATGCTTCTTAAAACGCGATATCGCACCTCATTTCTATGTTTCATGGTAAGATATAATATGATTTGCGAAGTGTTATGTATTCCTCGTCTACACGTCAAATGAATGTAAATGCGACACTTCCTTGCAAGGAAACAGCGTTTGCAGATGTCTACGTATCGTAGCAATAGAGTTCTTATGATTCTTAAAACGCGATATCGCATCTCATTTCTATGTTTCATGGTAAGGTATAATATGATTTGCGAAGTGTTATGTATCCGTCGTCTACACTTCAAATGAATGTAAATGCGACACTTTCTCGCAAGGAACTAGCGTTTGCAGATGTCTACGTATCTTAGCAATAGAGTTCTTATGATTCTTAAATCGCGATATCGCATCTCATTTCTATGTTTCATGGTAAGATATAATCTGATTTGCGGAGTGTTATGCATTCCTCGTCTACGATTCAAATGAATGTAAATGCGACACTTCCTTGCAAGGAAATACCGTTTGCAGATGTCTACGGATCGTAGCAATAGAGTTCTAATGCTTCTTAAAACGCGATATCGTATCTCATTTCTATGTTTCATGGTAAGATATAATACGATTTGCGAAGTGTTATGTATTCCTCGGCTACACTTCAAATGAATGTAAATGCGACACTTCTTTGCAAGGAAATAGCGATTGCAGATGTCTACGTATCGTAGCAGTAGAGTTCTAATGCTTCTTAAAACGCGATATCGCATCTCATTTCTATGTTTCATGGTAAGATATAATATGATTTGCGGAGTGTTATGTATTCCTCGTCTACACTTCAAATGAATGTAAATGCGACACTTCCTTGCAAGGAAATAGAGTTTGCAAATGTCTACCTATCGTAGCAGTAGTGTTCTAATGCTTCTTAGAACGCGATATCGCATCTCATTTCTATGTTTCATGGTAAGATACAATATGATTTGCGAAGTGTTATGTATTCCTCGTCTACACTTCAAATGAATGTGAATGCGACACTTCCTCGCTAGGAAATAGCGTTTGCAGATGTCTACGTATCGGTGCAATAGAGTTCAAATGCTTCTCAAAACGCGATATCGCATCTCATTTCTATGTTTCATGGTAAGATATAATCCGATTTGCGAAGTGTTATGTATTCCTCGGCTACAATTCAAATGAATGTAAATGCGACACTTCTTTGCAAGGAAATAGCGATTGCAGATGTCTACGTATCGTAGCAATAGAGTTCTTATGATTCTTAAAACGCGATATCGCATCTCATTTCTATGTTTCATGGTAAGATACAATATGATTTGCGAAGTGTTATGTATTCCTCGTCTACACTTCAAATGAATGTGAATGCGACACTTCCTCGCTGGGAAATAGCGTTTGCAGATGTCTACGTATCGAAGCAATAGAGTTCAAATGCTTCTTAAAACGAGATATTGCATCACATATCTATGATTCATGATAAGATATAATATTCATTGCGAAGTGTTATGCATTCCTCGTCTACGATTCAAATGAATGTAAATGCGACACTTCCTTGCAAGGAAATAGCGTTTGCAGATGTCTACGTATCGTAGCAGTTGAGTTCTAATGCTTCTTAAAACGCGATATCGCACCTCATTTCTATGTTTCATGGTAAGATATAATATGATTTGCGAAGTGTTATGTATTCCTCGTCTACACATCAAATGAATGTAAATGCGACACTTCCTTGCAAGGAAATAGCGTTTGCAGATGTCTACGTATCGTAGCAATAGAGTTCTTATGATTCTTAAAACGCGATATCGCATCTCATTTCTATGTTTCATGGTAAGGTATAATATGATTTGCGAAGTGTTATGTATCCGTCGTCCACACTTCAAATGAATGTAAATGGGACACTTTCTCGCAAGGAACTAGCGTTTGCAGATGTCTACGTATCTTAGCAATATAGTTCTTATGATTCTTAAAACGCGATATCGCATCACATTTCTATGTTTCATGGTAAGATATAATATGATTTGCGGAGTGTTATGTATTCCGCGTCTGCACTTCAAATGAATGTAAATGCGACACTTCCTTGCAAGGAAACAGCGTTTGCAGATGTCTACGTATCGTAGCAATAGAGTTCTTATGATTCTTAAAACGCGATATCGCATCTCATTTCTATGTTTCATGGTAAGGTATAATATGATTTG
This sequence comes from Xylocopa sonorina, assembly GCF_050948175.1. Lineage (NCBI taxonomy): Eukaryota > Metazoa > Arthropoda > Insecta > Hymenoptera > Apidae > Xylocopa > Xylocopa sonorina. The sequence goes on from NW_027490171.1 coordinate 163,956, forward strand.
CGAAGTGTTATGTATCCGTCGTCTACACTTCAAATGAATGTAAATGCGACACTTTCTCGCAAGGAACTAGCGTTTGCAGATGTCTACGTATCTTAGCAATAGAGTTCTTATGATTCTTAAATCGCGATATCGCATCTCATTTCTATGTTTCATGGTAAGATATAATCTGATTTGCGGAGTGTTATGCATTCCTCGTCTACGATTCAAATGAATGTAAATGCGACACTTCCTTGCAAGGAAATACCGTTTGCAGATGTCTACGGATCGTAGCAATAGAGTTCTAATGCTTCTTAAAACGCGATATCGTATCTCATTTCTATGTTTCATGGTAAGATATAATACGATTTGCGAAGTGTTATGTATTCCTCGGCTACACTTCAAATGAATGTAAATGCGACACTTCTTTGCAAGGAAATAGCGATTGCAGATGTCTACGTATCGTAGCAGTAGAGTTCTAATGCTTCTTAAAACGCGATATCGCATCTCATTTCTATGTTTCATGGTAAGATATAATATGATTTGCGGAGTGTTATGTATTCCTCGTCTACACTTCAAATGAATGTAAATGCGACACTTCCTTGCAAGGAAATAGCGTTTGCAAATGTCTACCTATCGTAGCAGTAGTGTTCTAATGCTTCTTAGAACGCGATATCGCATCTCATTTCTATGTTTCATGGTAAGATACAATATGATTTGCGAAGTGTTATGTATTCCTCGTCTACACTTCAAATGAATGTGAATGCGACACTTCCTCGCTAGGAAATAGCGTTTGCAGATGTCTACGTATCGGTGCAATAGAGTTCAAATGCTTCTCAAAACGCGATATCGCATCTCATTTCTATGTTTCATGGTAAGATATAATCCGATTTGCGAAGTGTTATGTATTCCTCGGCTACAATTCAAATGAATGTAAATGCGACACTTCTTTGCAAGGAAATAGCGATTGCAGATGTCTACGTATCGTAGCAATAGAGTTCTTATGATTCTTAAAACGCGATATCGCATCTCATTTCTATGTTTCATGGTAAGATACAATATGATTTGCGAAGTGTTATGTATTCCTCGTCTACACTTCAAATGAATGTGAATGCGACACTTCCTCGCTGGGAAATAGCGTTTGCAGATGTCTACGTATCGAAGCAATAGAGTTCAAATGCTTCTTAAAACGAGATATTGCATCACATATCTATGATTCATGATAAGATATAATATTCATTGCGAAGTGTTATGCATTCCTCGTCTACGATTCAAATGAATGTAAATGCGACACTTCCTTGCAAGGAAATAGCGTTTGCAGATGTCTACGTATCGTAGCAGTTGAGTTCTAATGCTTCTTAAAACGCGATATCGCACCTCATTTCTATGTTTCATGGTAAGATATAATATGATTTGCGAAGTGTTATGTATTCCTCGTCTACACATCAAATGAATGTAAATGCGACACTTCCTTGCAAGGAAATAGCGTTTGCAGATGTCTACGTATCGTAGCAATAGAGTTCTTATGATTCTTAAAACGCGATATCGCATCTCATTTCTATGTTTCATGGTAAGGTATAATATGATTTGCGAAGTGTTATGTATCCGTCGTCCACACTTCAAATGAATGTAAATGGGACACTTTCTCGCAAGGAACTAGCGTTTGCAGATGTCTACGTATCTTAGCAATATAGTTCTTATGATTCTTAAAACGCGATATCGCATCACATTTCTATGTTTCATGGTAAGATATAATATGATTTGCGGAGTGTTATGTATTCCGCGTCTGCACTTCAAATGAATGTAAATGCGACACTTCCTTGCAAGGAAATAGCGTTTGCAGATGTCTACGGATCGTAGCAATAGAGTTCTAATGCTTCTTAAAACGCGATATCGCATCTCATTTCTATGTTTCATGGTAAGATATAATACGATTTGCGAAGTGTTATGTATTCCTCGGCTACACTTCAAATGAATGTAAATGCGACACTTCCTTGCAAGGAAATAGCGTTTGCAAATGTCTACCTATCGTAGCAGTATTGATCTAATGCATCTTAGAACGCGATGTCGCATCTCATTTCTATGTTTCATGGTAAGATATAATATGATTTGCGGAGTGTTATGTATTCCTCGTCTACACTTCTAATGAATGTAAATGCGACACTTCTTTGCAAGGAAATAGCGTTTGCAGATGTCTAAGTATCGTAGCAGTAGAGTTTTAATGCTTCTTAAAACGCGATATCGCATCTCATTTCTATGTTTCATGGTAAGGTATAATATGATTTGCAAAGTGTTATGTATTCCTCGTCCACACTTCAAATGAATGTAAATGCGACACTTTCTTGCAAGGAAATAGCGTTTGCAGATGTCTACGTATCGTAGCAATAGAGTTCTAATGCTTCTTAAAACGCGATATCGCATCTCATTTCTATGTTTCATGGTAAGATATAATATGATTTGCGAAGTGTTATGTATTCCTCGACTACACTTCAAATGAATGTGAATGTGACACTTCCTCGCTAGGAAATAGCGTTTGCAAATGTCTGCGTATCGTAGCAGTAGAGTTCTAATGCTTCTTAAAACGCGATATCGCATCTCATTTCTATGTTTTATGGTAAGATACAATATGATTTGCGAAGTGTTATGTATTCCTCGTCGACACTTCAAATGAATGCGAATGCGACACTTCCTCGCTAGGAAACAGCGTTTGCAGATGTCTACGTATCGAAGCAACAGAGTTCAAATGCTTCTTAAGACGAGATATTGCATCTCATATCTATGTTTCATGATAAGATATAATATTCATTGCGAAGTGTTATGCATTCCTCGTCTACGATTCAAATGAATGTAAATGCTACACTTCCTTGCAAGGAAATAGCGTTTGCAGATGTCTACGTATCGTAGCAATAGAGTTCTTATGATTCTTAAAACGCGATATCGCATCACATTTCTATGCTTCATGGTAAGGTATAATATGATTTGCGAACTGTTATGTATCCGTCGTCTACACTTCAAATGAATGTAAATGCGACACTTCCTTGCAAGGATATAGCGTTTGCAGATGTCTACGTATCGAAGCAATAGAGTTCAAATGCTTCTTAAAACGAGATATTGCATCTCATATCTATATTTCATGATAAGATATAATATTCATTGCGAAGTGTTATGCATTCCTCGTCTACGATTCAAATGAATGTAAATGCGACACTTCCTTGCAAGGAAATACCGTTTGCAGATGTCTACGGATAGTAGCAATAGAGTTCTAATGCTTTTTAAAACGCGATATCGCACCTCATTTCTATGTTTCATGGTAAGATATAATATGATTTGCGAAGTGTTATGTGTTCCTCGTCTACACATCAAATGAATGTAAATGCGACACTTCCTTGCAAGGAAATAGCGTTTGCAGATGTCTACGTATCGTAGCAATAGAGTTCTTATGATTCTTAAAACGCGATATCGCATCTCATTTCTATGTTTCATGGTAAGGTATAATATGATTTGCGAAGTGTTATGTATCTGTCGTCTACACTTCAAATGAATGTAAATGGGACACTTTCTCGCAAGGAACTAGCGTTTGCAGATGTCTACGTATCTTAGCAATATAGTTCTTATGATTCTTAAAACGCGATATCGCATCACATTTCTATGTTTCATGGTAAGATATAATATGATTTGCGGAGTGTTATGTATTCCTCGTCTACACTTCAAATGAATGTAAATGCGACACTTCCTTGCAAGGAAATAGCGTTTGCAGATGTCTACGGATCGTAGCAATAGAGTTCTAATGCTTCTTAAAACGCGATATCGCATCTCATTTCTATGTTTCATGGCAAGATATAATACGATTTGCGAAGTGTTATGTATTCCTCGGCTACACTTCAAATGAATGTAAATGCGACACTTCCATGCAAGGAAATAGCGTTTGCAAATGTCTACCTATCGTAGCAGTATTGATCTAATGCATCTTAGAACGCGATGTCGCATCTCATTTCTATGTTTCATGGTAAGATATAATATGATTTGCGGAGTGTTATGTATTCCTCGTCTACACTTCTAATGAATGTAAATGCGACACTTCTTTGCAAGGAAATAGCGTTTGCAGATGTCTACGTATCGTAGCAGTAGAGTTTTAATGCTTCTTAAAACGCGATATCGCATCTCATTTCTATGTTTCATGGTAAGGTATAATATGATTTGCAAAGTGTTATGTATTCCTCGTCTACACTTCAAATGAATGTAAATGCGACACTTTCTTGCAAGGAAATAGCGTTTGCAGATGTCTACGTATCGTAGCAATAGAGTTCTAATGCTTCTTAAAACGCGATATCGCATCTCATTTCTATGTTTCATGGTAAGATATAATATGATTTGCGAAGTGTTATGTATTCCTCGACTACACTTCAAATGAATGTGAATGTGACACTTCCTCGCTAGGAAATAGCGTTTGCAGATGTCTGCGTATCGTAGCAGTAGAGTTCTAATGCTTCTTAAAACGCGATATCGCATCTCATTTCTATGTTTCATGGTAAGATACAATATGATTTGCGAAGTGTTATGTATTCCTCGTCGACACTTCAAATGAATGCGAATGCGACACTTCCTCGCTAGGAAACAGCGTTTGCAGATGTCTACGTATCGAAGCAACAGAGTTCAAATGCTTCTTAAGACGAGATATTGCATCTCATATCTATGTTTCATGATAAGATATAATATTCATTGCGAAGTGTTATGCATTCCTCGTCTACACTTCAAATGAATGTAAATGCGACACTTTCTCGCAAGGAACTAGCCTTTGCAGATGTCTACGTATCTTAGCAATAGAGTTCTTATGATTCTTAAATCGCGATATCGCATCTCATTTCTATGTTTCATGGTAAGATATAATCTGATTTGCGGAGTGTTATGCATTCCTCGTCTACGATTCAAATGAATGTAAATGCGACACTTCCTTGCAAGGAAATACCGTTTGCAGATGTCTACGGATCGTAGCAATAGAGTTCTAATGCTTCTTAAAACGCGATATCGTATCTCATTTCTATGTTTCATGGTAAGATATAATACGATTTGCGAAGTGTTATGTATTCCTCGGCTACACTTCAAACGAATGTAAATGCGACACTTCTTTGCAAGGAAATAGCGATTGCAGATGTCTACGTATCGTAGCAGTAGAGTTCTAATGCTTCTTAAAACGCGATATCGCATCTCATTTCTATGTTTCATGGTAAGATATAATATGATTTGCGGAGTGTTATGTATTCCTCGTCTACACTTCAAATGAATGTAAATGCGACACTTCCTTGCAAGGAAATAGCGTTTGCAAATGTCTACCTATCGTAGCAGTAGTGTTCTAATGCTTCTTAGAACGCGATATCGCATCTCATTTCTATGTTTCATGGTAAGATATAATATGATTTGCGAAGTGTTATGTATTCCTCGACTACACTTCAAATGAATGTGAATGTGACACTTCCTCGCTAGGAAATAGCGTTTGCAAATGTCTGCGTATCGTAGCAGTAGAGTTCTAATGCTTCTTAAAACGCGATATCGCATCTCATTTCTATGTTTTATGGTAAGATACAATATGATTTGCGAAGTGTTATGTATTCCTCGTCGACACTTCAAATGAATGCGAATGCGACACTTCCTCGCTAGGAAACAGCGTTTGCAGATGTCTACGTATCGAAGCAACAGAGTTCAAATGCTTCTTAAGACGAGATATTGCATCTCATATCTATGTTTCATGATAAGATATAATATTCATTGCGAAGTGTTATGCATTCCTCGTCTACGATTCAAATGAATGTAAATGCTACACTTCCTTGCAAGGAAATAGCGTTTGCAGATGTCTACGTATCGTAGCAATAGAGTTCTTATGATTCTTAAAACGCGATATCGCATCACATTTCTATGCTTCATGGTAAGGTATAATATGATTTGCGAACTGTTATGTATCCGTCGTCTACACTTCAAATGAATGTAAATGCGACACTTCCTTGCAAGGATATAGCGTTTGCAGATGTCTACGTATCGAAGCAATAGAGTTCAAATGCTTCTTAAAACGAGATATTGCATCTCATATCTATATTTCATGATAAGATATAATATTCATTGCGAAGTGTTATGCATTCCTCGTCTACGATTCAAATGAATGTAAATGCGACACTTCCTTGCAAGGAAATACCGTTTGCAGATGTCTACGGATAGTAGCAATAGAGTTCTAATGCTTCTTAAAACGCGATATCGCACCTCATTTCTATGTTTCATGGTAAGATATAATATGATTTGCGAAGTGTTATGTGTTCCTCGTCTACACATCAAATGAATGTAAATGCGACACTTCCTTGCAAGGAAATAGCGTTTGCAGATGTATACGTATCGTAGCAATAGAGTTCTTATGATTCTTAAAACGCGATATCGCATCTCATTTCTATGTTTCATGGTAAGGTATAATATGATTTGCGAAGTGTTATGTATCTGTCGTCTACACTTCAAATGAATGTAAATGGGACACTTTCTCGCAAGGAACTAGCGTTTGCAGATGTCTACGTATCTTAGCAATATAGTTCTTATGATTCTTAAAACGCGATATCGCATCACATTTCTATGTTTCATGGTAAGATATAATATGATTTGCGGAGTGTTATGTATTCCTCGTCTACACTTCAAATGAATGTAAATGCGACACTTCCTTGCAAGGAAATAGCGTTTGCAGATGTCTACGGATCGTAGCAATAGAGTTCTAATGCTTCTTAAAATGCGATATCGCATCTCATTTCTATGTTTCATGGCAAGATATAATACGATTTGCGAAGTGTTATGTATTCCTCGGCTACACTTCAAATGAATGTAAATGCGACACTTCCTTGCAAGGAAATAGCGTTTGCAAATGTCTACCTATCGTAGCAGTATTGATCTAATGCATCTTAGAACGCGATGTCGCATCTCATTTCTATGTTTCATGGTAAGATATAATATGATTTGCGGAGTGTTATGTATTCCTCGTCTACACTTCTAATGAATGTAAATGCGACACTTCTTTGCAAGGAAATAGCGTTTGCAGATGTCTACGTATCGTAGCAGTAGAGTTTTAATGCTTCTTAAAACGCGATATCGCATCTCATTTCTATGTTTCATGGTAAGGTATAATATGATTTGCAAAGTGTTATGTATTCCTCGTCTACACTTCAAATGAATGTAAATGCGACACTTTCTTGCAAGGAAATAGCGTTTGCAGATGTCTACGTATCGTAGCAATAGAGTTCTAATGCTTCTTAAAACGCGATATCGCATCTCATTTCTATGTTTCATGGTAAGATATAATATGATTTGCGAAGTGTTATGTATTCCTCGACTACACTTCAAATGAATGTGAATGTGACACTTCCTCGCTAGGAAATAGCGTTTGCAGATGTCTGCGTATCGTAGCAGTAGAGTTCTAATGCTTCTTAAAACGCGATATCGCATCTCATTTCTATGTTTCATGGTAAGATACAATATGATTTGCGAAGTGTTATGTATTCCTCGTCGACACTTCAAATGAATGCGAATGCGACACTTCCTCGCTAGGAAACAGCGTTTGCAGATGTCTACGTATCGAAGCAACAGAGTTCAAATGCTTCTTAAGACGAGATATTGCATCTCATATCTATGTTTCATGATAAGATATAATATTCATTGCGAAGTGTTATGCATTCCTCGTCTACGATTCAAATGAATGTAAATGCGACACTTCCTTGCAAGGAAATAGCGTTTGCAGATGTCTACGTATCGTAGCAATAGAGTTCTTATGATTCTTAAAACACGATATCGCATCTCATTTCTATGCTTCATGGTAAGGTATAATATGATTTGCGAACTGTTATGTATCCGTCGTCTACACTTCAAATGAATGTAAATGCGACACTTCCTTGCAAGGATATAGCGTTTGCAGATGTCTACGTATCGAAGCAATAGAGTTCAAATGCTTCTTAAAACGAGATATTGCATCTCATATCTATATTTCATGATAAGATATAATATTCATTGCGAAGTGTTATGCATTCCACGTCTACGATTCAAATGAATGTAAATGCGACACTTCCTTGCAGGGAAATAGCGATTGCAGATGTCTACGTATCGTAGCAGTAGAGTTCTTATGATTCTTAAAACGCGATATCGCATCTCATTTCTATGTTTCATGGTAAGATATAATATGATTTGCGAAGTGTTATGCATTCTTCGTCTACATATCAAATGAATGTAAATGAGACACTTCCTTGCAAGGAAATAGCGTTTGCAGATGTCTACGTATCGTAGCAATAGAGTTCTTATGATTCTTAAAAAGCGATATCGCATCTCATTTCTATGTTTCATGGTAAAGTATAATATGATTTGCGAAGTGTTATGTATCCGTCGTCTACACTTCAAATGAATGTAAATGCGACACTTTCTTGCAAGGAAATAGAGTTTGCAGATGTCTACGTATCGTAGCAATAGAGTTCTAATGCTTCTTAAAACGCGATATCGCATCTCATTTCTATGTTTCATGGTAAGATACAATATGATTTGCGAAGTGTTATGTATTCCTCGTCTACACTTCAGATGAATGTGAATGTGACACTTCCTCGCTAGGAAATAGCGTTTGCAGATGTCTGCGTATCGTAGCAGTAGAGTTCTAATGCTTCTTAAAACGCGATATCGCATCTCATTTCTATGTTTCATGGTAAGATATAATACGATTTGCGAAGTGTTATGTATTCCTCGGCTACACTTCAAATGAATGTGAATGCGACACTTCCTCGCTGGGAAATAGCGTTTGCAGATGTCTACGTATCGAAGCAATAGGGTTCAAATGCTTCTTAAAACGAGATATTGCATCACATATCTATGTTTCATGATAAGATATAATATTCATTGCGAAGTGTTATGCATTCCTCGTCTACGATTCAAATGAATGTAAATGCGACACTTTCTTGCAAGGAAATAGCGTTTGCAGATGTCTACGTATCGTAGCAATAGAGTTCTAATGCTTCTTAAAACGCGATATCGCATCTCATTTCTATGTTTCATGGTAAGATATAATATGATTTGCGAAGTGTTATGTATTCCTCGACTACACTTCAAATGAATGTGAATGTGACACTTCCTCGCTAGGAAATAGCGTTTGCAGATGTCTGCGTATCGTAGCAGTAGAGTTCTAATGCTTCTTAAAACGCGATATCGCATCTCATTTCTATGTTTCATGGTAAGATACAATATGATTTGCGAAGTGTTATGTATTCCTCGTCGACACTTCAAATGAATGCGAATGCGACACTTCCTCGCTAGGAAACAGCGTTTGCAGATGTCTACGTATCGAAGCAACAGAGTTCAAATGCTTCTTAAGACGAGATATTGCATCTCATATCTATGTTTCATGATAAGATATAATATTCATTGCGAAGTGTTATGCATTCCTCGTCTACGATTCAAATGAATGTAAATGCGACACTTCCTTGCAAGGAAATAGCGTTTGCAGATGTCTACGTATCGTAGCAATAGAGTTCTTATGATTCTTAAAACACGATATCGCATCTCATTTCTATGCTTCATGGTAAGGTATAATATGATTTGCGAACTGTTATGTATCCGTCGTCTACACTTCAAATGAATGTAAATGCGACACTTCCTTGCAAGGATATAGCGTTTGCAGATGTCTACGTATCGAAGCAATAGAGTTCAAATGCTTCTTAAAACGAGATATTGCATCACATATCTATATTTCATGATAAGATATAATATTCATTGCGAAGTGTTATGCATTCCTCGTCTACGATTCAAATGAATGTAAATGCGACACTTCCTTGCAGGGAAATAGCGATTGCAGATGTCTACGTATCGTAGCAGTAGAGTTCTTATGATTCTTAAAACGCGATATCGCATCTCATTTCTATGTTTCATGGTAAGATATAATATGATTTGCGAAGTGTTATGTATTCTTCGTCTACATATCAAATGAATGTAAATGAGACACTTCCTTGCAAGGAAATAGCGTTTGCAGATGTCTACGTATCGTAGCAATAGAGTTCTTATGATTCTTAAAAAGCGATATCGCATCTCATTTCTATGTTTCATGGTAAAGTATAATATGATTTGCGAAGTGTTATGTATCCGTCGTCTACACTTCAAATGAATATAAATGCGACACTTTCTTGCAAGGAAATAGAGTTTGCAGATGTCTACGTATCGTAGCAATAGAGTTCTAATGCTTCTTAAAACGCGATATCGCATCTCATTTCTATGTTTCATGGTAAGATATAATATGATTTGCGAAGTGTTATGTATTCCTCGTCTACACTTCAAATGAATGTGAATGTGACACTTCCTCGCTAGGAAATAGCGTTTGCAGATGTCTGCGTATCGTAGCAGTAGAGTTCTAATGCTTCTTAAAACGCGATATCGCATCTCATTTCTATGTTTCATGGTAAGATATAATACGATTTGCGAAGTGTTGTGTATTCCTCGGCTACACTTCAAATGAATGTGAATTGGACACTTCCTCGCTGGGAAATAGCGTTTGCAGATGTCTACGTATCGAAGCAATAGGGTTCAAATGCTTCTTAAAACGAGATATTGCATCACATATCTATGTTTCATGATAAGATATAATATTCATTGCGAAGTGTTATGCATTCCTCGTCTACGATTCAAATGAATGTAAATGCGACACTTTCTTGCAAGGAAATAGCGTTTGCAGATGTCTACGTATCGTAGCAATAGAGTTCTAATGCTTCTTAAAACGCGATATCGCATCTCATTTCTATGTTTCATGGTAAGATATAATATGATTTGCGAAGTGTTATGTATTCCTCGACTACACTTCAAATGAATGTGAATGTGACACTTCCTCGCTAGGAAATAGCGTTTGCAGATGTCTGCGTATCGTAGCAGTAGAGTTCTAATGCTTCTTAAAACGCGATATCGCATCTCATTTCTATGTTTCATGGTAAGATACAATATGATTTGCGAAGTGTTATGTATTCCTCGTCGACACTTCAAATGAATGCGAATGCGACACTTCCTCGCTAGGAAACAGCGTTTGCAGATGTCTACGTATCGAAGCAACAGAGTTCAAATGCTTCTTAAGACGAGATATTGCATCTCATATCTATGTTTCATGATAAGATATAATATTCATTGCGAAGTGTTATGCATTCCTCGTCTACGATTCAAATGAATGTAAATGCGACACTTCCTTGCAAGGAAATAGCGTTTGCAGATGTCTACGTATCGTAGCAATAGAGTTCTTATGATTCTTAAAACACGATATCGCATCTCATTTCTATGCTTCATGGTAAGGTTTAATATGATTTGCGAACTGTTATGTATCCGTCGTCTACACTTCAAATGAATGTAAATGCGACACTTCCTTGCAAGGATATAGCGTTTGCAGATGTCTACGTATCGAAGCAATAGAGTTCAAATGCTTCTTAAAACGAGATATTGCATCTCATATCTATATTTCATGATAAGATATAATATTCATTGCGAAGTGTTATGCATTCCTCGTCTACGATTCAAATGAATGTAAATGCGACACTTCCTTGCAGGGAAATAGCGATTGCAGATGTCTACGTATCGTAGCAGTAGAGTTCTTATGATTCTTAAAACGCGATATCGCATCTCATTTCTATGTTTCATAGTAAGATATAATATGATTTGCGAAGTGTTATGTATTCTTCGTCTACATATCAAATGAATGTAAATGAGACACTTCCTTGCAAGGAAATAGCGTTTGCAGATGTCTACGTATCGTAGCAATAGAGTTCTTATGATTCTTAAAAAGCGATATCGCATCTCATTTCTATGTTTCATGGTAAAGTATAATATGATTTGCGAAGTGTTATGTATCCGTCGTCTACACTTCAAATGAATGTAAATGCGACACTTTCTTGCAAGGAAATAGCGTTTGCAGATGTCTACGTATCGTAGCAATAGAGTTCTAATGCTTCTTAAAACGCGATATCGCATCTCATTTCTATGTTTCATGGTAAGATATAATATGATTTGCGAAGTGTTATGTATTCCTCGTCTACACTTCAAATGAATGTGAATGTGACACTTCCTCGCTAGGAAATAGCGTTTGCAGATGTCTGCGTATCGTAGCAGTAGAGTTCTAATGCTCCTTAAAACGCGATATCGCATCTCATTTCTATGTTTCATGGTAAGATATAATACGATTTGCGAAGTGTTATGTATTCCTCGGCTACACTTCAAATGAATGTGAATGCGACACTTCCTCGCTGGGAAATAGCGTTTGCAGATGTCTACGTATCGAAGCAATAGGGTTCAAGTGCTTCTTAAAACGAGATATTGCATCACATATTTATGTTTCATGATAAGATATAATATTCATTGCGAAGTGTTATGCATTCCTCGTCTACGAATCAAATGAATGTAAATGCGACACATCCTTGAAAGGAAATAACGTTTGCAGATGTCTACGTATCGTAGCAATAGAGTTCTAATGCTTCTTAAAACGCGATATCGCATCTCATTTCTATGTTTCATGGTAAGATATAATGTGATTTGCGAAGTGTTATGTATTCCTCGTCTACACTTCAAATGAATGTGAATGTGACACTTCCTCGCTAGGAAATAGCGTTTGCAGATGTCTGCGTATCGTAGCAGTAGTGTTCTAATGCTTCTTAAAATGCGATATCGCAACTCATTTCTACGTTTCATGATAAGATATAATATTCATTGCGAAGTGTTATGCATTCCTCGTCTACGATTCAAATGAATGTAAATGCGACACTTCCTTGCAAGGAAATAGCGATTGCAGATGTCTACGTATCGTAGCAGTAGAGTTCTTATGATTCTTAAAACGCGATATCGCATCTCATTTCTATGTTTCATGGTAAGATATAATATGATTTGCGAAGTGTTATGTATTCTTCGTCTACATATCAAATGAATGTAAATGAGACACTTCCTTGCAAGGAAATAGCGTTTGCAGATGTCTACGTATCGTAGCAATAGAGTTCTTATGATTCTTAAAAAGCGATATCGCATCTCATTTCTATGTTTCATGGTAAAGTATAATATGATTTGCGAAGTGTTATGTATCCGTCGTCTACACTTCAAATGAATGTAAATGCGACACTTTCTTGCAAGGAAATAGCGTTTGCAGATGTCTACGTATCGTAGCAATAGAGTTCTAATGCTTCTTAAAACGCGATATCGCATCTCATTTCTATGTTTCATGGTAAGATATAATATGATTTGCGAAGTGTTATGTATTCTTCGTCTACATATCAAATGAATGTAAATGCGACACTTCTTTGCAAGGAAATAGCGATTGCAGATGTCTACGTATCGTAGCAGTAGAGTTCTAGTGCTTCTTAAAAAGCGATATCGCATCTCATTTCTATGTTTCATGGTAAGATATAATCTGATTTGCGGAGTGTTATGCATTCCTCGTCTACGATTCAAATGAATGTAAATGCGACACTTCCTTGCAAGGAAATACCGTTTGCAGATGTCTACGGATCGTAGCAATAGAGTTCTAATGCTTCTTAAAACGCGATATCGCATCTCATTTCTATGTTTCATGGTAAGATATAATACGATTTGCGAAGTGTTATGTATTCCTCGGCTACACTTCAAATGAATGTAAATGCGACACTTCTTTGCAAGGAAATAGCGATTGCAGATGTCTACGTATCGTAGCAGTAGAGTTCTAATGCTTCTTAAAACGCGATATCGCATCTCATTTCTATGTTTCATGGTAAGATATAATATGATTTGCGGAGTGTTATGTATTCCTCGTCTACACTTCAAATGAATGTAAATGCGACACTTCCTTGCAAGGAAATAGCGTTTGCAAATGTCTACCTATCGTAGCAGTAGTGTTCTAATGCTTCTTAGAACGCGATATCGCATCTCATTTCTATGTTTCATGGTAAGATACAATATGATTTGCGAAGTGTAATGTATTCCTCGTCTACACTTCAAATGAATGTGAATGCGACACTTCCTCGCTAGGAAATAGCGTTTGCAGATGTCTACGTATCGGAGCAATAGAGTTCAAATGCTTCTCAAAACGCGATATCGCATCTCATTTCTATGTTTCATGGTAAGATATAATCCGATTTGCGAAGTGTTATGTATTCCTCGGCTACAATTCAAATGAATGTAAATGCGACACTTGTTTGCAAGGAAATAGCGATTGCAGATGTCTACGTATCGTAGCAATAGAGTTCTTATGATTCTTAAAACGCGATATCGCATCTCATTTCTATGTTTCATGGTAAGATACAATATGATTTGCGAAGTGTTATGTATTCCTCGTCTACACTTCAAATGAATGTGAAGGCGACACTTTCTCGCAAGGAACTAGCGTTTGCAGATGTCTACGTATCTTAGCAATATAGTTCTTATGATTCTTAAAACGCGATATCGCATCACATTTCTATGTTTCATGGTAAGATATAATATGATTTGCGGAGTGTTATGTATTCCTCGTCTACACTTCAAATGAATGTAAATGCGACACTTCCTTGCAAGGAAATAGCGTTTGCAGATGTCTACGGATCGTAGCAATAGAGTTCTAATGCTTCATAAAACGCGATATCGCATCTCATTTCTATGTTTCATGGTAAGATATAATACGATTTGCGAAGTGTTATGTATTCCTCGGCTACACTTCAAATGGATGTAAATGCGACACTTCCTTGCAAGGAAATAGCGTTTGCAAATGTCTACCTATCGTAGCAGTATTGATCTAATGCATCTTAGAACGCGATGTCGCATCTCATTTCAATGTTTCATGGTAAGATATAATATGATTTGCGGAGTGTTATGTATTCCTCGTCTACACTTCTAATGAATGTAAATGCGACACTTCTTTGCAAGGAAATAGCGTTTGCAGATGTCTACGTATCGTAGCAGTAGAGTTTTAATGCTTCTTAAAACGCGATATCGCATCTCATTTCTATGTTTCATGGTAAGGTACAATATGATTTGCGAAGTGTTATGTATTCCTCGTCTACACTTCAAATGAATGTAAATGCGACACTTTCTTGCAAGGAAATAGCGTTTGCAGATGTCTACGTATCGTAGCAATGGATTTCTGATGCTTCTTAAAACGCGATATCGCATCTCATTTCTATCTTTCATGGTAAGATATAATATGATTTGCGGAGTGTTATGTATTCCTCGTCTACACTTCAAATGAATGTAAATGCGACACTTTCTTGCAAGGAAATAGCGTTTGCAGATGTCTACGTATCGTAGCAATGGATTTCTGATGCTTCTTAAAACGCGATATCGCATGTCATTTCTATGTTTCATGGTAAGATATAATATGATTTGCGAAGTGTTATGTATTCCTCGTCTACACTTCAAATCAATGTAAATGCGACACTTCTTTGCAAGGAAATAGCGTTTGCAGATGACTACGTATCGTTGCAATAGAGTTCTTATGATTCTTAAAACGCGATATTGCATCTCATTTCTATGTTTCATGGTAAGATATAATATGATTTGCGGAGTGTTATGTATTCCTCGTCTACACTTCAAATGAATGTAAATGCGACACTTCCTTGCAAGAAAATAGCGTTTGCAGATGTCTACGTATCGAAGCAATAGAGTTCTAATGCTTCTTAAAACGAGATATTGCATCTCATATCTATGTTTCATGATAAGATATAATATTCATTGCGAAGTGTTATGCATTCCTCGTCTACGATTCAAATGAATGTAAATGCGACACTTCCTTGCAAGGAAATAGCGTTTGCAGATGTCTACGTATCGTAGCAATAGAGTTCTTATGATTCTTAAAACGTGATATCGCATCTCATTTCTATGCTTCATGGTAAGGTATAATATGATTTGCGAACTGTTATGTATCCGTCGTCTACACTTCAAATGAATGTAAATGCGACACTTCCTTCCAAGGAAATAGCGTTTGCAGATGTCTACGTATCGTAGCAATAGAGTTCTAATGCTTCTTAAAACGCGATATCGCATCTCATTTCTATGTTTCATGGTAAGATATAATATGATTTGCGAAGTGTTATGTATTCCTCGACTACACTTCAAATGAATGTGAATGTGACACTTCCTCGCTAGGAAATAGCGTTTGCAGATGTCTGCGTATCGTAGCAGTAGAGTTCTAATGCTTCTTAAAACGCGATATCGCATCTCATTTCTATGTTTCATGGTAAGATACAATATGATTTGCGAAGTGTTATGTATTCCTCGTCGACACTTCAAATGAATGCGAATGCGACACTTCCTCGCTAGGAAACAGCGTTTGCAGATGTCTACGTATCGAAGCAATAGAGTTCAAATGCTTCTTAAGACGAGATATTGCATCTCATATCTATGTTTCATGATAAGATATAATATTCATTGCGAAGTGTTATGCATTCCTCGTCTACGATTCAAATGAATGTAAATGCGACACTTCCTTGCAAGGAAATAGCGTTTGCAGATGTCTACGTATCGTAGCAATAGAGTTCTAATGCTTCTTAAAACGCGATATCGCATCTCATTTCTATGTTTCATGGTAAGATATAATATGATTTGCGAAGTGTTATGTATTCAACGTCTACACTTCAAATGAATGTGAATGTGACACTTCCTCGCTAGGAAATAGCGTTTGCAGATGTCTGCGTATCGTAGCAGTAGAGTTCTAATGCTTCTTAAAACGCGATATCGCATCTCATTTCTATGTTTCATGGTAAGATATAATACGATTTGCGAAGTGTTATGTATTCCTCGGCTACACTTCAAATGAATGTAAATGCGACACTTCTTTGCAAGGAAATAGCGATTGCAGATGTCTACGTATCGTAGCAGTAGAGTTCTTATGATTCTTAAAACGCGATATCGCATCTCATTTCTATGTTTCATGGTAAGATATAATATGATTTGCGAAGTGTTATGTATTCTTCGTCTACACATCAAATGAATGTAAATGAGACACTTCCTTGCAAGGAAATAGCGTTTGCAGATGTCTACGTATCGTAGCAATAGAGTTCTAATGCTTCTTAAAACGAGATATTGCATCTCATATCTATGTTTCATGATAAGATATAATATTCATTGCGAAGTGTTATGCATTCCTCGTCTACGATTCAAATGAATGTAAATGCGACACTTCCTTGCAAGGAAATAGCGTTTGCAGATGTCTACGTATCGTAGCAATAGAGTTCTTATGATTCTTAAAACGTGATATCGCATCTCATTTCTATGCTTCATGGTAAGGTATAATATGATTTGCGAACTGTTATGTATCCGTCGTCTACACTTCAAATGAATGTAAATGCGACACTTCCTTGCAAGGAAATAGCGTTTGCAGATGTCTACGTATCGTAGCAATAGAGTTCTAATGCTTCTTAAAACGCGATATCGCATCTCATTTCTATGTTTCATGGTAAGATATAATATGATTTGCGAAGTGTTATGTATTCAACGTCTACACTTCAAATGAATGTGAATGTGACACTTCCTCGCTAGGAAATAGCGTTTGCAGAAGTCTGCGTATCGTAGCAGTAGAGTTCTAATGCTTCTTAAAACGCGATATCGCATCTCATTTCTATGTTTCATGGTAAGATATAATACGATTTGCGAAGTGTTATGTATTCCTCGGCTACACTTCAAATGAATGTAAATGCGACACTTCTTTGCAAGGAAATAGCGATTGCAGATGTCTACGTATCGTAGCAGTAGAGTTCTTATGATTCTTAAAACGCGATATCGCATCTCATTTCTATGTTTCATGGTAAGATATAATATGATTTGCGAAGTGTTATGTATTCTTCGTCTACACATCAAATGAATGTAAATGAGACACTTCCTTGCAAGGAAATAGCGTTTGCAGATGTCTACGTATCGTAGCAATAGAGTTCTAATGCTTCTTAAAACGAGATATTGCATCTCATATCTATGTTTCATGATAAGATATAATATTCATTGCGAAGTGTTATGCATTCCTCGTCTACGATTCAAATGAATGTAAATGCGACACTTCCTTGCAAGGAAATAGCGTTTGCAGATGTCTACGTATCGTAGCAATAGAGTTCTTATGATTCTTAAAACGTGATATCGCATCTCATTTCTATGCTTCATGGTAAGGTATAATATGATTTGCGAACTGTTATGTATCCGTCGTCTACACTTCAAATGAATGTAAATGCGACACTTCCTTGCAAGGAAATAGCGTTTGCAGATGTCTACGTATCGTAGCAATAGAGTTCTAATGCTTCTTAAAACGCGATATCGCATCTCATTTCTATGTTTCATGGTAAGATATAATATGATTTGCGAAGTGTTATGTATTCAACGTCTACACTTCAAATGAATGTGAATGTGACACTTCCTCGCTAGGAAATAGCGTTTGCAGAAGTCTGCGTATCGTAGCAGTAGAGTTCTAATGCTTCTTAAAACGCGATATCGCATCTCATTTCTATGTTTCATGGTAAGATATAATACGATTTGCGAAGTGTTATGTATTCCTCGGCTACACTTCAAATGAATGTAAATGCGACACTTCTTTGCAAGGAAATAGCGATTGCAGATGTCTACGTATCGTAGCAGTAGAGTTCTTATGATTCTTAAAACGCGATATCGCATCTCATTTCTATGTTTCATGGTAAGATATAATATGATTTGCGAAGTGTTATGTATTCTTCGTCTACACATCAAATGAATGTAAATGAGACACTTCCTTGCAAGGAAATAGCGTTTGCAGATGTCTACGTATCGTAGCAATAGAGTTCTAATGCTTCTTAAAACGAGATATTGCATCTCATATCTATGTTTCATGATAAGATATAATATTCATTGCGAAGTGTTATGCATTCCTCGTCTACGATTCAAATGAATGTAAATGCGACACTTCCTTGCAAGGAAATAGCGTTTGCAGATGTCTACGTATCGTAGCAATAGAGTTCTTATGATTCTTAAAACGTGATATCGCATCTCATTTCTATGCTTCATGGTAAGGTATAATATGATTTGCGAACTGTTATGTATCCGTCGTCTACACTTCAAATGAATGTAAATGCGACACTTCCTTGCAAGGAAATAGCGTTTGCAGATGTCTACGTATCGTAGCAATAGAGTTCTAATGCTTCTTAAAACGCGATATCGCATCTCATTTCTATGTTTCATGGTAAGATATAATACGATTTGCGAAGTGTTATGTATTCCTCGGCTACACTTCAAATGAATGTAAATGCGACACTTCTTTGCAAGGAAATAGCGATTGCAGATGTCTACGTATCGTAGCAATAGAGTTCTTATGATCCTTAAAACGCGATATCGCATCTCATTTCTATGTTTCATGGTAAGATAGAATATGATTTGCGAAGTGTTATGTATTCCTCGTCTACACTTCAAATGAATGTGAATGCGACACTTCCTCGCTGGGAAATAGCGTTTGCAGATGTCTACGTATCGAAGCAATAGAGTTCAAATGCTTCTTAAAACGAGATATTGCATCACATATCTATGTTTCATGATAAGATATAATATTCATTGCGAAGTGTTATGCATTCCTCGTCTACGGTTCAAATGAATGTAAATGCGACACATCCTTGAAAGGAAATAACGTTTGCAGATGTCTACGTATCGTAGCAATAGAGTTCTAATGCTTCCTAAAACGCGATATCGCATCTCATTTCTATGTTTCATGGTAAGATATAATATGATTTGCGAAGTGTTATGTATTCTTCGTCTACACATCAAATGAATGTAAATGAGACACTTCCTTGCAAGGAAATAGCGTTTGCAGATGTCTACGTATCGTAGCAATAGAGTTCTTATGATTCTTAAAAAGCGATATCGCATCTCATTTCTATGTTTCATGGTAAAGTATAATATGATTTGCGAAGTGTTATGTATCCGTCGTCTACACTTCAAATGAATGTAAATGCGACACTTTCTTGCAAGGAAATAGCGTTTGCAGATGTCTACGTATCGTAGCAATAGAGTTCTTATGATTCTTAAAACGCGATATCGCATCTCATTTCTATGTTTCATGGTAAGGTATAATATGATTTGCGAACTTTTATGTATCCGTCGTCTACACTTCAAATGAATGTAAATGCGACACTTCCTTGCAAGGAAATAGCGTTTGCAGATGTCTACGTATCGTAGCAATAGAGTTCTAATGCTTCTTAAAACGCGATATCGCATCTCATTTCTATGTTTCATGGTAAGATATAATATGATTTGCGAAGTGTTATGTATTCAACGTCTACACTTCAAATGAATGTGAATGTGACACTTCCTCGCTAGGAAATAGCGTTTGCAGATGTCTGCGTATCGTAGCAGTAGAGTTCTAATGCTTCTTAAAACTCGATATCGCATCTCATTCCTATGTTTCATGGTAAGATATAATACGATTTGCGAAGTGTTATGTATTCCTCGGCTACACTTCAAATGAATGTAAATGCGACACTTCTTTGCAAGGAAATAGCGATTGCAGATGTCTACGTATCGTAGCAGTAGAGTTCTTATGATTCTTAAAACGCGATATCGCATCTCATTTCTATGTTTCATGGTAAGATATAATATGATTTGCGAAGTGTTATGTATTCTTCGTCTACACATCAAATGAATGTAAATGAGACACTTCCTTGCAAGGAAATAGCGTTTGCAGATGTCTACGTATCGTAGCAATAGAGTTCTAATGCTTCTTAAAACGAGATATTGCATCTCATATCTATGTTTCATGATAAGATATAATATTCATTGCGAAGTGTTATGCATACCTCGTCTAGGATTCAAATGAATGTAAATGCGACACTTCCTTGCAAGGAAATAGCGTTTGCAGATGTCTACGTATCGTAGCAATAGAGTTCTTATGATTCTTAAAACGTGATATCGCATCTCATTTCTATGCTTCATGGTAAAGTATAATATGATTTGCGAAGTGTTATGTATCCGTCGTCTACACTTCAAATGAATGTAAATGCGACACTTTCTTGCAAGGAAATAGCGTTTGCAGATGTCTACGTATCGTAGCAATAGAGTTCTTATGATTCTTAAAACGCGATATCGCATCTCATTTCTATGCTTCATGGTAAGGTATAATATGATTTGCGAACTTTTATGTATCCGTCGTCTACACTTCAAATGAATGTAAATGCGACACTTCCTTGCAAGGAAATAGCGTTTGCAGATGTCTACGTATCGTAGCAATAGAGTTCTTATGATTCTTAAAACGTGATATCGCATCTCATTTCTATGCTTCATGGTAAGGTATAATATGATTTGCGAACTGTTATGTATCCGTCGTCTACACTTCAAATGAATGTAAATGCGACACTTCCTTGCAAGGAAATAGCGTTTGCAGATGTCTACGTATCGTAGCAATAGAGTTCTAATGCTTCTTAAAACGCGATATCGCATCTCATTTCTATGTTTCATGGTAAGATATAATACGATTTGCGAAGTGTTATGTATTCCTCGGCTACACTTCAAATGAATGTAAATGCGACACTTCTTTGCAAGGAAATAGCGATTGCAGATGTCTACGTATCGTAGCAATAGAGTTCTTATGATCCTTAAAACGCGATATCGCATCTCATTTCTATGTTTCATGGTAAGATACAATATGATTTGCGAAGTGTTATGTATTCCTCGTCTACACTTCAAATGAATGTGAATGCGACACTTCCTCGCTGGGAAATAGCGTTTGCAGATGTCTACGTATCGAAGCAATAGAGTTCAAATGCTTCTTAAAACGAGATATTGCATCACATATCTATGTTTCATGATAAGATATAATATTCATTGCGAAGTGTTATGCATTCCTCGTCTACGATTCAAATGAATGTAAATGCGACACATCCTTGAAAGGAAATAACGTTTGCAGATGTCTACGTATCGTAGCAATAGAGTTCTAATGCTTCCTAAAACGCGATATCGCATCTCACTTCTATGTTTCATGGTAAGATATAATGTGATTTGCGAAGTGTTATGTATTCCTCGTCTACACTTCAAATGAATGTAAATGCGACACTTCCTTGCAAGGAAATAGCGTTTGCAGATGTCTACGTATCGTAGCAATAGAGTTCTAATGCTTCTTAAAACGCGATATCGCATCTCATTTCTATGTTTTATGGTAAGATATAATATGATTTGCGAAGTGTTATGTATTCAACGTCTACACTTCAAATGAATGTGAATGTGACACTTCCTCGCTAGGAAATAGCGTTTGCAGATGTCTGCGTATCGTAGCAGTAGAGTTCTAATGCTTCTTAAAACGCGATATCGCATCTCATTTCTATGTTTCATGGTAAGATATAATACTATTTGCGAAGTGTTATGCATTCCTCGTCTACGATTCAAATGAATGTAAATGCGACACTTCCTTGCAAGGAAATAGCGTTTGCAGATGTCTACGTATCGTAGCAATAGAGTTCTTATGATTCTTAAAACGTGATATCGCATCTCATTTCTATGCTTCATGGTAAGGTATAATATGATTTGCGAACTGTTATGTATCCGTCGTCTACACTTCAAATGAATGTAAATGCGACACTTCCTTGCAAGGAAATAGCGTTTGCAGATGTCTACGTATCGTAGCAATAGAGTTCTAATGCTTCTTAAAACGCGATATCGCATCTCATTTCTATGTTTCATGGTAAGATATAATACGATTTGCGAAGTGTTATGTATTCCTCGGCTACACTTCAAATGAATGTAAATGCGACACTTCTTTGCAAGGAAATAGCGATTGCAGATGTCTACGTATCGTAGCAATAGAGTTCTTATGATCCTTAAAACGCGATATCGCATCTCATTTCTATGTTTCATGGTAAGATACAATATGATTTGCGAAGTGTTATGTATTCCTCGTCTACACTTCAAATGAATGTGAATGCGACACTTCCTCGCTGGGAAATAGCGTTTGCAGATGTCTACGTATCGAAGCAATAGAGTTCAAATGCTTCTTAAAACGAGATATTGCATCACATATCTATGTTTCATGATAAGATATAATATTCATTGCGAAGTGTTATGCATTCCTCGTCTACGGTTCAAATGAATGTAAATGCGACACATCCTTGAAAGGAAATAACGTTTGCAGATGTCTACGTATCGTAGCAATAGAGTTCTAATGCTTCCTAAAACGCGATATCGCATCTCATTTCTATGTTTCATGGTAAGATATAATATGATTTGCGAAGTGTTATGTATTCTTCGTCTACACATCAAATGAATGTAAATGAGACACTTCCTTGCAAGGAAATAGCGTTTGCAGATGTCTACGTATCGTAGCAATAGAGTTCTTATGATTCTTAAAAAGCGATATCGCATCTCATTTCTATGTTTCATGGTAAAGTATAATATGATTTGCGAAGTGTTATGTATCCGTCGTCTACACTTCAAATGAATGTAAATGCGACACTTTCTTGCAAGGAAATATCGTTTGCAGATGTCTACGTATCGTAGCAATAGAGTTCTTATGATTCTTAAAACGCGATATCGCATCTCATTTCTATGCTTCATGGTAAGGTATAATATGATTTGCGAACTTTTATGTATCCGTCGTCTACACTTCAAATGAATGTAAATGCGACACTTCCTTGCAAGGAAATAGCGTTTGCAGATGTCTACGTATCGTAGCAATAGAGTTCTAATGCTTCTTAAAACGCGATATCGCATCTCATTTCTATGTTTCATGGTAAGATATAATATGATTTGCGAAGTGTTATGTATTCAACGTCTACACTTCAAATGAATGTGAATGTGACACTTCCTCGCTAGGAAATAGCGTTTGCAGATGTCTGCGTATCGTAGCAGTAGAGTTCTAATGCTTCTTAAAACGCGATATCGCATGTCATTTCTATGTTTCATGGTAAGATATAATACGATTTGCGAAGTGTTATGTATTCCTCGGCTACACTTCAAATGAATGTAAATGCGACACTTCTTTGCAAGGAAATAGCGATTGCAGATGTCTACGTATCGTAGCAGTAGAGTTCTTATGATTCTTAAAACGCGATATCGCATCTCATTTCTATGTTTCATGGTAAGATATAATATGATTTGCGAAGTGTTATGTATTCTTCGTCTACACATCAAATGAATGTAAATGAGACACTTCCTTGCAAGGAAATAGCGTTTGCAGATGTCTACGTATCGTAGCAATAGAGTTCTAATGCTTCTTAAAACGAGATATTGCATCTCATATCTATGTTTCATGATAAGATATAATATTCATTGCGAAGTGTTATGCATACCTCGTCTACGATTCAAATGAATGTAAATGCGACACTTCCTTGCAAGGAAATAGCGTTTGCAGATGTCTACGTATCGTAGCAATAGAGTTCTTATGATTCTTAAAACGTGATATCGCACCTCATTTCTATGCTTCATGGTAAAGTATAATATGATTTGCGAAGTGTTATGTATCCGTCGTCTACACTTCAAATGAATGTAAATGCGACACTTTCTTGCAAGGAAATAGCGTTTGCAGATGTCTACGTATCGTAGCAATAGAGTTCTTATGATTCTTAAAACGCGATATCGCATCTCATTTCTATGCTTCATGGTAAGGTATAATATGATTTGCGAACTTTTATGTATCCGTCGTCTACACTTCAAATGAATGTAAATGCGACACTTCCTTGCAAGGAAATAGCGTTTGCAGATGTCTACGTATCGTAGCAATAGAGTTCTTATGATTCTTAAAACGTGATATCGCATCTCATTTCTATGCTTCATGGTAAGGTATAATATGATTTGCGAACTGTTATGTATCCGTCGTCTACACTTCAAATGAATGTAAATGCGACACTTCCTTGCAAGGAAATAGCGTTTGCAGATGTCTACGTATCGTAGCAATAGAGTTCTAATGCTTCTTAAAACGCGATATCGCATCTCATTTCTATGTTTCATGGTAAGATATAATACGATCTGCGAAGTGTTATGTATTCCTCGGCTACACTTCAAATGAATGTAAATGCGACACTTCTTTGCAAGGAAATAGCGATTGCAGATGTCTACGTATCGTAGCAATAGAGTTCTTATGATCCTTAAAACGCGATATCGCATCTCATTTCTATGTTTCATGGTAAGATACAATATGATTTGCGAAGTGTTATGTATTCCTCGTCTACACTTCAAATGAATGTGAATGCGACACTTCCTCGCTGGGAAATAGCGTTTGCAGATGTCTACGTATCGAAGCAATAGAGTTCAAATGCTTCTTAAAACGAGATATTGCATCACATATCTATGTTTCATGATAAGATATAATATTCATTGCGAAGTGTTATGCATTCCTCGTCTACGATTCAAATGAATGTAAATGCGACACATCCTTGAAAGGAAATAACGTTTGCAGATGTCTACGTATCGTAGCAATAGAGTTCTAATGCTTCCTAAAACGCGATATCGCATCTCACTTCTATGTTTCATGGTAAGATATAATGTGATTTGCGAAGTGTTATGTATTCCTCGTCTACACTTCAAATGAATGTGAATGTGACACTTCCTCGCTAGGAAATAGCATTTGCAGATGTCTGCGTATCGTAGCAGTAGAGTTCTAATGCTTCTTAAAATGCGATATCGCAACTCATTTCTACGTTTCATGGTAAGATACAATATGATTTGCGAAGTGTTATGTATTCTTCGTCTACACATCAAATGAATGTAAATGAGACACTTCCTTGCAAGGAAATAGCGTTTGCAGATGTCTACGTATCGTAGCAATAGAGTTCTTATGATTCTTAAAAAGCGATATCGCATCTCATTTCTATGTTTCATGGTAAAGTATAATATGATTTGCGAAGTGTTATGTATCCGTCGTCTACACTTCAAATGAATGTAAATGCGACACTTTCTTGCAAGGAAATAGCGTTTGCAGATGTCTACGTATCGTAGCAATAGAGTTCTTATGATTCTTAAAACGCGATATCGCATCTCATTTCTATGCTTCATGGTAAGGTATAATATGATTTGCGAACTTTTATGTATCCGTCGTCTACACTTCAAATGAATGTAAATGCGACACTTCCTTGCAAGGAAATAGCGTTTGCAGATGTCTACGTATCGTAGCAATAGAGTTCTAATGCTTCTTAAAACGCGATATCGCATCTCATTTCTATGTTTCATGGTAAGATATAATATGATTTGCGAAGTGTTATGTATTCAACGTCTACACTTCAAATGAATGTGAATGTGACACTTCCTCGCTAGGAAATAGCGTTTGCACATGTCTGCGTATCGTAGCAGTAGAGTTCTAATGCTTCTTAAAACGCGATATCGCATCTCATTTCTATGTTTCATGGTAAGATATAATACGATTTGCGAAGTGTTATGTATCCGTCGTCTACACTTCAAATGAATGTAAATGCGACACTTCCTTGCAAGGAAATAGCGTTTGCAGATGTCTACGTATCGTAGCAATAGAGTTCAAATGCTTCTTAAAACGCGATATCGCATCTCATTTCTATGTTTCATGGTAAGATATAATATGATTTGCGAAGTGTTATGTATTCAACGTCTACACTTCAAATGAATGTGAATGTGACACTTCCTCGCTAGGAAATAGCGTTTGCAGATGTCTGCGTATCGTAGCAGTAGAGTTCTAATGCTTCTTAAAACGCGATATCGCATCTCATTTCTATGTTTCATGGTAAGATATAATACGATTTGCGAAGTGTTATGTATTCCTCGGCTACACTTCAAATGAATGTAAATGCGACACTTCCTTGCAAGGAAATAGCGTTTGCAGATGTCAACGTATCGTAGCAATAGAGTTCTTATGATTCTTAAAACGTGATATCGCATCTCATTTCTATGCTTCATGGTAAAGTATAATATGATTTGCGAAGTGTTATGTATCCGTCGTCTACACTTCAAATGAATGTAAATGCGACACTTTCTTGCAAGGAAATAGCGTTTGCAGATGTCTACGTATCGTAGCAATAGAGTTCTTATGATTCTTAAAACGCGATATCGCATCTCATTTCTATGCTTCATGGTAAGGTATAATATGATTTGCGAACTTTTATGTATCCGTCGTCTACACTTCAAATGAATGTAAATGCGACACTTCCTTGCAAGGAAATAGCGTTTGCAGATGTCTACGTATCGTAGCAATAGAGTTCTTATGATTCTTAAAACGTGATATCGCATCTCATTTCTATGCTTCATGGTAAGGTATAATATGATTTGCGAACTGTTATGTATCCGTCGTCTACACTTCAAATGAATGTAGATGCGACACTTCCTTGCAAGGAAATAGCGTTTGCAGATGTCTACGTATCGTAGCAATAGAGTTCTAATGCTTCTTAAAACGCGATATCGCATCTCATTTCTATGTTTCATGGTAAGATATAATACGATTTGCGAAGTGTTATGTATTCCTCGGCTACACTTCAAATGAATGTAAATGCGACACTTCCTTGCAAGGAAATAGCGTTTGCAGATGTCTACGTATCGTAGCAATAGAGTTCTAATGCTTCTTAAAACGCGATATCGCATCTCATTTCTATGTTTCATGGTAAGATATAATACGATTTGCGAAGTGTTATGTATTCCTCGGCTACACTTCAAATGAATGTAAATGCGACACTTCTTTGCAAGGAAATAGCGATTGCAGATGTCTACGTATCGTAGCAATAGAGTTCTTATGATCCTTAAAACGCGATATCGCATCTCATTTCTATGTTTCATGGTAAGATACAATGTGATTTGCGAAGTGTTATGTATTCCTCGTCTACACTTCAAATGAATGTGAATGCGACACTTCCTCGCTGGGAAATAGCGTTTGCAGATGTCTACGTATCGAAGCAATAGAGTTCAAATGCTTCTTAAAACGAGATATTGCATCACATATCTATGTTTCATGATAAGATATAATATTCATTGCGAAGTGTTATGCATTCCTCGTCTACGATTCAAATGAATGTAAATGCGACACATCCTTGAAAGGAAATAACGTTTGCAGATGTCTACGTATCGTAGCAATAGAGTTCTAATGCTTCCTAAAACGCGATATCGCATCTCATTTCTATGTTTCATGGTAAGATATAATGTGATTTGCGAAGTGTTATGTATTCCTCGTCTACACTTCAAATGAATGTGAATGTGACACTTCCTCGCTAGGAAATAGCGTTTGCAGATGTCTGCGTATCGTAGCAGTAGAGTTCTAATGCTTCTTAAAATGCGATATCGCAACTCATTTCTACGTTTCATGGTAAGATACAATATGATTTGCGAAGTGTTATGTATTCTTCGTCTACACATCAAATGAATGTAAATGAGACACTTCCTTGCAAGGAAATAGCGTTTGCAGATGTCTACGTATCGTAGCAATAGAGTTCTTATGATTCTTAAAAAGCGATATCGCATCTCATTTCTATGTCTCATGGTAAAGTATAATATGATTTGCGAAGTGTTATGTATCCGTCGTCTACACTTCAAATGAATGTAAATGCGACACTTTCTTGCAAGGAAATAGCGTTTGCAGATGTCTACGTATCGTAGCAATAGAGTTCTTATGATTCTTAAAACGCGATATCGCATCTCATTTCTATGCTTCATGGTAAGGTATAATATGATTTGCGAACTTTTATGTATCCGTCGTCTACACTTCAAATGAATGTAAATGCGACACTTCCTTGCAAGGAAATAGCGTTTGCAGATGTCTACGTATCGTAGCAATAGAGTTCTAATGCTTCTTAAAACGCGATATCGCATCTCATTTCTATGTTTCATGGTAAGATATAATATGATTTGCGAAGTGTTATGTATTCAACGTCTACACTTCAAATGAATGTGAATGTGACACTTCCTCGCTAGGAAATAGCGTTTGCAGATGTCTGCGTATCGTAGCAGTAGAGTTCTAATGCTTCTTAAAACGCGATATCGCATCTCATTTCTATGTTTCATGGTAAGATATAATACGATTTGCGAAGTGTTATGTATTCCTCGGCTACACTTCAAATGAATGTAAATGCGACACTTCTTTGCAAGGAAATAGCGATTGCAGATGTCTACGTATCGTAGCAGTAGAGTTCTTATGATTCTTAAAACGCGATATCGCATCTCATTTCTATGTTTCATGGTAAGATATAATATGATTTGCGAAGTGTTATGTATTCTTCGTCTACACATCAAATGAATGTAAATGAGACACTTCCTTGCAAGGAAATAGCGTTTGCAGATGTCTACGTATCGTAGCAATAGAGTTCTAATGCTTCTTAAAACGAGATATTGCATCTCATATCTATGTTTCATGATAAGATATAATATTCATTGCGAAGTGTTATGCATTCCTTGTCTACGATTCAAATGAATGTAAATGCGACACTTCCTTGCAAGGAAATAGCGTTTGCAAATGTCTACCTATCGTAGCAGTAGTGTTCTAATGCTTCTTAGAACGCGATATCGCATCTCATTTCTATGTTTCATGGTAAGATACAATATGATTTGCGAAGTGTTATGTATTCCTCGTCTACACTTCAAATGAATGTGAATGCGACACTTCCTCGCTAGGAAATAGCGTTTGCAGATGTCTACGTATCGGAGCAATAGAGTTCAAATGCTTCTCAAAACGCGATATCGCATCTCATTTCTATGTTTCATGGTAAGATATAATCCGATTTGCGAAGTGTTATGTATTCCTCGGCTACAATTCAAATGAATGTAAATGCGACACTTCTTTGCAAGGAAATAGCGATTGCAGATGTCTACGTATCGTAGCAATAGTGTTCTTATGATTCTTAAAACGCGATATCGCATCTCATTTCTATGTTTCATGGTAAGATTCAATATGATTTGCGAATTGTTATGTATTCCTCGTCTACACTTCAAATGAATGTGAATGCGACACTTCCTCGCTGGGAAATAGCGTTTGCAGATGTCTACGTATCGAAGCAATAGAGTTCAAATGCTTCTTAAAACGAGATATTGCATCACATATCTATGATTCATGATAAGATATAATATTCATTGCGAAGTGTTATGCATTCCTCGTCTACGATTCAAATGAATGTAAATGCGACACTTCCTTGCAAGGAAATAGCGTTTGCAGATGTCTACGTATCGTAGCAATAGCGTTCTTATGATTCTTAAAACGCGATATCGCATCTCATTTCTATGTTTCATGGTAAGGTATAATATGATTTGCGAAGTGTTATGTATCCGTCGTCTACACTTCAAATGAATGTAAATGGGACACTTTCTCGCAAGGAACTAGCGTTTGCAGATGTCTAGGTATCTTAGCAATATAGTTCTTATGATTCTTAAAACGCGATATCGCATCACATTTCTATGTTTCATGGTAAGATATAATGTGATTTGCGAAGTGTTATGTATTCCTCGTCTACACTTCAAATGAATGTGAATGTGACACTTCCTCGCTAGGAAATAGCGTTTGCAGATGTCTGCGTATCGTAGCAGTAGAGTTCTAATGCTTCTTAAAATGCGATATCGCAACTCATTTCTACGTTTCATGGTAAGATACAATATGATTTGCGAAGTGTTATGTATTCCTCGTCTACACTTCAAATGAATGTGAATGCGACACTTCCTCGCTAGGAAATAGCGTCTGCAGATGTCTACGTATCGAAGCAATGGAGTTCAAATGCTTCTTAAAACGAGATATTGCATCTCATATCTATGTTTCATGATAAGATATAATATTCATTGCGAAGTGTTATGCATTCCTCGCCTACGATTCAAATGAATGTAAATGCAACACTTCCTTGCAAGGAAATAGCGTTTGCAGATGTCTACGTATCGTAGCAGTTGAGTTCTAATGCTTCTTAAAACGCGATATCGCACCTCATTTCTATGTTTCATGGTAAGATATAATATGATTTGCGGAGTGTTATGTATTCCTCGTCTACACTTCAAATGAATGTAAATGCGACACTTCCTTGCAAGGATATAGCGTTTGCAGATGTCTACGTATCGAAGCAATAGAGTTCAAATGCTTCTTAAAACGAGATATTGCATCTCATATCTATATTTCATGATAAGATATAATATTCATTGCGAAGTGTTATGCATTCCTCGTCTACGATTCAAATGAATGTAAATGCGACACTTCCTTGCAAGGAAATACCGTTTGCAGATGTCTACGGATCGTAGCAATAGAGTTCTAATGCTCCTTAAAACGCGATATCGCATCTCATTTCTATGTTTCATGGTAAGATATAATACGATTTGCGAAGTGTTATGTACTCCTCGTCTACACTTCAAATGAATGTGAATGCGACACTTCCTCGCTAGGAAATAGCGTTTGCAGATGTCTACGTATCGGAGCAATAGAGTTCAAATGCTTCTCAAAACGCGATATCGCATCTCATTTCTATGTTTCATGGTAAGATATAATATGATTTGCGGAGTGTTATGTATTCCTCGTCTACACTTCAAATGAATGTAAATGCGACACTTCCTTGCAAGGAAATAGCGTTTGCAAATGTCTACCTATCGTAGCAGTAGTGTTCTAATGCTTCTTAGAACGCGATATCGCATCTCATTTCTATGTTTCATGGTAAGATACAATATGATTTGCGAAGTGTTATGTATTCCTCGTCTACACTTCAAATGAATGTGAATGCGACACTTCCTCGCTAGGAAATAGCGTTTGCAGATGTCTACGTATCGGAGCAATAGAGTTCAAATGCTTCTCAAAACGCGATATCGCATCTCATTTCTATGTTTCATGGTAAGATATAATCCGATTTGCGAAGTGTTATGTATTCCTCGGCTACAATTCAAATGAATGTAAATGCGACACTTCTTTGCAAGGAAATAGCGATTGCAGATGTCTACGTATCGTAGCAATAGTGTTCTTATGATTCTTAAAACGCGATATCGCATCTCATTTCTATGTTTCATGGTAAGATTCAATATGATTTGCGAATTGTTATGTATTCCTCGTCTACACTTCAAATGAATGTGAATGCGACACTTCCTCGCTGGGAAATAGCGTTTGCAGATGTCTACGTATCGAAGCAATAGAGTTCAAATGCTTCTTAAAACGAGATATTGCATCACATATCTATGATTCATGATAAGATATAATATTCATTGCGAAGTGTTATGCATTCCTCGTCTACGATTCAAATGAATGTAAATGCGACACTTCCTTGCAAGGAAATAGCGTTTGCAGATGTCTACGTATCGTAGCAATAGCGTTCTTATGATTCTTAAAACGCGATATCGCATCTCATTTCTATGTTTCATGGTAAGGTATAATATGATTTGCGAAGTGTTATGTATCCGTCGTCTACACTTCAAATGAATGTAAATGGGACACTTTCTCGCAAGGAACTAGCGTTTGCAGATGTCTAGGTATCTTAGCAATATAGTTCTTATGATTCTTAAAACGCGATATCGCATCACATTTCTATGTTTCATGGTAAGATATAATATGATTTGCGGAGTGTTATGTATTCCTCGTCTACACTTCAAATGAATATAAATGCGACACTTCCTTGC
The DNA here is from genome assembly GCF_050948175.1 of Xylocopa sonorina. Taxonomy (NCBI): domain Eukaryota; kingdom Metazoa; phylum Arthropoda; class Insecta; order Hymenoptera; family Apidae; genus Xylocopa; species Xylocopa sonorina. Next base: position 196,380 of record NW_027490171.1, read on the forward strand.
AAGGAAATAGCGTTTGCAGATGTCTACGGATCGTAGCAATAGAGTTCTAATGCTTCTTAAAACGAGATATTGCATCTCATATCTATATTTCATGATAAGATATAATATTCATTGCGAAGTGTTATGCATTCCTCGTCTACGATTCAAATGAATGTAAATGCGACACTTCCTTGCAAGGAAATAGCGATTGCAGATGTCTACGTATCGTAGAAGTAGAGTTCTTATGATTCTTAAAACGCGATATCGCATCTCATTTCTATGTTTCATGGTAAGATATAATATGATTTGCGAAGCGTTATGTATTCTTCGTCTACGCATCAAATGAATGTAAATGAGACACTTCCTTGCAAGGAAATAGCGTTTGCAGATGTCTACGTATCGTAGCAATAGAGTTCTTATGATTCTTAAAAAGCGATATCGCATCTCATTTCTATGTTTCATGGTAAAGTATAATATGATTTGCGAAGTGTTATGTATCCGTCGTCTACACTTCAAATGAATGTAAATGCGACACTTTCTTGCAAGGAAATAGCGTTTGCAGATGTCTACGTATCGTAGCAATAGAGTTCTTATGATTCTTAAAACGCGATATCGCATCTCATTTCTATGTTTCATGGTAAGATATAATATGATTTGCGATGTGTTATGTATTCAACGTCTACACTTCAAATGAATGTGAATGTGACACTTCCTCGCTAGGAAATAGCGTTTGCAGATGTCTGCGTATCGTAGCAGTAGAGTTCTAATGCTTCTTAAAACGCGATATCGCATCTCATTTCTATGTTTCATGGTAAGATATAATACGATTTGCGAAGTGTTATGTATTCCTCGGCTACACTTCAAATGAATATAAATGCGACACTTCTTTGCAAGGAAATAGCGATTGCAGATGTCTACGTATCGTAGCAGTTGAGTTCTAATGCTTCTTAAAACGCGATATCGCACCTCATTTCTATGTTTCATGGTAAGATATAATATGATTTGCGAAGTGTTACTTATTCCTCGTCTACACATCAAATGAATGTAAATGCGACACTTCCTTGCAAGGAAATAGCGTTTGCAGATGTCTACGTATCGTAGCTATAGAGTTCTTATGATTCTTAAAACGCGATATCGCATCTCATTTCTATGTTTCATGGTAAGGTTTAATATGATTTGCGAAGTGTTATGTATCCGTCGTCTACACTTCAAATGAATGTAAATGCGACACTTTCTCGCAAGGAACTAGCGTTTGCAGATGTCTACGTATCTTAGCAATAGAGTTCTTATGATTCTTAAAACGCGATATCGCATCACATTTCTATGTTTCATGGTAAGATATAATATGATTTGCGGAGTGTTATGTATTCCTCGTCTACACTTCAAATGAATGTAAATGCGACACTTCCTTGCAAGGATATAGCGTTTGCAGATGTCTACGTATCGTAGCAATAGAGTTCTTATGATTCTTAATACGCGATATCGCATCTAATTTCTATGTTTCATGGTAAGATATAATATGATTTGCGGAGTGTTATGTATTCCTCGTCTACACTTCAAATGAATGTAAATGCGACACTTCCTTGCAAGGAAATAGCGTTTGCAGATGTCTACGTATCGTAGCAATAGAGTTCTTATGATTCTTAAAACGCGATATCGCATCTCATTTCAATGTTTCATGGTAAGGTTTAATATGATTTGCGAAGTGTTATGTATCCGTCGTCTACACTTCAAATGAATGTAAATGCGACACTTTCTCGCAAGGAACTAGCGTTTGCAGATGTCTACGTATCTTAGCAATAGAGTTCTTATGATTCTTAAAACGCGATATCGCATCACATTTCTATGTTTCATGGTAAGATATAATATGATTTGCGGAGTGTTATGTATTCCTCGTCTACACTTCAAATGAATGTAAATGCGACACTTCCTTGCAAGGATATAGCGTTTGCAGATGTCTACGTATCGAAGCAATAGAGTTCAAATGCTTCTTAAAACGAGATATTGCATCTCATATCTATATTTCATGATAAGATATAATATTCATTGCGAAGTGTTATGCATTCCTCGTCTACGATTCAAATGAATGTAAATGCGACACTTCCTTGCAAGGAAATACCGTTTGCAGATGTCTACGGATCGTAGCAATAGAGTTCTAATGCTTCTTAAAACGCGATATCGCATCTCATTTCTATTTTTCATGGTAAGATATAATACGATTTGCGAAGTGTTATGTATTCCTCGGCTACACTTCAAATGAATGTAAATGCGACACTTCTTTGCCAGGAAATAGCGATTGCAGATGTCTACGTATCGTAGCAGTAGAGTTCTAATGCTTCTTAAAACGCGATATCGCATCTCATTTCTATGTTTCATGGTAAGATATAATATGATTTGCGGAGTGTTATGTATTCCTCGTCTACACTTCAAATGAATGTAAATGCGACACTTCCTTGCAAGGAAATAGCGTTTGCAAATGTCTACCTATCGTAGCAGTAGTGTTCTAATGCTTCTTAGAACGCGATATCGCATCTCATTTCTATGTTTCATGGTAAGATACAATATGATTTGCGAAGTGTTATGTATTCCTCGTCTACACTTCAAATGAATGTGAATGCGACACTTCCTCGCTAGGAAATAGCGTTTGCAGATGTCTACGTATCGGAGCAATAGAGTTCAAATGCTTCTCAAAACGCGATATCGCATCTCATTTCTATGTTTCATGGTAAGATATAATCCGATTTGCGAAATGTTATGTATTCCTCGGCTACAATTCAAATGAATGTAAATGCGACACTTCTTTGCAAGGAAATAGCGATTGCAGATGTTTACGTATCGTAGCAATAGAGTTCTTATGATTCTTAAAACGCGATATCGCATCTCATTTCTATGTTTCATGGTAAGATACAATATGATTTGCGAAGTGTTATGTATTCCTCGTCTACACTTCAAATGAATGTGAATGCGACACTTCCTCGCTGGGAAATAGCGTTTGCAGATGTCTACGTATCGAAGCAATAGAGTTCAAATGCTTCTTAAAACGAGATATTGCATCACATATCTATGATTCATGATAAGATATAATATTCATTGCGAAGTGTTATGCATTCCTCGTCTACGATTCAAATGAATGTAAATGCGACACTTCCTTGCAAGGAAATAGCGTTTGCAGATGTCTACGTATCGTAGCAATAGAGTTCTTATGATTCTTAAAACGCGATATCGCATCTCATTTCTATGTTTCATGGTAAGGTATAATATGATTTGCGAAGTGTTATGTATCCGTCGTCTACACTTCAAATGAATGTAAATGGGACACTTTCTCGCAAGGAACTAGCGTTTGCAGATGTCTACGTATCTTAGCAATATAGTTCTTATGATTCTTAAAACGCGATATCGCATCACATTTCTATGTTTCATGGTAAGATATAATATGATTTGCGGAGTGTTATGTATTCCTCGTCTACACTTCAAATGAATGTAAATGCGACACTTCCTTGCAAGGAAATAGCGTTTGCAGATGTCTACGGATCGTAGCAATAGAGTTCTAATGCTTCTTAAAACGCGATATCGCATCTCATTTCTATGTTTCATGGTAAGATATAATACGATTTGCGAAGTGTTATGTATTCCTCGGCTACACTTCAAATGAATGTAAATGCGACACTTCCTTGCAAGGAAATAGCGTTTGCAAATGTCTACCTATCGTAGCAGTATTGATCTAATGCATCTTAGAACGCGATGTCGCATCTCATTTCTATGTTTCATGGTAAGATATAATATGATTTGCGGAGTGTTATGTATTCCTCGTCTACACTTCTAATGAATGTAAATGCGACACTTCTTTGCAAGGAAATAGCGTTTGCAGATGTCTACGTATCGTAGCAGTAGAGTTTTAATGCTTCTTAAAACGCGATATCGCATCTCATTTCTATGTTTCATGGTAAGGTATAATATGATTTGCGAAGTGTTATGTATTCCTCGTCTACACTTCAAATGAATGTAAATGCGACACTTTCTTGCAAGGAAATAGCGTTTGCAGATGTCTACGTATCGTAGCAATGGATTTCTGATGCTTCTTAAAACGCGATATCGCATCTCATTTCTATCTTTCATGGTAAGATATAATATGATTTGCGGAGTGTTATGTATTCCTCGTCTACACTTCAAATGAATGTAAATGCGACACTTTCTTGCAAGGAAATAGCGTTTGCAGATGTCTACGTATCGTAGCAATGGATTTCTGATGCTCCTTAAAACGCGATATCGCATGTCATTCCTATGTTTCATGGTAAGATATAATATGATTTGCGAAGTGTTATGTATTCCTCGTCTACACTTCAAATGAATGTAAATGCGACACTTCTTTGCAAGGAAATAGCGATTGCAGATGTTTACGTATCGTAGCAATAGAGTTCTTATGATTCTTAAAACGCGATATCGCATCTCATTTCTATGTTTCATGGTAAGATACAATATGATTTGCGAAGTGTTATGTATTCCTCGTCTACACTTCAAATGAATGTGAATGCGACACTTCCTCGCTGGGAAATAGCGTTTGCAGATGTCTACGTATCGAAGCAATAGAGTTCAAATGCTTCTTAAAACGAGATATTGCATCACATATCTATGATTCATGATAAGATATAATATTCATTGCGAAGTGTTATGCATTCCTCGTCTACGATTCAAATGAATGTAAATGCGACACTTCCTTGCAAGGAAATAGCGTTTGCAGATGTCTACGTATCGTAGCAATAGAGTTCTTATGATTCTTAAAACGCGATATCGCATCTCATTTCTATGTTTCATGGTAAGGTATAATATGATTTGCGAAGTGTTATGTATCCGTCGTCTACACTTCAAATGAATGTAAATGGGACACTTTCTCGCAAGGAACTAGCGTTTGCAGATGTCTACGTATCTTAGCAATATAGTTCTTATGATTCTTAAAACGCGATATCGCATCACATTTCTATGTTTCATGGTAAGATATAATATGATTTGCGGAGTGTTATGTATTCCTCGTCTACACTTCAAATGAATGTAAATGCGACACTTCCTTGCAAGGAAATAGCGTTTGCAGATGTCTACGGATCGTAGCAATAGAGTTCTAATGCTTCTTAAAACGCGATATCGCATCTCATTTCTATGTTTCATGGTAAGATATAATACGATTTGCGAAGTGTTATGTATTCCTCGGCTACACTTCAAATGAATGTAAATGCGACACTTCCTTGCAAGGAAATAGCGTTTGCAAATGTCTACCTATCGTAGCAGTATTGATCTAATGCATCTTAGAACGCGATGTCGCATCTCATTTCTATGTTTCATGGTAAGATATAATATGATTTGCGGAGTGTTATGTATTCCTCGTCTACACTTCTAATGAATGTAAATGCGACACTTCTTTGCAAGGAAATAGCGTTTGCAGATGTCTACGTATCGTAGCAGTAGAGTTTTAATGCTTCTTAAAACGCGATATCGCATCTCATTTCTATGTTTCATGGTAAGGTATAATATGATTTGCGAAGTGTTATGTATTCCTCGTCTACACTTCAAATGAATGTAAATGCGACACTTTCTTGCAAGGAAATAGCGTTTGCAGATGTCTACGTATCGTAGCAATGGATTTCTGATGCTTCTTAAAACGCGATATCGCATCTCATTTCTATCTTTCATGGTAAGATATAATATGATTTGCGGAGTGTTATGTATTCCTCGTCTACACTTCAAATGAATGTAAATGCGACACTTTCTTGCAAGGAAATAGCGTTTGCAGATGTCTACGTATCGTAGCAATGGATTTCTGATGCTCCTTAAAACGCGATATCGCATGTCATTCCTATGTTTCATGGTAAGATATAATATGATTTGCGAAGTGTTATGTATTCCTCGTCTACACTTCAAATGAATGTAAATGCGACACTTCTTTGCAAGGAAATAGCGTTTGCAGATGACTACGTATCGTTGCAATAGAGTTCTTATGATTCATAAAACGCGATATTGCATCTCATTTCTATGTTTCATGGTAAGATATAATATGATTTGCGGAGTGTTATGTATTCCTCGTCTACACTTCAAATGAATGTAAATGCGACACTTCCTTGCAAGGAAATAGCGTTTGCAGATGTCTACGTATCGAAGCAATAGAGTTCTAATGCTTCTTAAAACGAGATATTGCATCTCATATCTATGTTTCATGATAAGATATAATATTCATTGCGAAGTGTTATGCATTCCTCGTCTACGATTCAAATGAATGTAAATGCGACACTTCCTTGCAAGGAAATAGCGTTTGCAGATGTCTACCTATCGTAGCAATAGAGTTCTTATGATTCTTAAAACGTGATATCGCATCTCATTTCTATGCTTCATGGTAAGGTATAATATGATTTGCGAACTGTTATGTATCCGTCGTCTACACTTCAAATGAATGTAAATGCGACACTTCCTTGCAAGGAAATAGTGTTTGCAGATGTCTACGTATCGTAGCAATAGAGTTCTAATGCTTCTTAAAACGCGATATCGCATCTCATTTCTATGTTTCATGGTAAGATATAATATGATTTGCGAAGTGTTATGTATTCCTCGACTACACTTCAAATGAATGTGAATGTGACACTTCCTCGCTAGGAAATAGCGTTTGCAGATGTCTGCGTATCGTAGCATTAGAGTTCTAATGCTTCTTAAAACGCGATATCGCATCTCATTTCTATGTTTCATGGTAAGATACAATATGATTTGCGAAGTGTTTTGTATTCCTCGTCGACACTTCAAATGAATGCGAATGCGACACTTCCTCGCTAGGAAACAGCGTTTGCAGATGTCTACGTATCGAAGCAATAGAGTTCAAATGCTTCTTAAGACGAGATATTGCATCTCATATATATGTTTCATGATAAGATATAATATTCATTGCGAAGTGTTATGCATTCCTCGTCTGCACTTCAAATGAATGTAAATGCGACACTTCCTTGCAAGGATATAGCGTTTGCAGATGTCTACGTATCGAAGCAATAGAGTTCAAATGCTTCTTAAAACGAGATATTGCATCTCATATCTATACTTCATGATAAGATATAATATTCATTGCGAAGTGTTATGCATTCCTCGTCTACGATTCAAATGAATGTAAATGCGACACTTCCTTGCAAGGAAATAGCGATTGCAGATGTCTACGTATCGTAGCAGTAGAGTTCTTATGATTCTTAAAACGCGATATCGCATCTCATTTCTATGTTTCATGGTAAGATATAATATGATTTGCGAAGTGGTATGTATTCTTCGTCTACACATCAAATGAATGTAAATGAGACACTTCCTTGCAAGGAAATAGCGTTTGCAGATGTCTACGTATCGTAGCAATAGAGTTCTTATGATTCTTAAAAAGCGATATCGCATCTCATTTCTATGTTTCATGGTAAAGTATAATATGATTTGCGAAGTGTTATGTATCCGTCGTCTACACTTCAAATGAATGTAAATGCGACACTTTCTTGCAAGGAAATAGCGTTTGCAGATGTCTACGTATCGTAGCAATAGAGTTCTTATGATTCTTAAAACGCGATATCGCATCTCATTTCTATGCTTCATGGTAAGGTATAATATGATTTGCGAACTGTTATGTATCCGTCGTCTACACTTCAAATGAATGTAAATGCGACACTTCCTTGCAAGGAAATAGCGTTTGCAGATGTCTACGTATCGTAGCAATAGAGTTCTAATGCTTCTTAAAACGCGATATCGCATCTCATTTCTATGTTTCATGGTAAGATATAATATGATTTGCGAAGTGTTATGTATTCTTCGTCTACACATCAAATGAATGTAAATGAGACACTTCCTTGCAAGGAAATAGCGTTTGCAGATGTCTACGTATCGTAGCAATAGAGTTCTAATGCTTCTAAAACGAGATATTGCATCTCATATCTATGTTCCATGATAAGATATAATATTCATTGCGAAGTGTTATGCATTCCTCGTCTACGATTCAAACGAATGTAAATGCGACACTTCCTTGCAAGGAAATAGCGTTTGCAGATGTCTACGTATCGTAGCAATAGAGTTCTTATGATTCTTAAAACGTGATATCGCATCTCATTTCTATGCTTCATGGTAAGGTATAATATGATTTGCGAACTGTTATGTATCCGTCGTCTACACTTCAAATGAATGTAAATGCGACACTTCCTTGCAAGGAAATAGCGTTTGCAGATGTCTACGTATCGTAGCAATAGAGTTCTAAGGCTTCTTAAAACGCGATATCGCATCTCAATTCTATGTTTCATGGTAAGATATATTACGATTTGCGAAGTGTTATGTATTCCTCGGCTACACTTCAAATGAATGTAAATGCGACACTTCTTTGCAAGGAAATAGCGATTGCAGATGTCTACGTATAGTAGCAGTAGAGTTCTTATGATTCTTAAAACGCGATATCGCATCTCATTTCTATGATTCATGGTAAAGTATAATATGATTTGCGAAGTGTTATGTATCCGTCGTCTACACTTCAAATGAATGTAAATGCGACACTTTCTTGCAAGGAAATAGCGTTTGCAGATGTCTACGTATCGTTGCAATGGATTTTTGATGCTTCTTAAAACGCGATATCGCATCTCATTTCTATGTTTCATGGTAAGATATAATATGATTTGCGAAGTGTTTTGTATTCCTCGTCTACACTTCAAATGAATGTAAATGCGACACTTCTTTGCAAGGAAATAGCGTTTGCAGATGTCTACGTATCGTTGCAATAGAGTTCTTATGATTCTTAAGACGCGATATCGCATCTCATTTCTATGTTTCATGGTAAGATACAATATGATTTGCGAAGTGTTTTGTATTCCTCGTCGACACTTCAAATGAATGCGAATGCGACACTTCCTATCTAGGAAACAGCGTTTGCAGATGTCTACGTATCGAAGCAATAGAGTTCAAATGCTTCTTAAGACGAGATATTGCATCTCATATATATGTTTCATGATAAGATATAATATTCATTGCGAAGTGTTATGCATTCCTCGTCTACACTTCAAATGAATGTAAATGCGACACTTCCTTGCAAGGATAGAGCGTTTGCAGATGTCTACGTATCGAAGCAATAGAGTTCAAATGCTTCTTAAAACGAGATATTGCATCTCATATCTATACTTCATGATAAGATATAATATTCATTGCGAAGTGTTATGCATTCCTCGTCTACGATTCAAATGAATGTAAATGCGACACTTCCTTGCAAGGAAATAGCGATTGCAGATGTCTACGTATCGTAGCAGTAGAGTTCTTATGATTCTTAAAACGCGATATCGCATCTCATTTCTATGTTTCATGGTAAGATATAATATGATTTGCGAAGTGTTATGTATTCTTCGTCTACACATCAAATGAATGTAAATGAGACACTTCCTTGCAAGGAAATAGCGTTTGCAGATGTCTACGTATCGTAGCAATAGAGTTCTTATGATTCTTTAAAAGCGATATCGCATCTCATTTCTATGTTTCATGGTAAAGTATAATATGATTTGCGAACTGTTATGTATCCGTCGTCTACACTTCAAATGAATGTAAATGCGACACTTTCTTGCAAGGAAATAGCGTTTGCAGATGTCTACGTATCGTAGCAATAGGGTTCTAATGCTTCTTAAAACGCGATATCGCATCTCATTTCTATGTTTCATGGTAAGATATAATATGATTTGCGAAGTGTTATGTATTCTTCGTCTACACATCAAATGAATGTAAATGAGACACTTCCTTGCAAGGAAATAGCGTTTGCAGATGTCTACGTATCGTAGCAATAGAGTTCTAATGCTTCTAAAAACGAGATATTGCATCTCATACCTATGTTCCATGATAAGATATAATATTCATTGCGAAGTGTTATGCATTCCTCGTCTACGATTCAAATGAATGTAAATGCGACACTTCCTTGCAAGGAAATAGCGTTTGCAGATGTCTACGTATCGTAGCAATAGAGTTCTTATGATTCTTAAAACGTGATATCGCATCTCATTTCTATGCTTCATGGTAAGGTATAATATGATTTGCGAACTGTTATGTATCCGTCGTCTACACTTCAAATGAATGTAAATGCGACACTTCCTTGCAAGGAAATAGCGTTTGCAGATGTCTACGTATCGTAGCAATAGAGTTCTAAGGCTTCTTAAAACGCGATATCGCATCTCAATTCTATGTTTCATGGTAAGATATATTACGATTTGCGAAGTGTTATGTATTCCTCGGCTACACTTCAAATGAATGTAAATGCGACACTTCTTTGCAAGGAAATAGCGATTGCAGATGTCTACGTATAGTAGCAGTAGAGTTCTTATGATTCTTAAAACGCGATATCGCATCTCATTTCTATGTTTCATGGTAAGATATAATATGATTTGCGAAGTGTTATGTATTCTTCGTCTACACATCAAATGAATGTAAATGAGACACTTCCTTGCAAGGAAATAGCGTTTGCAGATGTCTACGTATCGTAGCAATAGAGTTCTTATGATTCTTAAAAAGCGATATCGCATCTCATTTCTATGATTCATGGTAAAGTATAATATGATTTGCGAAGTGTTATGTATCCGTCGTCTACACTTCAAATGAATGTAAATGCGACACTTTCTTGCAAGGAAATAGCGTTTGCAGATATCTACGTATCGTAGCAATGGATTTTTGATGCTTCTTAAAACGCGATATCGCATCTCATTTCTATGGTTCATGGTAAGATATAATATGATTTGCGAAGTGTTTTGTATTCCTCGTCTACACTTCAAATGAATGTAAATGCGACACTTCTTTGCAAGGAATTAGCGTTTGCAGATGTCTACGTATCGTTGCAATAGAGTTCTTATGATTCTTAAGACGCGATATCGCATCTCATTTCTATGTTTCATGGTAAGATACAATATGATTTGCGAAGTGTTATGTATTCCTCGTCTACACATCAAATGAATGTAAATGCGACACTTCCTTGCAAGGAAATAGCGTTTGCAGATGTCTACGTATCGTAGCAATAGAGTTCTAATGCTTCTTAAAACGAGATATTGCATCTCATATCTATGTTTCATGATAAGATATAATATTCATTGCGAAGTGTTATGCATTCCTCGTGTACGATTCAAATGAATGTAAATGCGACACTTCCTTGCAAGGAAATAGCGTTTGCAGATGTCTACGTATCGTAGCAATAGAGTTCAAATGCTTCTTAAAACGAGATATTGCATCTCATATCTATATTTCATGATAAGATATAATACGATTTGCGAAGTGTTACGTATTCCTCGGCTACACTTCAAATGAATGTAAATGCGACACTTCTTTGCAAGGAAATAGCGATTGCAGATGTCTACGTATCGTAGCAGTAGAGTTCTAATGCTTCGTAAAACGCGATATCGCATCTCATTTCTATGTTTCCTGGTAAGATATAATATGATTTGCGGAGTGTTATGTATTCCTCGTCTACACTTCAAATGAATGTAAATGGGACACTTTCTCGCAAGGAACTAGCGTTTGCAGATGTCTACGTATCTTAGCAATATAGTTCTTATGATTCTTAAAACGCGATATCGCATCACATTTCTATGTTTCATGGTAAGATATAATATGATTTGCGGAGTGTTATGTATTCCTCGTCTACACTTCAAATGAATGTAAATGCGACACTTCCTTGCAAGGAAATAGCGTTTGCAGATGTCTACGGATCGTAGCAATAGAGTTCTAATGCTTCTTAAAACGCGATATCGCATCTCATTTCTATGTTTCATGGTAAGATATAATACGATTTGCGAAGTGTTATGTATTCCTCGGCTACACTTCAAATGAATGTAAATGCGACACTTCCTTGCAAGGAAATAGCGTTTGCAAATGTCTACCTATCGTAGCAGTATTGATCTAATGCATCTTAGAACGCGATGTCGCATCTCATTTCTATGTTTCATGGTAAGATATAATATGATTTGCGGAGTGTTATGTATTCCTCGTCTACACTTCTAATGAATGTAAATGCGACACTTCTTTGCAAGGAAATAGCGTTTGCAGATGTCTACGTATCGTAGGAGTAGGGTTTTAATGCTTCTTAAGACGCGATATCGCATCTCATTTCTATGTTTCATGGTAAGGTATAATATGATTTGCGAAGTGTTATGTATTCCTCGTCTACACTTCAAATGAATGTAAATACGACACTTTCTTGCAAGGAAATAGCGTTTGCAGATGTCTACGTATCGTAGCAATGGATTTCTGATGCTTCTTAAAACGCGATATCGCATCTCATTTCTATCTTTCATGGTAAGATATAATATGATTTGCGGAGTGTTATGTATTCCTCGTCTACACTTCAAATGAATGTAAATGCGACACTTTCTTGCAAGGAAATAGCGTTTGCAGATGTCTACGTATCGTAGCAATGGATTTCTGATGCTTCTTAAAACGCGATATCGCATGTCATTTCTATGTTTCATGGTAAGATATAATATGATTTGCGAAGTGTTATGTATTCCTCGTCTACACTTCAAATGAATGTAAATGCGACACTTCTTTGCAAGGAAATAGCGTTTGCAGATGACTACGTATCGTTGCAATAGAGTTCTTATGACTCTTAAAACGCGATATTGCATCTCATTTCTATGTTTCATGGTAAGATATAATATGATTTGCGGAGTGTTATGTATTCCTCGTCTACACTTCAAATGAATGTAAATGCGACACTTCCTTGCAAGGAAATAGCGTTTGCAGATGTCTACGTATCGAAGCAATAGAGTTCTAATGCTTCTTAAAACGAGATATTGCATCTCATATCTATGTTTCATGATAAGATATAATATTCATTGCGAAGTGTTATGCATTCCTCGTCTACGATTCAAATGAATGTAAATGCGACACTTCCTTGCAAGGAAATAGCGTTTGCAGATGTCTACGTATCGTAGCAATAGAGTTCTTATGATTCTTAAAACGTGATATCGCATCTCATTTCTATGCTTCATGGTAAGGTATAATATGATTTGCGAACTGTTATGTATCCGTCGTCTACACTTCAAATGTATGTAAATGCGACACATCCTTGCAAGGAAATAGCGTTTGCAGATGTCTACGTATCGTAGCAATAGAGTTCTAATGCTTCTTAAAACGCGATATCGCATCTCATTTCTATGTTTCATGGTAAGATATAATATGATTTGCTAAGTGTTATGTATTCCTCGACTACACTTCAAATGAATGTGAATGTGACACTTCCTCGCTAGGAAATAGCGTTTGCAGATGTCTGCGTATCGTAGCAGTAGAGTTCTAATGCTTCTTAAAACGCGATATCGCATCTCATTTCTATGTTTCATGGTAAGATACAATATGATTTGCGAAGTGTTATGTATTCCTCGTCGACACTTCAAATGAATGCGAATGCGACACTTCCTCGCTAGGGTACAGCGTTTGCAGATGTCTACGTATCGAAGCAATAGAGTTCAAATGCTTCTTAAGACGAGATATTGCATCTCATATCTATGTTTCATGATAAGATATAATATTCATTGCGAAGTGTTATGCATTCCTCGTCTACGATTCAAATGAATGTAAATGCGACACTTCCTTGCAAGGAAATAGCGTTTGCAGATGTCTACGTATCGTAGCAATATAGTTCTTATGATTCTTAAAACGCGATATCGCATCTCATTCCTATGCTTCATGGTAAGGTATAATATGATTTGCGAACTGTTATGTATCCGTCGTCTACACTTCAAATGAATGTAAATGCGACACTTCCTTGCAAGGATATAGCGTTTGCAGATGTCTACGTATCGAAGCAATAGAGTTCAAATGCTTCTTAAAACGAGATATTGCATCTCATATCTATGTTCCATGATAAGATATAATATTCATTGCGAAGTGTAATGCATTCCTCGTCTACGATTCAAATGAATGTAAATGCGACACTTCCTTGCAAGGAAATAGCGTTTGCAGATGTCTACGTATCGTAGCAATAGAGTTCTTATGATTCTTAAAACGTGATATCGCATCTCATTTCTATGCTTCATGGTAAGGTATAATATGATTTGCGAACTGTTATGTATCCGTCGTCTACACTTCAAATGAATGTAAATGCGACACTTCCTTGCAAGGAAATAGCGTTTGCAGATGTCTACGTATCGTAGCAATAGAGTTCATATCATTCTTAAAAAGCGATATCGCATCTCATTTCTATGTTTCATGGTAAGATAAAACATGATTTGCGAAGTGTTATGTATTCCTCGTCTACACTTCAAATGAATGTGAATGTGACTTCCTCGCTAGGAAATAGCGTTTGCAGATGCCTGCGTATCGTAGCAGTAGAGTTCTAATGCTTCTTAAAACGCGATATCGCATCTCATTTCTATGTTTCATGGTAAGATACAATATGATTTGCGGAGTGTTATGTATTCCTCGTCTACACTTCAAATGAATGTAAATGCGACACTTCTTTGCAAGGAAATAGCGATTGCAGATGTCTACGTATCGTAGCAGTAGAGTTCTTATGATTCTTAAAACGCGATATCGCATCTCATTTCTATGTTTCATGGTAAGATATAATATGATTTGCGAAGTGTTATGTATTCCTCGTCTACACATCAAGTGAATGTAAATGCGACACTTCCTTGCAAGGAAATAGCGTTTGCAGATGTCTACGTATCGTTGCAATAGAGTACTTATGATACTTATAGCGCGATATCGCATCTCATTTCTATGTTTCGTGGTAAGGTATAATATGATTTGCGAAGTGTTATGTATCCGTCGTCTACACTTCAAATGAATGTAAATGCGACACTTTCTTGCAGGGAAATAGCGTTTGCAGATGTCTACGAATCTTAGCAATGGATTTCTGATGCTTCTTAAAACGAGATATTGCATCTCATATCTATGTTTCATGACAAGATATAATATTCATTGCGAAGTGTTATGCATTCCTCGTCTACGATTCAGATGAATGTAAATGCGACACTTCCTTGCAAGGGAATAGCGTTTGCAGATGTCTACGTATCGTAGCAATAGAGTTCTTATGATTCTTAAAACGCGATATCGCATCTCATTTCTATGCTTCATGGTAAGGTATAATATGATTTGCGAACTGTTATGTATCCGTCGTCTACACTTCAAATGAATGTAAATGCGACACTTCCTTACAAGGAAATAGCGTTTGCAGATGTCTGCGTATCGTAGCAATAGAGTTCTAATGCTTCTTAGAACGCGATATCGCATCTCATTTCTATGTTTCATGGTAAGATACAATATGATTTGCGGAGTGTTATGTATTCCTCGTCTACACTTCAAATGAATGTAAATGCGACACTTCTTTGCAAGGAAATAGCGATTGCAGATGTCTACGTAACGTAGCAGTAGAGTTCTTATGATTCTTAAAACGCGATATCGCATCTCATTTCTATGTTTCATGGTAAGATATAATATGATTTGCGGAGTGTTATGTATTCCTCGTCTACAATACAAATGAATGCAAATGCGACACATCCTCGCTAGGAAATAGCGTTTGCAGATGTCTACGTATCGTAGCAAGTTGAGTTCTAATGCTTCTTAAAACGCGATATCGCATCTCATTTCTATGTTTCATGGTAAGATATAATATGATTTGCGAAGTGTTATGTATTCCTCGTCTACACATCAAGTGAATGTAAATGCGACACTTCCTTGCAAGGAAATAGCGTTTGCAGATGTCTACGTATCGTTGCAATAGAGTTCTTATGATACTTATAACGCGATATCGCATCTCATTTCTATCTTTCATGGTAAGATATAATATGATTTGCGGAGTGTTATGTATTCCTCGTCTACACTTCAAATGAATGTAAATGCGACACTTTCTTGCAAGGAAATAGCGTTTGCAGATGTCTACGTATCGTAGCAATGGATTTCTGATGCTTCTTAAAACGCGATATCGCATGTCATTTCTATGTTTCATGGTAAGATATAATATGATTTGCGAAGTGTTATGTATTCCTCGTCTACACTTCAAATGAATGTAAATGCGACACTTCTTTGCAAGGAAATAGCGTTTGCAGATGACTACGTATCGTTGCAATAGAGTTCTTATGATTCTTAAAACGCGATATTGCATCTCATTTCTATGTTTCATGGTAAGATATAATATGATTTGCGGAGTGTTATGTATTCCTCGTCTACACTTCAAATGAATGTAAATGCGACACTTCCTTGCAAGGAAATAGCGTTTGCAGATGTCTACGTATCGAAGCAATAGAGTTCTAATGCTTCTTAAAACGAGATATTGCATCTCATATCTATGTTTCATGATAAGATATAATATTCATTGCGAAGTGTTATGCATTCCTCGTCTACGATTCAAATGAATGTAAATGCGACACTTCCTTGCAAGGAAATAGCGTTTGCAGATGTCTACGTATCGTAGCAATAGAGTTCTTATGATTCTTAAAACGTGATATCGCATCTCATTTCTATGCTTCATGGTAAGGTATAATATGATTTGCGAACTGTTATGTATCCGTCGTCTACACTTCAAATGAATGTAAATGCGACACATCCTTGCAAGGAAATAGCGTTTGCAGATGTCTACGTATCGTAGCAATAGAGTTCTAATGCTTCTTAAAACGCGATATCGCATCTCATTCCTATGTTTCATGGTAAGATATAATATGATTTGCGAAGTGTTATGTATTCCTCGACTACACTTCAAATGAATGTGAATGTGACACTTCCTCGCTAGGAAATAGCGTTTGCAGATGTCTGCGTATCGTAGCAGTAGAGTTCTAATGCTTCCTAAAACGCGATATCGCATCTCATTTCTATGTTTCATGGTAAGATACAATATGATTTGCGAAGTGTTATGTATTCCTCGTCGACACTTCAAATGAATGCGAATGCGACACTTCCTCGCTAGGGAACAGCGTTTGCAGATGTCTACGTATCGAAGCAATAGAGTTCAAATGCTTCTTAAGACGAGATATTGCATCTCATATCTATGTTTCATGATAAGATATAATATTCATTGCGAAGTGTTATGCATTCCTCGTCTACGATTCAAATGAATGTAAATGCGACACTTCCTTGCAAGGAAATAGCGTTTGCAGATGTCTACGTATCGTAGCAATATAGTTCTTATGATTCTTAAAACGCGATATCGCATCTCATTCCTATGCTTCATGGTAAGGTATAATATGATTTGCGAACTGTTATGTATCCGTCGTCTACACTTCAAATGAATGTAAATGCGACACTTCCTTGCAAGGATATAGCGTTTGCAGATGTCTACGTATCGAAGCAATAGAGTTCAAATGCTTCTTAAAACGAGATATTGCATCTCATATCTATACTTCATGATAAGATATAATATTCATTGCGAAGTGTTATGCATTCCTCGTCTACGATTCAAATGAACGTAAATGCGACACTTCCTTGCAAGGAAATAGCGATTGCAGATGTCTACGTATCGTAGCAGTAGAGTTCTTATGATTCTTAAAACGCGATATCGCATCTCATTTCTATGTTTCATGGTAAGATATAATATGATTTGCGAAGTGTTATGTATTCTTCGTCTACACATCAAATGAATGTAAATGAGACACTTCCTTGCAAGGAAATAGCGTTTGCAGATGTCTACGTATCGTAGCAATAGATTTCTAATGCTTCTTAAAACGAGATATTGCATCTCATATCTATGTTCCATGATAAGATATAATATTCATTGCGAAGTGTAATGCATTCCTCGTCTACGATTCAAATGAATGTAAATGCGACACTTCCTTGCAAGGAAATAGCGTTTGCAGATGTCTACGTATCGTAGCAATAGAGTTCTTATGATTCTTAAAACGTGATATCGCATCTCATTTCTATGCTTCATGGTAAGGTATAATATGATTTGCGAACTGTTATGTATCCGTCGTCTACACTTCAAATGAATGTAAATGCGACACTTCCTTGCAAGGAAATAGCGTTTGCAGATGTCTACGTATCGTAGCAATAGAGTTCATATCATTCTTAAAAAGCGATATCGCATCTCATTTCTATGTTTCATGGTAAGATAAAACATGATTTGCGAAGTGTTATGTATTCCTCGTCTACACTTCAAATGAATGTGAATGTGACTTCCTCGCTAGGAAATAGCGTTTGCAGATGCCTGCGTATCGTAGCAGTAGAGTTCTAATGCTTCTTAAAACGCGATATCGCATCTCATTTCTATGTTTCATGGTAAGATACAATATGATTTGCGGAGTGTTATGTATTCCTCGTCTACACTTCAAATGAATGTAAATGCGACACTTCTTTGCAAGGAAATAGCGATTGCAGATGTCTACGTATCGTAGCAGTAGAGTTCTTATGATTCTTAAAACGCGATATCGCATCTCATTTCTATGTTTCATGGTAAGATATAATATGATTTGCGAAGTGTTATGTATTCCTCGTCTACACATCAAGTGAATGTAAATGCGACACTTCCTTGCAAGGAAATAGCGTTTGCAGATGTCTACGTATCGTTGCAATAGAGTACTTATGATACTTATAGCGCGATATCGCATCTCATTTCTATGTTTCGTGGTAAGGTATAATATGATTTGCGAAGTGTTATGTATCCGTCGTCTACACTTCAAATGAATGTAAATGCGACACTTTCTTGCAGGGAAATAGCGTTTGCAGATGTCTACGTATCTTAGCAATGGATTTCTGATGCTTCTTAAAACGAGATATTGCATCTCATATCTATGTTTCATGACAAGATATAATATTCATTGCGAAGTGTTATGCATTCCTCGTCTACGATTCAGATGAATGTAAATGCGACACTTCCTTGCAAGGGAATAGCGTTTGCAGATGTCTACGTATCGTAGCAATAGAGTTCTTATGATTCTTAAAACGCGATATCGCATCTCATTTCTATGTTTCATGGTAAAGTATAATATGATTTGCGAAGTGTTATGTATCCGTCGTCTACACTTCAAATGAATGTAAATGCGACACTTTCTTGCAAGGAAATAGCGTTTGCAGATGTCTACGTATCGTAGCAATAGAGTTCTTATGATTCTTAAAACGCGATATCGCATCTCATTTCTATGCTTCATGGTAAGGTATAATATGATTTGCGAACTGTTATGTATCCGTCGTCTACACTTCAAATGAATGTAAATGCGACACTTCCTTACAAGGAAATAGCGTTTGCAGATGTCTGCGTATCGTAGCAATAGAGTTCTAATGCTTCTTAGAACGCGATATCGCATCTCATTTCTATGTTTCATGGTAAGATAAAATATGATTTGCGGAGTGTTATGTATTCCTCGTCTACACTTCAAATGAATGTAAATGCGACACTTCTTTGCAAGGAAATAGCGATTGCAGATGTCTACGTAACGTAGCAGTAGAGTTCTTATGATTCTTAAAACGCGATATCGCATCTCATTTCTATGTTTCATGGTAAGATATAATATGATTTGCGGAGTGTTATGTATTCCTCGTCTACAATACAAATGAATGCAAATGCGACACATCCTCGCTAGGAAATAGCGTTTGCAGATGTCTACGTATCGTAGCAAGTTGAGTTCTAATGCTTCTTAAAACGCGATATCGCATCTCATTTCTATGTTTCATGGTAAGATATAATATGATTTGCGAAGTGTTATGTATTCCTCGTCTACACATCAAGTGAATGTAAATGCGACACTTCCTTGCAAGGAAATAGCGTTTGCAGATGTCTACGTATCGTTGCAATAGAGTTCTTATGATACTTATAACGCGATATCGCATCTCATTTCTATGTTTCGTGGTAAGGTATAATATGATTTGCGAAGTGTTATGTATCCGTCGTCTACACTTCAAATGAATGTAAATGCGACACTTTCTTGCAGGGAAATAGCGTTTGCAGATGTCTACGTATCTTAGCAATGGATTTCTGATGCTTCTTAAAACGAGATATTGCATCTCATATCTATGTTTCATGACAAGATATAATATTCATTGCGAAGTGTTATGCATTCCTCGTCTACGATTCAGATGAATGTAAATGCGACACTTCCTTGCAAGGAAATAGCGTTTGCAGATGTCTACGTATCGTAGCAATAGAGTTCTTATGATTCTTAAAACGCGATATCGCATCTCATTTCTATGTGTCATGGTAAGATACAATATGATTTGCGAAGTGTTATGTATTCCTCGTCTACACTTCAAATGAATGTGAATGCGACACTTCCTCGCTAGGAAATAGTGTTTGCAGATGTCTACATATCGAAGCAATAGAGTTCAAATGCTTTTTAAAACGAGATATTGCATCTCATATATATGTTTCATGATAAGATATAATATTCATTGCGAAGTGTTATGCATTCCTCGTCTACGATTCAAATGAATGTAAATGCGACACTTCCTTGCAAGGAAATAGCATTTGCAGATGTCTACGTATCGTAGCAATAGAGTTCTAATGCTTCTTAAAACGCGATATCGCATCTCATTTCTATGTTTCGTGGTAAGGTATAATATGATTTGCGAAGTGTTATGTATCCGTCGTCTACACTTCAAATGAATGTAAATGCGACACTTTCTTGCAGGGAAATAGCGTTTGCAGATGTCTACGTATCTTAGCAATGGATTTCTGATGCTTCTTAAAACGAGATATTGCATCTCATATCTATGTTTCATGACAAGATATAATATTCATTGCGAAGTGTTATGCATTCCTCGTCTACGATTCAGATGAATGTAAATGCGACACTTCCTTGCAAGGAAATAGCGTTTGCAGATGTCTACGTATCGTAGCAATAGAGTTCTTATGATTCTTAAAACGCGATATCGCATCTCATTTCTATGTGTCATGGTAAGATACAATATGATTTGCGAAGTGTTATGTATTCCTCGTCTACACTTCAAATGTATGTGAATGCGACACTTCCTCGCTAGGAAATAGTGTTTGCAGATGTCTACGTATCGAAGCAATAGAGTTCAAATGCTTCTTAAAACGAGATATTGCATCTCATATATATGTTTCATGATAAGATATAATATTCATTGCGAAGTGTTATGCATTCCTCGTCTACGATTCAAATGAATGTAAATGCGACACTTCCTTGCAAGGAAATAGCATTTGCAGATGTCTACGTATCGTAGCAATAGAGTTCTAATGCTTCTTAAAACGCGATATCGCATCTCAATTCTATGTTTCATGGTAAGATATAATATGATTTGGGAAGTGTTATGTATTCCTCGTCTACACTTCAAATGAATGTGAATGTGACACTTCCTCGCTAGGAAATAGCGTTTGCAGATGTCTGCGTATCGTAGCAGTAGAGTTCTAATGCTTCTTAAAGCGCGATATCGCATCTCATTTCTATGTTTCATGATAAGATATAATATGATTTGCGAAGTGTCATGTATTCCTCGTCTACACATCAAATGAATGTAAATGCGACACTTCCTTGCAAGGAAATAGCGTTTGCAGATGTCTACGTATCGAAGCAATAGAGTTCAAATGCTTCTTAAAACGCGATATCACATCTCATTCCTATGTTTCATGGTAAGATATAATATGATTTGCGAAGTATCATGTATTCCTCGTCTACACATCAAATGAATGTAAATGCGACACTTCCTTGCATGGAAATAGCGTTAGCAGATGTCTACGTATCGAAGCAATAGAGTTCAAATGCTTCTTAAAACGAGATATTGCATCTCATATCTATGTTTCATGATAAGATATAATATTCATTGCGAAGTGTCATGTATTCCTCGTCTACGATTCAAATGAAAGTAAATGTGACACTTCCTCGCTAGGAAATAGCGTTTGCAGATGTCTGCGTATCGTAGCAGTAGAGTTCTTATGATTCTTAAAACGCGATATCGCATCACATTTCTATGTTTCATGGTAAGATATAATATGATTTGCGGAGTGTTATGTATTCCTCGTCTACACTTCAAATGAATGTAAATGCGACATTTCTTTGCAAGGAAATAGCGATTGCAGATGTCTACGTATCGTAGCAGTAGAGTTCTTATGATTCTTAAAACGCGATATCGCATCTCATTTCTATGTTTCATGGTAAGATATAATATGATTTGCGGAGTGTTATGTATTCCTCGTATACAATTCAAATGAATGCAAATGCGACACATCCTCGCTAGGAAATAGCGTTTGCAGATGTCTACGTATCGTAGCAAGTTGAGTTCTAATGCTTCTTAAAACGCGATATCGCATCTCATTTCTATGTTTCATGGTAAGATATAATATGATTTGCGAAGTGTTATGTATTCCTCGTCTACACATCAAACGAATGTAAATGCGACACTTCCTTGCAAGGAAATAGCGTTTGCAGATGTCTACGTATCGTAGCAATAGAGTTCTAATGCTTCTTAAAACGCGATATCGCATCTCATTTCTATGTTTCATGGTAAGATATAATATGATTTGCGAAGTGTTATGTATTCCTCGTCTACACTTTAAATGAATGTGAATGTGACACTTCCTCGCTAGGAAATAGCGTTTGCAGATGTCTGCGTATCGTAGCAGTAGAGTTCTAATGCTTCTTAAAACGCGATATCGCATCTCATTTCTATGTTTCATGGTAAGATATAATACGATTTGCGAAGTGTTATGTATTCCTCGGCTACGCTTCAAATGAATGTAAATGCGACACTTCTTTGCAAGGAAATAGCGATTGCAGATGTCTACGTATCGTAGCAGTAGAGTTCTTATGATTCTTAAAACGCGATATCGCATCTCATTTCTATGTTTCATGGTAAGATATAATATGATTTGCGAAGTGTTATGTATTCTTCGTCTACACATCAAATGAATGTAAATGAGACACTTCCTTGCAAGGAAATAGCGTTTGCAGATGTCTACGTATCGTAGCAATAGAGTTCTAATGCTTCTTAAAACGAGATATTGCATCTCATATCTATGTTTCATGATAAGATATAATATTCATTGCGAAGTGTCATGTATTCCTCGTCTACGATTCAAATGAAAGTAAATGCGACACTTCCTTGCAAGGTAGTAGCGATTTCACATGTCTACGTATCGTAGCAATAGAGTTCATATCATTCTTAAAAAGCGATATCGCATCTCATTTCTATGTTTCATGGTAAGATAAAACATGATTTGCGAAGTGTTATGTATTCCTCGTCTACACTTCAAATGAATGTGAATGTGACTTCCTCGCTAGGAAATAGCGTTTGCAGATGTCTGCGTATCGTAGCAGTAGAGTTCTTATGATTCTTAAAACGCGATATCGCATCACATTTCTATGTTTCATGGTAAGATATAATATGATTTGCGGAGTGTTATGTATTCCTCGTCTACACTTCAAATGAATGTAAATGCGACATTTCTTTGCAAGGAAATAGCGATTGCAGATGTCTACGTATCGTAGCAGTAGAGTTCTTATGATTCTTAAAACGCGATATCGCATCTCATTTCTATGTTTCATGGTAAGATATAATATGATTTGCGGAGTGTTATGTATTCCTCGTATACAATTCAAATGAATGCAAATGCGACACATCCTCGCTAGGAAATAGCGTTTGCAGATGTCTACGTATCGTAGCAAGTTGAGTTCTAATGCTTCTTAAAACGCGATATCGCATCTCATTTCTATGTTTCATGGTAAGATATAATATGATTTGCGAAGTGTTATGTATTCCTCGTCTACACATCAAACGAATGTAAATGCGACACTTCCTTGCAAGGAAATAGCGTTTGCAGATGTCTACGTATCGTAGCAATAGAGTTCTAATGCTTCTTAAAACGCGATATCGCATCTCATTTCTATGTTTCATGGTAAGATATAATATGATTTGCGAAGTGTTATGTATTCCTCGTCTACACTTTAAATGAATGTGAATGTGACACTTCCTCGCTAGGAAATAGCGTTTGCAGATGTCTGCGTATCGTAGCAGTAGAGTTCTAATGCTTCTTAAAACGCGATATCGCATCTCATTTCTATGTTTCATGGTAAGATATAATACGATTTGCGAAGTGTTATGTATTCCTCGGCTACGCTTCAAATGAATGTAAATGCGACACTTCTTTGCAAGGAAATAGCGATTGCAGATGTCTACGTATCGTAGCAGTAGAGTTCTTATGATTCTTAAAACGCGATATCGCATCTCATTTCTATGTTTCATGGTAAGATATAATATGATTTGCGAAGTGTTATGTATTCTTCGTCTACACATCAAATGAATGTAAATGAGACACTTCCTTGCAAGGAAATAGCGTTTGCAGATGTCTACGTATCGTAGCAATAGAGTTCTAATGCTTCTTAAAACGAGATATTGCATCTCATATCTATGTTCCATGATAAGATATAATATTCATTGCGAAGCGTTATGCATTCCTCGTCTACGATTCAAATGAATGTAAATACGACACTTCCTTGCAAGGAAATAGCGTTTGCAGATGTCTACGTATCGTAGCAATAGAGTTCTAATGCTTCTTAAAACGCGATATCGCATCTCATTTCTATGCTTCATGGTAAGGTATAATATGATTTGCGAACTGTTATGTATCCGTCGTCTACACTTCAAATGAATGTAAATGCGACACTTCCTTGCAAGGAAATAGCGTTTGCAGATGTCCACGTATCGTAGCAGTAGAGTTCTTATGATTCTTAAAACGCGATATCGCATCTCATTTCTATGTTTCATGGTAAGATATAATATGATTTGCGAAGTGTTATGTATTCTTCGTCTACACATCAAATGAATGTAAATGAGACACTTCCTTGCAAGGAAATAGCGTTTGCAGATGTCTACGTATCGTAGCAATAGATTTCTAATGCTTCTTAAAACGAGATATTGCATCTCATATCTATGTTCCATGATAAGATATAATATTCATTGCGAAGTGTTATGCATTCCTCGTCTACGATTCAAATGAATGTAAATGCGACACTTCCTTGCAAGGAAATAGCGTTTGCAGATGTCTACGTATCGTAGCAATAGAGTTCTTATGATTCTTAGAACGCTATATTGCATCTCATTTTTACGTTTCATGGTAAGATATAATATGATTTGCGAAGTGTCATGTATGCCTCGTCTACGATTCAAATGAAAGTAAATGCGACACTTCCTTGCAAGGAAATAGCGTTTGCAGATGTCTACGTATCGTAGCAACAGAGTTCTAATGCTTCTTAAAACGCGATATCGCATCTCATTTCTATGTTTCATGGTAAGATATAATATGATTTGCGAAGTGTTATGCATTCCTCGTCTACGATTCAAATGAATGTAAATGCGACACTTCCTTGCAAGGAAATAGCGTTTGCAGATGTGTACGTATCGTAGCAATAGAGTTCTTATGATTCTTAGAACGCTATATTGCATCTCATTTTTACGTTTCATGGTAAGATATAATATGATTTGCGAAGTGTTATGTATTCCTCGTCTACACTTCAAATGAATGTGAATGTGACACTTCCTCGCTAGGAAATAGCGTTTGCAGATGTCTGCGTATCGTAGCAGTAGAGTTCTAATGCTTCTTAAAACGCGATATCGCATCTCATTTCTATGTTTCATGGTAAGGTATAATATGATTTGGGAAGTGTTATGTATTCCTCGTCTACACTTCAAATGAATGTAAATGCGACACTTTCTTGCAAGGAAATAGCGTTCGCAGATGTCTACGTATCGTAGCAATAGAGTTCTAATGCTCCTTAAAACGCGATATCGCATCTCATTTCTATGTTTCATGGTAAGATATAATACGATTTGCGAAGTGTTATGTATTCCTCGGCTACACTTGAAATGAATGTAAATGCGACACTTCTTTGCAAGGAAATAGCGATTGCAGATGTCTACGTATCGTAGCAGTAGAGTTCTTATGATTCTTAAAACGCGATATCGCATCTCATTTCTATGTTTCATGGTAAGATATAATATGATTTGCGAAGTGTTATGTATTCTTCGTCTACACATCAAATGAATGTAAATGAGACACTTCCTTGCAAGGAAATAGCGTTTGCAGATGTCTACGTATCGTAGCAATAAAGTTCTTATGTTTCTTAAAAAGCGATATCGCATCTCATTTCTATGTTTCATGGTAAAGTATAATATGATTTGCGAAGTGTTATGTATCCGTCGTCTACACTTCAAATGAATGTAAATGCGACACTTTCTTGCAAGGAAATAGCGTTTGCAGATGTCTACGTATCGTAGCAATGGATTTTTGATGCTTCTTAAAACGCGATATCGCATCTCATTTCTATGTTTCATGGTAAGATATAATATGATTTGCGAAGTGTTTTGTATTCCTCGTCTACACTTCAAATGAATGTAAATGCGACACTTCTTTGCAAGGAAATAGCGTTTGCAGATGTATACGTATCGTTGCAATAGAGTTCTTATGATTCTTAAGACGCGATATCGCATCTCATTTCTATGTTTCATGGTAAGATACAATATGATTTGCGAAGTGTTATGTATTCCTCGTCTACACATCAAATGAATGTAAATGCGACACTTCCTTGCAAGGAAATAGCGTTTGCAGATGTCTACGTATCGTAGCAATAGAGTTCTAATGCTTCTTAAAACGAGATATTGCATCTCATATTTATGTTTCATGATAAGATATAATATTCATTGCGAAGTGTTATGCATTCCTCGTGTACGATTCAAATGAATGTAAATGCGACACTTCCTTGCAAGGAAATAGCGTTCGCAGATGTCTACGTATCGTAGCAATAGAGTTCTTATGATTCTTAGAACGCTATATTGCATCTCATTTTTACGTTTCATGGTAAGATATAATATGATTTGCGAAGTGTCATGTATGCCTCGTCTGCGATTCAAATGAAAGTAAATGCGACACTTCCTTGCAAGGAAATAGCGTTTGCAGATGTCTACGTATCGTAGCAACAGAGTTCTAATGCTTCTTAAAACGCGATATCGCATCTCATTTCTATGTTTCATGGTAAGATATAATATGATTTGCGAAGTGTTATGCATTCCTCGTCTACGATTCAAATGAATGTAAATGCGACACTCCCTTGCAAGGAAATAGCGTTTGCAGATGTGTACGTATCGTAGCAATAGAGTTCTTATGATTCTTAGAACGCTATATTGCATCTCATTTTTACGTTTCATGGTAAGATATAATATGATTTGCGAAGTGTTATGTATTCCTCGTCTACACTTCAAATGAATGTGAATGTGACACTTCCTCGCTAGGAAATAGCGTTTGCAGATGTCTGCGTATCGTAGCAGTAGAGTTCTAATGCTTCTTAAAACGCGATATCGCATCTCATTTCTATGTTTCATGGTAAGGTATAATATGATTTGGGAAGTGTTATGTATTCCTCGTCTACACTTCAAATGAATGTAAATGCGACACTTTCTTGCAAGGAAATAGCGTTTGCAGATGTCTACGTATCGTAGCAATGGATTTCTGATGCTTCTTAAAACGCGATATCGCATCTCATTTCTATGTTTCATGGTAAGATATAATATGATATGCGAAGTGTCATGTATTCCACGTCCACGCTTCAAATGAATGTAAATGCGACACTTCCTTGCAAGGAAATAGCGTTTGCAGATGTCTACGTATCGTAGCAATAGAGTTCTTATGATTCTTAAAACGCGATATTGCATCTCATATCTATGTTTCATGATAAGATATAATATTCATTGCGAAGTGTCATGTATTCCTCGTCTACGATTCAAATGAAAGTAAATGCGACACTTCCTTGCAAGGTAGTAGCGACTGCACATGTCTACGTATCGTAGCAATAGAGTTCATATCATTCTTAAAAAGCGATATCGCATCTCATTTCTATGTTTCATGGTAAGATAAAACATGATTTGCGAAGTGTTATGTATTCCTCGTCTACACTTCAAATGAATGTGAATGTGACTTCCTCGCTAGGAAATAGCGTTTGCAGATGCCTGCGTATCGTAGCAGTAGAGTTCTAATGCTTCTTAAAACGCGATATCGCATCTCATTTCTATGTTTCATGGTAAGATATAATATGATTTGCGGAGTGTTATGTATTCCTCGTCTACACTTCAAATGAATGTAAATGCGACACTTCTTTGCAAGGAAATAGCGATTGCAGATGTCTACGTATCGTAGCAGTAGAGTCCTTATGATACTTAAAACGCGATATCGCATCTCATTTCTATGTTTCATGGTAAGATATAATATGATTTGCGGAGTGTTATGTATTCCTCGTCTACAATTCAAATGAATGCAAATGCGACACATCCTCGCTAGGAAATAGCGTTTGCAGATGTCTACGTATCGTAGCAAGTTGAGTTCTAATGCTTCTTAAAACGCGATATCGCATCTCATTTCTATGTTTCATGGTAAGATATAATATGATTTGCGAAGTGTTATGTATTCCTCGTCTACACATCAAACGAATGTAAATGCGACACTTCCTTGCAAGGAAATAGCGTTTGCAGATGTCTACGTATCGTAGCAATAGAGTTCTAATGCTTCTTAAAACGCGATATCGCATCTCATTTCTATGTTTCATGGTAAGATATAATATGATTTGCGAAGTGTTATGTATTCCTCGTCTACACTTTAAATGAATGTGAATGTGACACTTCCTCGCTAGGAAATAGCGTTTGCAGATGTCTGCGTATCGTAGCAGTAGAGTTCTAATGCTTCTTAAAACGCGATATCGCATCTCATTTCTATGTTTCATGGTAAGATATAATACGATTTGCGAAGTGTTATGTATTCCTCGGCTACGCTTCAAATGAATGTAAATGCGACACTTCTTTGCAAGGAAATAGCGATTGCAGATGTCTACGTATCGTAGCAGTAGAGTTCTTATGATTCTTAAAACGCGATATCGCATCTCATTTCTATGTTTCATGGTAAGATATAATATGATTTGCGAAGTGTTATGTATTCTTCGTCTACACATCAAATGAATGTAAATGAGACACTTCCTTGCAAGGAAATAGCGTTTGCAGATGTCTACGTATCGTAGCAATAGAGTTCTAATGCTTCTTAAAACGAGATATTGCATCTCATATCTATGTTTCATGATAAGATATAATATTCATTGCGAAGTGTCATGTATTCCTCGTCTACGATTCAAATGAAAGTAAATGCGACACTTCCTTGCAAGGTAGTAGCGATTTCACATGTCTACGTATCGTAGCAATAGAGTTCATATCATTCTTAAAAAGCGATATCGCATCTCATTTCTATGTTTCATGGTAAGATAAAACATGATTTGCGAAGTGTTATGTATTCCTCGTCTACACTTCAAATGAATGTGAATGTGACTTCCTCGCTAGGAAATAGCGTTTGCAGATGTCTGCGTATCGTAGCAGTAGAGTTCTTATGATTCTTAAAACGCGATATCGCATCACATTTCTATGTTTCATGGTAAGATATAATATGATTTGCGGAGTGTTATGTATTCCTCGTCTACACTTCAAATGAATGTAAATGCGACATTTCTTTGCAAGGAAATAGCGATTGCAGATGTCTACGTATCGTAGCAGTAGAGTTCTTATGATTCTTAAAACGCGATATCGCATCTCATTTCTATGTTTCATGGTAAGATATAATATGATTTGCGGAGTGTTATGTATTCCTCGTATACAATTCAAATGAATGCAAATGCGACACATCCTCGCTAGGAAATAGCGTTTGCAGATGTCTACGTATCGTAGCAAGTTGAGTTCTAATGCTTCTTAAAACGCGATATCGCATCTCATTTCTATGTTTCATGGTAAGATATAATATGATTTGCGAAGTGTTATGTATTCCTCGTCTACACATCAAACGAATGTAAATGCGACACTTCCTTGCAAGGAAATAGCGTTTGCAGATGTCTACGTATCGTAGCAATAGAGTTCTAATGCTTCTTAAAACGCGATATCGCATCTCATTTCTATGTTTCATGGTAAGATATAATATGATTTGCGAAGTGTTATGTATTCCTCGTCTACACTTTAAATGAATGTGAATGTGACACTTCCTCGCTAGGAAATAGCGTTTGCAGATGTCTGCGTATCGTAGCAGTAGAGTTCTAATGCTTCTTAAAACGCGATATCGCATCTCATTTCTATGTTTCATGGTAAGATATAATACGATTTGCGAAGTGTTATGTATTCCTCGGCTACGCTTCAAATGAATGTAAATGCGACACTTCTTTGCAAGGAAATAGCGATTGCAGATGTCTACGTATCGTAGCAGTAGAGTTCTTATGATTCTTAAAACGCGATATCGCATCTCATTTCTATGTTTCATGGTAAGATATAATATGATTTGCGAAGTGTTATGTATTCTTCGTCTACACATCAAATGAATGTAAATGAGACACTTCCTTGCAAGGAAATAGCGTTTGCAGATGTCTACGTATCGTAGCAATAGAGTTCTAATGCTTCTTAAAACGAGATATTGCATCTCATATCTATGTTCCATGATAAGATATAATATTCATTGCGAAGCGTTATGCATTCCTCGTCTACGATTCAAATGAATGTAAATACGACACTTCCTTGCAAGGAAATAGCGTTTGCAGATGTCTACGTATCGTAGCAATAGAGTTCTAATGCTTCTTAAAACGCGATATCGCATCTCATTTCTATGCTTCATGGTAAGGTATAATATGATTTGCGAACTGTTATGTATCCGTCGTCTACACTTCAAATGAATGTAAATGCGACACTTCCTTGCAAGGAAATAGCGTTTGCAGATGTCCACGTATCGTAGCAGTAGAGTTCTTATGATTCTTAAAACGCGATATCGCATCTCATTTCTATGTTTCATGGTAAGATATAATATGATTTGCGAAGTGTTATGTATTCTTCGTCTACACATCAAATGAATGTAAATGAGACACTTCCTTGCAAGGAAATAGCGTTTGCAGATGTCTACGTATCGTAGCAATAGATTTCTAATGCTTCTTAAAACGAGATATTGCATCTCATATCTATGTTCCATGATAAGATATAATATTCATTGCGAAGTGTTATGCATTCCTCGTCTACGATTCAAATGAATGTAAATGCGACACTTCCTTGCAAGGAAATAGCGTTTGCAGATGTCTACGTATCGTAGCAATAGAGTTCTTATGATTCTTAGAACGCTATATTGCATCTCATTTTTACGTTTCATGGTAAGATATAATATGATTTGCGAAGTGTCATGTATGCCTCGTCTACGATTCAAATGAAAGTAAATGCGACACTTCCTTGCAAGGAAATAGCGTTTGCAGATGTCTACGTATCGTAGCAACAGAGTTCTAATGCTTCTTAAAACGCGATATCGCATCTCATTTCTATGTTTCATGGTAAGATATAATATGATTTGCGAAGTGTTATGCATTCCTCGTCTACGATTCAAATGAATGTAAATGCGACACTTCCTTGCAAGGAAATAGCGTTTGCAGATGTGTACGTATCGTAGCAATAGAGTTCTTATGATTCTTAGAACGCTATATTGCATCTCATTTTTACGTTTCATGGTAAGATATAATATGATTTGCGAAGTGTTATGTATTCCTCGTCTACACTTCAAATGAATGTGAATGTGACACTTCCTCGCTAGGAAATAGCGTTTGCAGATGTCTGCGTATCGTAGCAGTAGAGTTCTAATGCTTCTTAAAACGCGATATCGCATCTCATTTCTATGTTTCATGGTAAGGTATAATATGATTTGGGAAGTGTTATGTATTCCTCGTCTACACTTCAAATGAATGTAAATGCGACACTTTCTTGCAAGGAAATAGCGTTCGCAGATGTCTACGTATCGTAGCAATAGAGTTCTAATGCTCCTTAAAACGCGATATCGCATCTCATTTCTATGTTTCATGGTAAGATATAATACGATTTGCGAAGTGTTATGTATTCCTCGGCTACACTTGAAATGAATGTAAATGCGACACTTCTTTGCAAGGAAATAGCGATTGCAGATGTCTACGTATCGTAGCAGTAGAGTTCTTATGATTCTTAAAACGCGATATCGCATCTCATTTCTATGTTTCATGGTAAGATATAATATGATTTGCGAAGTGTTATGTATTCTTCGTCTACACATCAAATGAATGTAAATGAGACACTTCCTTGCAAGGAAATAGCGTTTGCAGATGTCTACGTATCGTAGCAATAAAGTTCTTATGTTTCTTAAAAAGCGATATCGCATCTCATTTCTATGTTTCATGGTAAAGTATAATATGATTTGCGAAGTGTTATGTATCCGTCGTCTACACTTCAAATGAATGTAAATGCGACACTTTCTTGCAAGGAAATAGCGTTTGCAGATGTCTACGTATCGTAGCAATGGATTTTTGATGCTTCTTAAAACGCGATATCGCATCTCATTTCTATGTTTCATGGTAAGATATAATATGATTTGCGAAGTGTTTTGTATTCCTCGTCTACACTTCAAATGAATGTAAATGCGACACTTCTTTGCAAGGAAATAGCGTTTGCAGATGTATACGTATCGTTGCAATAGAGTTCTTATGATTCTTAAGACGCGATATCGCATCTCATTTCTATGTTTCATGGTAAGATACAATATGATTTGCGAAGTGTTATGTATTCCTCGTCTACACATCAAATGAATGTAAATGCGACACTTCCTTGCAAGGAAATAGCGTTTGCAGATGTCTACGTATCGTAGCAATAGAGTTCTAATGCTTCTTAAAACGAGATATTGCATCTCATATTTATGTTTCATGATAAGATATAATATTCATTGCGAAGTGTTATGCATTCCTCGTGTACGATTCAAATGAATGTAAATGCGACACTTCCTTGCAAGGAAATAGCGTTCGCAGATGTCTACGTATCGTAGCAATAGAGTTCTTATGATTCTTAGAACGCTATATTGCATCTCATTTTTACGTTTCATGGTAAGATATAATATGATTTGCGAAGTGTCATGTATGCCTCGTCTGCGATTCAAATGAAAGTAAATGCGACACTTCCTTGCAAGGAAATAGCGTTTGCAGATGTCTACGTATCGTAGCAACAGAGTTCTAATGCTTCTTAAAACGCGATATCGCATCTCATTTCTATGTTTCATGGTAAGATATAATATGATTTGCGAAGTGTTATGCATTCCTCGTCTACGATTCAAATGAATGTAAATGCGACACTCCCTTGCAAGGAAATAGCGTTTGCAGATGTGTACGTATCGTAGCAATAGAGTTCTTATGATTCTTAGAACGCTATATTGCTTCTCATTTTTACGTTTCATGGTAAGATATAATATGATTTGCGAAGTGTTATGTATTCCTCGTCTACACTTCAAATGAATGTGAATGTGACACTTCCTCGCTAGGAAATAGCGTTTGCAGATGTCTGCGTATCGTAGCAGTAGAGTTCTAATGCTTCTTAAAACGCGATATCGCATCTCATTTCTATGTTTCATGGTAAGGTATAATATGATTTGGGAAGTGTTATGTATTCCTCGTCTACACTTCAAATGAATGTAAATGCGACACTTTCTTGCAAGGAAATAGCGTTTGCAGATGTCTACGTATCGTAGCAATGGATTTCTGATGCTTCTTAAAACGCGATATCGCATCTCATTTCTATGTTTCATGGTAAGATATAATATGATATGCGAAGTGTCATGTATTCCACGTCCACGCTTCAAATGAATGTAAATGCGACACTTCCTTGCAAGGAAATAGCGTTTGCAGATGTCTACGTATCGTAGCAATAGAGTTCTTATGATTCTTAAAACGCGATATTGCATCTCATATCTATGTTTCATGATAAGATATAATATTCATTGCGAAGTGTCATGTATTCCTCGTCTACGATTCAAATGAAAGTAAATGCGACACTTCCTTGCAAGGTAGTAGCGACTGCACATGTCTACGTATCGTAGCAATAGAGTTCATATCATTCTTAAAAAGCGATATCGCATCTCATTTCTATGTTTCATGGTAAGATAAAACATGATTTGCGAAGTGTTATGTATTCCTCGTCTACACTTCAAATGAATGTGAATGTGACTTCCTCGCTAGGAAATAGCGTTTGCAGATGCCTGCGTATCGTAGCAGTAGAGTTCTAATGCTTCTTAAAACGCGATATCGCATCTCATTTCTATGTTTCATGGTAAGATATAATATGATTTGCGGAGTGTTATGTATTCCTCGTCTACACTTCAAATGAATGTAAATGCGACACTTCTTTGCAAGGAAATAGCGATTGCAGATGTCTACGTATCGTAGCAGTAGAGTCCTTATGATACTTAAAACGCGATATCGCATCTCATTTCTATGTTTCATGGTAAGATATAATATGATTTGCGGAGTGTTATGTATTCCTCGTCTACAATTCAAATGAATGCAAATGCGACACATCCTCGCTAGGAAATAGCGTTTGCAGATGTCTACGTATCGTAGCAAGTTGAGTTCTAATGCTTCTTAAAACGCGATATCGCATCACATTTCTATGTTTCATGGTAAGATATAATATGATTTGCGAAGTGTTATGTATTCCTCGTCTACACATCAAATGAATGTAAATGCGACACTTGCTTGCAAGGAAATAGCGTTTGCAGATGTCTACGTATCGTAGCAATAGAGTTCTTATGATTCTTAAAACGCGATATTGCATCTCATATCTATGTTTCATGATAAGATATAATATTCATTGCGAAGTGTCATGTATTCCTCGTCTACGATTCAAATGAAAGTAAATGCGACACTTCCTTGCAAGGTAGTAGCGACTGCACATGTCTACGTATCGTAGCAATAGAGTTCATATCATTCTTAAAAAGCGATATCGCATCTCATTTCTATGTTTCATGGTAAGATAAAACATGATTTGCGAAGTGTTATGTATTCCTCGTCTACACTTCAAATGAATGTGAATGTGACTTCCTCGCTAGGAAATAGCGTTTGCAGATGCCTGCGTATCGTAGCAGTAGAGTTCTAATGCTTCTTAAAACGCGATATCGCATCTCATTTCTATGTTTCATGGTAAGATATAATATGATTTGCGGAGTGTTATGTATTCCTCGTCTACACTTCAAATGAATGTAAATGCGACACTTCTTTGCAAGGAAATAGCGATTGCAGATGTCTACGTATCGTAGCAGTAGAGTCCTTATGATACTTAAAACGCGATATCGCATCTCATTTCTATGTTTCATGGTAAGATATAATATGATTTGCGGAGTGTTATGTATTCCTCGTCTACAATTCAAATGAATGCAAATGCGACACATCCTCGCTAGGAAATAGCGTTTGCAGATGTCTACGTATCGTAGCAAGTTGAGTTCTAATGCTTCTTAAAACGCGATATCGCATCTCATTTCTATGTTTCATGGTAAGATATAATATGATTTGCGAAGTGTTATGTATTCCTCGTCTACACATCAAATGGATGTAAATGCGACACTTCCTTGCAAGGAAATAGCGTTTGCAGATGTCTACGTATCGTTGCAATAGAGTTCTTATGATTCTTAAAACGCGATATCGCATCTCATTCTTATGTTTCGTGGTAAGGTATAATATGATTTGCGAAGTGTTATGTATCCGTCGTCTACACTTCAAATGAATGTAAATGCGACACTTTCTTGCAGGGAAATAGCGTTTGCAGGTGTCTACGCATCTTAGCAATGGATTTCTGATGTTTCTTAAAACGAGATATTGCATCTCATATCTATGTTTCATGACAAGATATAATATTCATTGCGAAGTGTTATGCATTCCTCGTCTACGATTCAGATGAATGTAAATGCGACACTTCCTTGCAAGGAAATCGCGTTTGCAGATGTCTACGTATCGTAGCAATAGA
The DNA here is from genome assembly GCF_050948175.1 of Xylocopa sonorina. Lineage (NCBI taxonomy): Eukaryota > Metazoa > Arthropoda > Insecta > Hymenoptera > Apidae > Xylocopa > Xylocopa sonorina. The sequence continues at coordinate 232,086 of NW_027490171.1, forward strand.
GTTCTTATGATTCTTAAAACGCGATATTGCATCTCATATCTATGTTTCATGATAAGATATAATATTCATTGCGAAGTGTCATGTATTCCTCGTCTACGATTCAAATGAAAGTAAATGCGACACTTCCTTGCAAGGTAGTAGCGACTGCACATGTCTACGTATCGTAGCAATAGAGTTCATATCATTCTTAAAAAGCGATATCGCATCTCATTTCTATGTTTCATGGTAAGATAAAACATGATTTGCGAAGTGTTATGTATTCCTCGTCTACACTTCAAATGAATGTGAATGTGACTTCCTCGCTAGGAAATAGCGTTTGCAGATGCCTGCGTATCGTAGCAGTAGAGTTCTAATGCTTCTTAAAACGCGATATCGCATCTCATTTCTATGTTTCATGGTAAGATACAATATGATTTGCGGAGTGTTATGTATTCCTCGTCTACACTTCAAATGAATGTAAATGCGACACTTCTTTGCAAGGAAATAGCGACTGCAGATGTCTACGTATCGCAGCAGTAGAGTTCTTATGATTCTTAAAACGCGATATCGCATCTCATTTCTATGTTTCATGGTAAGATATAATATGATTTGCGGAGTGTTATGTATTCCTCGTCTACAATACAAATGAATGCAAATGCGACACATCCTCGCTAGGAAATAGCGTTTGCAGACGTCTACGTATCGTAGCAATTTGAGTTCTAATGCTTCTTAAAACGCGATATCGCATCTCATTTCTATGTTTCATGGTAAGATATAATATGATTTGCGAAGTGTTATGTATTCCTCGTCTACACATCAAGTGAATGTAAATGCGACACTTCCTTGCAAGGAAATAGCGTTTGCAGATGTCTACGTATCGTTGCAATAGAGTTCTTATGATACTTATAACGCGATATCGCATCTCATTTCTATGTTTCGTGGTAATGTATAATATGATTTGCGAAGTGTTATGTATCCGTCGTCTACACTTCAAATGAATGTAAATGCGACACTTTCTTGCAGGGAAATAGCGTTTGCAGATGTCTACGTATCTTAGCAATGGATTTCTGATGCTTCTTAAAACGAGATATTGCACCTCATATATATGTTTCATGACAAGATATAATATTCATTGCGAAGTGTTATGCATTCCTCGTCTACGATTCAGATGAATGTAAATGCGACACTTCCTTGCAAGGAAATAGCGTTTGCAGATGTCTACGTATCGTAGCAATAGAGTTCTTATGATTCTTAAAACGCGATATCGCATCTCATTTCTATGTGTCATGGTAAGATACAATATGATTTGCGAAGTGTTATGTATTCCTCGTCTACACTTCAAATGAATGTGAATGCGACACTTCCTCGCTAGGAAATAGTGTTTGCAGATGTCTACGTATCGAAGCAATAGAGTTCAAATGCTTCTTAAAACGAGATATTGCATCTCATATATATGTTTCATGATAAGATATAATATTCATTGCGAAGTGTTATGCATTCCTCGTCTACGATTCAAATGAATGTAAATGCGACACTTCCTTGCAAGGAAATAGCATTTGCAGATGTCTACGTATCGTAGCAATAGAGTTCTAATGCTTCTTAAAACGCGATATCGCATCTCATTTCTATGTTTCATGGTAAGATATAATATGATTTGCGAAGTGTTATGTATTCCTCGCCTACACTTCAAATGAATGTGAATGTGACACTTCCTCGCTAGGAAATAGCGTTTGCAGATGTCTGCGTATCGTAGCAGTAGAGTTCTAATGCTTCTTAAAGCGCGATATCGCATCTCATTTCTATGTTTCATGATAAGATATAATATGATTTGCGAAGTGTCATGTATTCCTCGTCTACACATCAAATGAATGTAAATGCGACACTTCCTTGCAAGGAAATAGCGTTTGCAGATGTCTACGTATCGAAGCAATAGAGTTCAAATGCTTCTTAAAACGCGATATCACATCTCATTCCTATGTTTCATGGTAAGATATAATATGATTTGCGAAGTATCATGTATTCCTCGTCTACACTTCAAATGAATGTAAATGCGACACTTCCCTGCATGGAAATAGCGTTAGCAGATGTCTACGTATCGAAGCAATAGAGTTCAAATGCTTCTTAAAACGAGATATTGCATCTCATATCTATGTTTCATGATAAGATATAATATTCATTGCGAAGTGTCATGTATTCCTCGTCTACGATTCAAATGAAAGTAAATGCGACACTTCCTTGCAAGGTAGTAGCGATTGCACATGTCTACGTATCGTAGCAATAGAGTTCATATCATTCTTAAAAAGCGATATCGCATCTCATTTCTATGTTTCGTGGTAAGATAAAACATGATTTGCGAAGTGTTATGTATTCCTCGTCTACACTTCAAATGAATGTGAATGTGACTTCCTCGCTAGGAAATAGCGTTTGCAGATGTCTGCGTATCGTAGCAGTAGAGTTCTTATGATTCTTAAAACGCAATATCGCATCACATTTCTATGTTTCATGGTAAGATATAATATGATTTGCGGAGTGTTATGTATTCCTCGTCTACACTTCAAATGAATGTGAATGTGACTTCCTCGCTAGGAAATAGCGTTTGCAGATGTCTGCGTATCGTAGCAGTAGAGTTCTTATGATTCTTAAAACGCAATATCGCATCACATTTCTATGTTTCATGGTAAGATATAATATGATTTGCGGAGTGTTATGTATTCCTCGTCTACACTTCAAATGAATGCGAATGCGACACTTCCTCGCTAGGAAATAGCGTTTGCAGATGTCTACGTATCGAAGCAATAGAGTTCAAATGCTTCTTAAAACGCGATATCGCATCTCATTTCTATGTTTCATGGTAAGATATAATACGACTTTCGAAGTGTTATGTATTCGTCGGCTACACTTCAAATGAATGTAAATGCGACACTTCTTTGCAAGGAAATAGCGATTGCAGATGTCCACGTATCGAAGCAATAGAGTTCAAATGCTTCTTAAAACGAGATATTGCATCTCATATCTATGTTTCATGATAAGATATAATATTCATTGCGAAGTGTTATGCATTCCTCGTCTACGATTCAAATGAATGTAAATGCGACACTTCCTTGCAAGGAAATAGCGTTTGCAGATGTCTACGGATCGTAGCAATAGAGTTCTAATGCTTCTTAAAACGCGATATCGCATCTCATTTCTATGTTTCATGGTAAGATATAATACGATTTGCGAAGTGTTATGTATTCCTCGGCTACACTTCAAATGAATGTAAATGCGACACTTCTTTGCAAGGAAATAGCGACTGCAGATGTCTACGTATCGTAGCAGTATAGTTCTTATGATTCTTAAAACGCGATATCGAATCTCATTTCTATGTTTCATGGTAAGATATAATATGATTTGCGGAGTGTTATGTATTCCTCGTCTACACTTCAAATGAATGCAAATGCGACACTTCCTCGCTAGGAAATAGCGTTTGCAGATGTCTACGTATCGTAGCAGTTGAGTTCTAATGCTTCTTAAAACGCGATATCGCATCTCATTTCTATGTTTCATGGTAAGATATAATATGATTTGCGAAGTGTTATGTATTCCTCGTCTACACATCAAATGAATGTAAATGCGACACTTGCTTGCAAGGAAATAGCGTTTGCAGATGTCTACGTATCGTTGCAATAGAGTTCTTATGATTCTTAAAACGCGATATCGCATCTCATTTCTATGTTTCATGGTAAGGTATAATATGATTTGCGAAGTGTTATGTATCCGTCGTCTACACTTCAAATGAATGTAAATGCGACACTTTCTTGCAAGGAAATAGCGTTTGCAGATGTCTACGTATGGTAGTAATGGATTTCTGATGCTTCTTAAAACGCGATATCGCATGTCATTTCTATGTTTCATGGTAAGATATAATATGATTTGCGGAGTGTTATGCATTCCTCGTCTACGGTTCAAATGAATGTAAATGCGACACTTCCTTGCAAGGAAATAGCATTTGCAGATGTCTACGGATCGTAGCAATAGAGTTCTAATGCTTCTAAAAACGCGATATCGCATCTCATTTCTATGTTTCATGGTAAGATATAATACGATTTGCGAAGTGTTCTGTATTCCTCGGCTACACTTCAAATGAATGTAAATGCGACACTTTCTTGCAATGAAATAGCGTTTGCAGAAGTCTACGTACCGTAGCAATGGATTTCTAATGCTTCTTAAAGCGCGATATCGCATCTCATTTCTATGTTTCATGATAAGATATAATATGATTTGCGAAGTGTAATGTATTCCTCGTCTACACATCAAATGAATGTAAATGCGACACTTCCTTGCAAGGAAATAGCGTTTGCAGATGTCTACGTATCGAAGCAATAGAGTTCAAATGCTTCTTAAAACGCGATATCACATCTCATTCCTATGTTTCATGGTAAGATATAATATGATTTGCGAAGTATCATGTATTCCTCGTCGACACTTCAAATGAATGTAAATGCGACACTTCCTTGCATGGAAATAGCGTTAGCAGATGTCTACGTATCGAAGCAATAGAGTTCAAATGCTTCTTAAAACGAGATATTGCATCTCATATCTATGTTTCATGATAAGATATAATATTCATTGCGAAGTGTCATGTATTCCTCGTCTACGATTCAAATGAAAGTAAATGCGACACTTCCTTGCAAGGTAGTAGCGATTGCACATGTCTACGTACTGTAGCAATAGAGTTCATATCATTCTTAAAAAGCGATATCGAATCTCATTTCTATGTTTCATGGTAAGATAAAACATGATTTGCGAAGTGTTATGTATTCCTCGTCTACACTTCAAATGAATGTGAATGTGACTTCCTCGCAAGGAAATAGCGTTTGCAGATGTCTACGTATCGTAGCAGTTGAGTTCTAATGCTCCTTAAAACGCGATATCGCATCTCATTTCTATGTTTCATGGTAAGATATAATATGATTTGCGAAGTGTCATGTATTCCTCGTCTACACTTCAAATGAATGTAAATGCGACACTTCCTTGCAAGGAAATAGCGTTTGCAAATGTCTACCTATCGTAGCAATAGTGTTCTAATGCTCCTTAAAACGAGATATTGCATCACATATCTATGATTCATGATAAGATATAATATTCATTGCGAAGTGTTATGCATTCCTCGTCTACGATTCAAATGAATGTAAATGCGACACTTCCTTGCAAGGAAATAGCGTTTGCAGATGTCTACGTATCGTAGCAGTTGAGTTCTAATGCTTCTTAAAACGCGATATCGCACCTCATTTCTATGTTTCATGGTAAGATATAATATGATTTGCGAAGTGTTATGTATTCCTCGTCTACACATCAAATGAATGTAAATGCGACACTTCCTTGCAAGGAAATAGCGTTTGCAGATGTCTACGTACCGTAGCAATATAGTTCTTATGATTCTTAAAACGCGATATCGCATCTCATTTCTATGTTTCATGGTAAGGTATAATATGATTTGCGAAGTGTTATGTATCCGTCGTCTACACTTCAAATGAATGTAAATGGGACACTTTCTCGCAAGGAACTAGCGTTTGCAGATGTCTACGTATCTTAGCAATATAGTTCTTATGATTCTTAAAACGCGATATCGCATCACATTTCTATGTTTCATGGTAAGATATAATATGATTTGCGGAGTGTTATGTATTCCTCGTCTACACTTCAAATGAATGTAAATGCGACACTTCCTTGCAAGGAAATAGCGTTTGCAGATGTCTACGGATCGTAGCAATAGAGTTCTAATGCTTCATAAAACGCGATATCGCATCTCATTTCTATGTTTCATGGTAAGATATAATACGATTTGCGAAGTGTTATGTATTCCTCGGCTACACTTCAAATGAATGTAAATGCGACACTTCCTTGCAAGGAAATAGCGTTTGCAAATGTCTACCTATCGTAGCAGTATTGATCTAATGCATCTTAGAACGCGATGTCGCATCTCATTTCAATGTTTCATGGTAAGATATAATATGATTTGCGGAGTGTTATGTATTCCTCGTCTACACTTCTAATGAATGTAAATGCGACACTTCTTTGCAAGGAAATAGCGTTTGCAGATGTCTACGTATCGTAGCAGTAGAGTTTTAATGCTTCTTAAAACGCGATATCGCATCTCATTTCTATGTTTCATGGTAAGGTACAATATGATTTGCGAAGTGTTATGTATTCCTCGTCTACACTTCAAATGAATGTAAATGCGACACTTTCTTGCAAGGAAATAGCGTTTGCAGATGTCTACGTATGGTAGCAATGGATTTCTGATGCTTCTTAAAACGCGATATCGCATCTCATTTCTATCTTTCATGGTAAGATATAATATGATTTGCGGAGTGTTATGTATTCCTCGTCTACACTTCAAATGAATGTAAATGCGACACTTTCTTGCAAGGAAATAGCGTTTGCAGATGTCTACGTATCGTAGCAATGGATTTCTGATGCTTCTTAAAACGCGATATCGCATGTCATTTCTATGTTTCATGGTAAGATATAATATGATTTGCGAAGTGTTATGTATTCCTCGTCTACACTTCAAATCAATGTAAATGCGACACTTCTTTGCAAGGAAATAGCGTTTGCAGATGACTACGTATCGTTGCAATAGAGTTCTTATGATTCTTAAAACGCGATATTGCATCTCATTTCTATGTTTCATGGTAAGATATAATATGATTTGCGGAGTGTTATGTATTCCTCGTCTACACTTCAAATGAATGTAAATGCGACACTTCCTTGCAAGAAAATAGCGTTTGCAGATGTCTACGTATCGAAGCAATAGAGTTCTAATGCTTCTTAAAACGAGATATTGCATCTCATATCTATGTTTCATGATAAGATATAATATTCATTGCGAAGTGTTATGCATTCCTCGTCTACGATTCAAATGAATGTAAATGCGACACTTCCTTGCAAGGAAATAGCGTTTGCAGATGTCTACGTATCGTAGCAATAGAGTTCTTATGATTCTTAAAACGTGATATCGCATCTCATTTCTATGCTTCATGGTAAGGTATAATATGATTTGCGAACTGTTATGTATCCGTCGTCTACACTTCAAATGAATGTAAATGCGACACTTCCTTCCAAGGAAATAGCGTTTGCAGATGTCTACGTATCGTAGCAATAGAGTTCTAATGCTTCTTAAAATGCGATATCGCAACTCATTTCTACGTTTCATGCTAAGATACAATATGATTTGCGAAGTGTTATGTATTCTCCGTCTACACATCAAATGAATGTAAATGAGACACTTCCTTGCAAGGAAATAGCGTTTGCAGATGTCTACGTATCGTAGCAATAGAGTTCTTATGATTCTTAAAAAGCGATATCGCATCTCATTTCTATGTTTCATGGTAAAGTATAATATGATTTGCGAAGTGTTATGTATCCGTCGTCTACACTTCAAATGAATGTAAATGCGACACTTTCTTGCAAGGAAATAGCGTTTGCAGATGTCTACGTATCGTAGCAATAGAGTTCTTATGATTCTTAAAACGCGATATCGCATCTCATTTCTATGCTTCATGGTAAGGTATAATATGATTTGCGAACTTTTATGTATCCGTCGTCTACACTTCAAATGAATGTAAATGCGACACTTCCTTGCAAGGAAATAGCGTTTGCAGATGTCTACGTATCGTAGTAATAGAGTTCTAATGCTTCTTAAAACGCGATATCGCATCTCATTTCTATGTTTCATGGTAGGATATAATATGATTTGCGAAGTGTTATGTATTCAACGCCTACACTTCAAATGAATGTGAATGTGACACTTCCTCGCTAGGAAATAGCGTTTGCAGATGTCTGCGTATCGTAGCAGTAGAGTTCTAATGCTTCTTAAAACGCGATATCGCATCTCATTTCTATGTTTCATGGTAAGATATAATACGATTTGCGAAGTGTTATGTATTCCTCGGCTACACTTCAAATGAATGTAAATGCGACACTTCTTTGCAAGGAAATAGCGATTGCAGATGTCTACGTATCGTAGCAGTAGAGTTCTTATGATTCTTAAAACGCGATATCGCATCTCATTTCTATGTTTCATGGTAAGATATAATATGATTTGCGAAGTGTTATGTATTCTTCGTCTACACATCAAATGAATGTAAATGAGACACTTCCTTGCAAGGAAATAGCGTTTGCAGATGTCTACGTATCGTAGCAATAGAGTTCTAATGCTTCTTAAAACGAGATATTGCATCTCATATCTATGTTTCATAATAAGATATAATATTCATTGCGAAGTGTTATGCATTCCTTGTCTACGATTCAAATGAATGTAAATGCGACACTTCCTTGCAAGGAAATAGCGTTTGCAGATGTCTACGTATCGTAGTAATAGAGTTCTTATGATTCTTAAAACGTGATATCGCATCTCATTTCTATGCTTCATGGTAAGGTATAATATGATTTGCGAACTGTTATGTATCCGTCGTCTACACTTCAAATGAATGTAAATGCGACACTTCCTTGCAAGGAAATAGCGTTTGCAGATGTCTACGTATCGTAGCAATAGAGTTCTAATGCTTCTTAAAACGCGATATCGCATCTCATTTCTATGTTTCATGGTAAGATATAATGTGATTTGCGAAGTGTTATGTATTCCTCGTCTACACTTCAAATGAATGTGAATGTGACACTTCCTCGCTAGGAAATAGCGTTTGCAGATGTCTGCGTATCGTAGCAGTAGAGTTCTAATGCTTCTTAAAATGCGATATCGCAACTCATTTCTACGTTTCATGGTAAGATACAATATGATTTGCGAAGTGTTATGTATTCCTCGTCTACACTTCAAATGAATGTGAATGCGACACTTCCTCGCTAGGAAATAGCGTCTGCAGATGTCTACGTATCGAAGCAATGGAGTTCAAATGCTTCTTAAAACGAGATATTGCATCTCATATCTATGTTTCATGATAAGATATAATATTCATTGCGAAGTGTTATGCATTCTTCGCCTACGATTCAAATGAATGTAAATGCAACACTTCCTTGCAAGGAAATAGCGTTTGCAGATGTCTACGTATCGTAGCAGTTGAGTTCTAATGCTTCTTAAAACGCGATATCGCACCTCATTTCTATGTTTCATGGTAAGATATAATATGATTTGCGGAGTGTTATGTATTCCTCGTCTACACTTCAAATGAATGTAAATGCGACACTTCCTTGCAAGGATATAGCGTTTGCAGGTGTCTACGTATCGAAGCAATAGAGTTCAAATGCTTCTTAAAACGAGATATTGCATCTCATATCTATATTTCATGATAAGATATAATATTCATTGCGAAGTGTTATGCATTCCTCGTCTACGATTCAAATGAATGTAAATGCGACACTTCCTTGCAAGGAAATACCGTTTGCAGATGTCTACGGATCGTAGCAATAGAGTTCTAATGCTTCTTAAAACGCGATATCGCATCTCATTTCTATGTTTCATGGTAAGATATAATACGATTTGCGAAGTGTTATGTATTCCTCGGCTACACTTCAAATGAATGTAAATGCGACACTTCTTTGCAAGGAAATAGCGATTGCAGATATCTACGTATCGTAGCAGTAGAGTTCTAATGCTTCTTAAAACGCGATATCGCATCTCATTTCTATGTTTCATGGTAAGATATAGTATGATTTGCGGAGTGTTATGTATTCCTCGTCTACACCTCAAATGAATGTAAATGCGACACTTCCTTGCAAGGAAATAGCGTTTGCAAATGTCTACCTATCGTAGCAGTAGTGTTCTAATGCTTCTTAGAACGCGATATCGCATCTCATTTCTATGTTTCATGGTAAGATACAATATGATTTGCGAAGTGTTATGTATTCCTCGTCTACACTTCAAATGAATGTGAATGCGACACTTTCTCGCTAGGAAATAGCGTTTGCAGATGTCTACGTATCGGAGCAATAGAGTTCAAATGCTTCTCAAAACGCGATATCGCATCTCATTTCTATGTTTCATGGTAAGATATAATCCGATGTGCGAAGTGTTATGTATTCCTCGGCTACAATTCAAATGAATGTAAATGCGACACTTCTTTGCAAGGAAATAGCGATTGCAGATGTCTACGTATCGTAGCAATAGAGTTCTTATGATTCTTAAAACGCGATATCGCATCTCATTTCTATGTTTCATGGTAAGATACAATATGATTTGCGAAGTGTTATGTATTCCTCGTCTACACTTCAAATGAATGTGAATGCGACACTTCCTCGCTGGGAAATAGCGTTTGCAGATGTCTACGTATCGAAGCAATAGAGTTCAAATGCTTCTTAAAACGAGATATTGCATCACATATCTATGATTCATGATAAGATATAATATTCATTGCGAAGTGTTATGCATTCCTCGTCTACGATTCAAATGAATGTAAATGCGACACTTCCTTGCAAGGAAATAGCGTTTGCAGATGTCTACGTATCGTAGCAATAGCGTTCTTATGATTCTTAAAACGCGATATCGCATCTCATTTCTATGTTTCATGGTAAGGTATAATATGATTTGCGAAGTGTTATGTATCCGTCGTCTACACTTCAAACGAATGTAAATGGGACACTTTCTCGCAAGGAACTAGCGTTTGCAGATGTCTACGTATCGTAGCAATAGAGTTCTTATGATTCTTAAAACGCGATATCGCATCTCATTTCTATGTTTCATGGTAAGGTATAATATGATTTGCGAAGTGTTATGTATCTGTCGTCTACACTTCAAATGAATGTAAATGGGACACTTTCTCGCAAGGAACTAGCGTTTGCAGATGTCTACGTATCTTAGCAATATAGTTCTTATGATTCTTAAAACGCGATATCGCATCACATTTCTATGTTTCATGGTAAGATATAATCTGATTTGCGGAGTGTTATGCATTCCTCGTCTACGATTCAAATGAATGTAAATGCGACACTTCCTTGCAAGGAAATACCGTTTGCAGATGTCTACGGATCGTAGCAATAGAGTACTAATGCTTCTTAAAACGCGATATCGTATCTCATTTCTATGTTTCATGGTAAGATATAATACGATTTGCGAAGTGTTATGTATTCCTCGGCTACACTTCAAATGAATGTAAATGCGACACTTCTTTGCAAGGAAATAGCGATTGCAGATGTCTACGTATCGTAGCAGTAGAGTTCTAATGCTTCTTAAAACGCGATATCGCATCTCATTTCTATGTTTCATGGTAAGATATAATATGATTTGCGGAGTGTTATGTATTCCTCGTCTACACTTCAAATGAATGTAAATGCGACACTTCCTTGCAAGGAAATAGCGTTTGCAAATGTCTACCTATCGTAGCAGTAGTGTTCTAATGCTTCTTAGAACGCGATATCGCATCTCATTTCTATGTTTCATGGTAAGATACAATATGATTTGCGAAGTGTTATGTATTCCTCGTCTACACTTCAAATGAATGTGAATGCGACACTTCCTCGCTAGGAAATAGCGTTTGCAGATGTCTACGTATCGGTGCAATAGAGTTCAAATGCTTCTCAAAACGCGATATCGCATCTCATTTCTATGTTTCATGGTAAGATATAATCCGATTTGCGAAGTGTTATGTTTTCCTCGGCTACAATTCAAATGAATGTAAATGCGACACTTCTTTGCAAGGAAATAGCGATTGCAGATGTCTACGTATCGTAGCAATAGAGTTCTTACGATTCTTAAAACGCGATATCGCATCTCATTTCTATGTTTCATGGTAAGATACAATATGATTTGCGAAGTGTTATGTATTCCTCGTCTACACTTCAAATGAATGTGAATGCGACACTTCCTCGCTGGGAAATGGCGTTTACAGATGTCTACGTATCGAAGCAATAGAGTTCAAATGCTTCTTAAAACGAGATATTGCATCACATATCTATGATTCATGATAAGATATAATATTCATTGCGAAGTGTTATGCATTCCTCGTCTACGATTCAAATGAATGTAAATGCGACACTTCCTTGCAAGGAAATAGCGTTTGCAGATGTCTACGTATCGTAGCAGTTGAGTTCTAATGCTTCTTAAAACGCGATATCGCACCTCATTTCTATGTTTCACGGTAAGATATAATATGATTTGCGAAGTGTTATGTATTCCTCGTCTACACATCAAATGAATGTAAATGCGACACTTCCTTGCAAGGAAATAGCGTTTGCAGATGTCTACGTATCGTAGCAATAGAGTTCTTATGATTCTTAAAACGCGATATCGCATCTCATTTCTATGTTTCATGGTAAGGTATAATATGATTTGCGAAGTGTTATGTATCTGTCGTCTACACTTCAAATGAATGTAAATGGGACACTTTCTCGCAAGGAACTAGCGTTTGCAGATGTCTACGTATCTTAGCAATATAGTTCTTATGATTCTTAAAACGCGATATCGCATCACATTTCTATGTTTCATGGTAAGATATAATATGATTTGCGGAGTGTTATGTATTCCTCGTCTACACTTCAAATGAATGTAAATGCGACACTTCCTTGCAAGGAAATAGCGTTTGCAGATGTCTACGGATCGTAGCAATAGAGTTCTAATGCTTCTTAAAACGCGATATCGCATCTCATTTCTATGTTTCATGGCAAGATATAATACGATTTGCGAAGTGTTATGTATTCCTCGGCTACACTTCAAATGAATGTAAATGCGACACTTCCTTGCAAGGAAATAGCGTTTGCAGATGTCTACGGATCGTAGCAATAGAGTTCTAATGCTTCTTAAAACGCGATATCGCATCTCATTTCTATGTTTCATGGCAAGATATAATACGATTTGCGAAGTGTTATGTATTCCTCGGCTACACTTCAAATGAATGTAAATGCGACACTTCCTTGCAAGGAAATAGCGTTTGCAAATGTCTACCTATCGTAGCAGTATTGATCTAATGCATCTTAGAACGCGATGTCGCATCTCATTTCTATGTTTCATGGTAAGATATAATATGATTTGCGGAGTGTTATGTATTCCTCGTCTACACTTCTAATGAATGTAAATGCGACACTTCTTTGCAAGGAAATAGCGTTTGCAGATGTCTACGTATCGTAGCAGTAGAGTTTTAATGCTTCTTAAAACGCGATATCGCATCTCATTTCTATGTTTCATGGTAAGGTATAATATGATTTGCAAAGTGTTATGCATTCCTCGTCTACGAATCAAATGAATGTAAATGCGACACATCCTTGAAAGGAAATAACGTTTGCAGATGTCTACGTATCGTAGCAATAGAGTTCTAATGCTTCTTAAAACGCGATATCGCATCTCATTTCTTTGTTTCATGGTAAGATATAATGTGATTTGCGAAGTGTTATGTATTCCTCGTCTACACTTCAAATGAATGTGAATGTGACACTTCCTCGCTAGGAAATAGCGTTTGCAGATGTCTGCGTATCGTAGCAGTAGTGTTCTAATGCTTCTTAAAATGCGATATCGCAACTCATTTCTACGTTTCATGATAAGATATAATATTCATTGCGAAGTGTTATGCATTCCTCGTCTACGATTCAAATGAATGTAAATGCGACACTTCCTTGCAAGGAAATAGCGATTGCAGATGTCTACGTATCGTACCAGTAGAGTTCTTATGATTCTTAAAACGCGATATCGCATCTCATTTCTATGTTTCATGGTAAGATATAATATGATTTGCGAAGTGTTATGTATTCTTCGTCTACATATCAAATGAATGTAAATGAGACACTTCCTTGCAAGGAAATAGCGTTTGCAGATGTCTACGTATCGTAGCAATAGAGTTCTTATGATTCTTAAAAAGCGATATCGCATCTCATTTCTATGTTTCATGGTAAAGTATAATATGATTTGCGAAGTGTTATGTATCCGTCGTCTACACTTCAAATGAATGTAAATGCGACACTTTCTTGCAAGGAAATAGCGTTTGCAGATGTCTACGTATCGTAGCAATAGAGTTCTAATGCTTCTTAAAACGCGATATCGCATCTCATTTCTATGTTTCATGGTAAGATATAATATGATTTGCGAAGTGTTATGTATTCCTCGTCTACACTTCAAATGAATGTGAATGTGACACTTCCTCGCTAGGAAATAGCGTTTGCAGATGTCTGCGTATCGTAGCAGTAGAGTTCTAATGCTTCTTAAAACGCGATATCGTATCTCATTTCTATGTTTCATGGTAAGATATAATACGATTTGCGAAGTGTTATGTATTCCTCGGCTACACTTCAAATGAATGTGAATGCGACACTTCCTCGCTGGGAAATAGCGTTTGCAGATGTCTACGTATCGAAGCAATAGGGTTCAAATGCTTCTTAAAGCGAGATATTGCATCACATATCTATGTTTCATGATAAGATATAATATTCATTGCGAAGTGTTATGCATTCCTCGTCTACGATTCAAATGAATGTAAATGCGACACATCCTTGAAAGGAAATAACGTTTGCAGATGTCTACGTATCGTAGCAATAGAGTTCTAATGCTTCATAAAACGCGATATCGCATCTCATTTCTATGTTTCATGGTAAGATATAATGTGATTTGCGAAGTGTTATGTATTCCTCGTCTACACTTCAAATGAATGTGAATGTGACACTTCCTCGCTAGGAAATAGCGTTTGCAGATGTCTGCGTATCGTAGCAGTAGTGTTCTAATGCTTCTTAAAATGCGATATCGCAACTCATTTCTACGTTTCATGATAAGATATAATATTCATTGCGAAGTGTTATGCATTCCTCGTCTACGATTCAAATGAATGTAAATGCGACACTTCCTTGCAAGGAAATAGCGATTGCAGATGTCTACGTATCGTAGCAGTAGAGTTCTTATGATTCTTAAAACGCGATATCGCATCTCATTTCTATGTTTCATGGTAAGATATAATATGATTTGCGAAGTGTTATGTATTCTTCGTCTACATATCAAATGAATGTAAATGAGACACTTCCTTGCAAGGAAATAGCGTTTGCAGATGTCTACGTATCGTAGCAATAGAGTTCTTATGATTCTTAAAAAGCGATATCGCATCTCATTTCTATGTTTCATGGTAAAGTATAATATGATTTGCGAAGTGTTATGTATCCGTCGTCTACACTTCAAATGAATGTAAATGCGACACTTTCTTGCAAGGAAATAGCGTTTGCAGATGTCTACGTATCGTAGCAATAGAGTTCTAATGCTTCTTAAAACGCGATATCGCATCTCATTTCTATGTTTCATGGTAAGATATAATATGATTTGCGAAGTGTTATGTATTCCTCGTCTACACTTCAAATGAATGTGAATGTGACACTTCCTCGCTAGGAAATAGCGTTTGCAGATGTCTGCGTATCGTTGCAGTAGAGTTCTAATGCTACTTAAAACGCGATATCCCATCTCATTTCTATGTTTCATGGTAAGATATAATACGATTTGCGAAGTGTTATGTATTCCTCGGCTACACTTCAAATGAATGTGAATGCGACACTTCCTCGCTGGGAAATAGCGTTTGCAGATGTCTACGTATCGAAGCAATAGGGTTCAAATGCTTCTTAAAACGAGATATTGCATCACATATCTATGTTTCATGATAAGATATAATATTCATTGCGAAGTGTTATGCATTCCTCGTCTACGATTCAAATGAATGTAAATGCGACACATCCTTGAAAGGAAATAACGTTTGCAGATGTCTACGTATCGTAGCAATAGAGTTCTAATGCTTCTTAAAACGCGATATCGCATCTCATTTCTATGTTTCATGGTAAGATATAATGTGATTTGCGAAGTGTTATGTATTCCTCGTCTACACTTCAAATGAATGTGAATGCGACACATCCTCGCTAGGAAATAGCGTTTGCAGATGTCTACGTATCGAAGCAATGGAGTTCAAATGCTTCTTAAATCGAGATATTGCATCTCATATCTATGTTTCATGATAAGATATAATATTCATTGCGAAGTGTTATGCATTCTTCGCCTACGATTCAGATGAATGTAAATGCAACACTTCCTTGCAAGGAAATAGCGTTTGCAGATGTCTACGTATCGTAGCAGTTGAGTTCTAATGCTTCTTAAAACGCGATATCGCACCTCATTTCTATGTTTCATGGTAAGATATAATATGATTTGCGAAGTGTTATGTATTCCTCGTCTACACATCAAATGAATGTAAATGCGACACTTCCTTGCAAGGAAACAGCGTTTGCAGATGTCTACGTATCGTAGCAATAGAGTTCTTATGATTCTTAAAACGCGATATCGCATCACATTTCTATGTTTCATGGTAAGATATAATATGATTTGCGGAGTGTTATGTATTCCTCGTCTACACTTCAAATGAATGTAAATGCGACACTTCCTTGCAAGGAAATAGCGTTTGCAGATGTCTACGGATCGTAGCAATAGAGTTCTAATGCTTCTTAAAACGCGATATCGCATCTCATTTCTATGTTTCATGGTAAGATATAACACGATTTGCGAAGTGTTATGTATTCCTCGGCTACACATCAAATGAATGTAAATGCGACACTTCTTTGCAAGGAAATAGCGATTGCAGATGTCTACGTATCGTAGCAGTAGAGTTCTAGTGCTTCTTAAAAAGCGATATCGCATCTCATTTCTATGTTTCATGGTAAGATATAATCTGATTTGCGGAGTGTTATGCATTCCTCGTCTACGATTCAAATGAATGTAAATGCGACACTTCCTTGCAATGAAATACCGTTTGCAGATGTCTACGGATCGTAGCAATAGAGTTCTAATGCTTCTTAAAACGCGATATCGCATCTCATTTCTATGTTTCATGGTAACATATAATACGATTTGCGAAGTGTTATGTATTCCTCGGCTACACTTCAAATGAATGTAAATGCGACACTTCTTTGCAAGGAAATAGCGATTGCAGATGTCTACGTATCGTAGCAGTAGAGTTCTAATGCTTCTTAAAACGCGATATCGCATCTCATTTCTATGTTTCATGGTAAGATATAATATGATTTGCGGAGTGTTATGTATTCCTCGTCTACACTTCAAATGAATGTAAATGCGACACTTCCTTGCAAGGAAATAGCGTTTGCAAATGTCTACCTATCGTAGCAGTAGTGTTCTAATGCTTCTTAGAACGCGATATCGCATCTCATTTCTATGTTTCATGGTAAGATACAATATGATTTGCGAAGTGTAATGTATTCCTCGTCTACACTTCAAATGAATGTGAATGCGACACTTCCTCGCTAGGAAATAGCGTTTGCAGATGTCTACGTATCGGAGCAATAGAGTTCAAATGCTTCTCAAAACGCGATATCGCATCTCATTTCTATGTTTCATGGTAAGATATAATCCGATTTGCGAAGTGTTACGTATTCCTCGGCTACAATTCAAATGAATGTAAATGCGACACTTGTTTGCAAGGAAATAGCGATTGCAGATGTCTACGTATCGTAGCAATAGAGTTCTTATGATTCTTAAAACGCGATATCGCATCTCATTTCTATGTTTCATGGTAAGATACAATATGATTTGCGAAGTGTTATGTATTCCTCGTCTACACTTCAAATGAATGTGAAGGCGACACTTTCTCGCAAGGAACTAGCGTTTGCAGATGTCTACGTATCGTAGCAATAGAGTTCTTATGATTCTTAAAACGCGATATCGCATCTCATTTCTATGTTTCATGGTAAGATACAATATGATTTGCGAAGTGTTATGTATTCCTCGTCTACACTTCAAATGAATGTGAAGGCGACACTTTCTCGCAAGGAACTAGCGTTTGCAGATGTCTACGTATCTTAGCAATATAGTTCTTATGATTCTTAAAACGCGATATCGCATCACATTTCTATGTTTCATGGTAAGATATAATATGATTTGCGGAGTGTTATGTATTCCTCGTCTACACTTCAAATGAATGTAAATGCGACACTTCCTTGCAAGGAAATAGCGTTTGCAGATGTCTACGGATCGTAGCAATAGAGTTCTAATGCTTCATAAAACGCGATATCGCATCTCATTTCTATGTTTCATGGTAAGATATAATACGATTTGCGAAGTGTTATGTATTCCTCGGCTACACTTCAAATGGATGTAAATGCGACACTTCCTTGCAAGGAAATAGCGTTTGCAAATGTCTACCTATCGTAGCAGTATTGATCTAATGCATCTTAGAACGCGATGTCGCATCTCATTTCAATGTTTCATGGTAAGATATAATATGATTTGCGGAGTGTTATGTATTCCTCGTCTACACTTCTAATGAATGTAAATGCGACACTTTCTTGCAAGGAAATAGCGTTTGCAGATATCTACGTATCGTAGCAATGGATTTCTGATGCTTCTTAAAACGCGATATCGCATCTCATTTCTATCTTTCATGGTAAGATATAATATGATTTGCGGAGTGTTATGTATTCCTCGTCTACACTTCAAATGAATGTAAATGCGACACTTTCTTGCAAGGAAATAGCGTTTGCAGATGTCTACGTATCGTAGCAATGGATTTCTGATGCTTCTTAAAACGCGATATCGCATGTCATTTCTATGTTTCATGGTAAGATATAATATGATTTGCGAAGTGTTATGTATTCCTCGTCTACACTTCAAATCAATGTAAATGCGACACTTCTTTGCAAGGAAATAGCGTTTGCAGATGACTACGTATCGTTGCAATAGAGTTCTTATGATTCTTAAAACGCGATATTGCATCTCATTTCTATGTTTCATGGTAAGATATAATATGATTTGCGGAGTGTTATGTATTCCTCGTCTACACTTCAAATGAATGTAAATGCGACACTTCCTTGCAAGAAAATAGCGTTTGCAGATGTCTACGTATCGAAGCAATAGAGTTCTAGTGCTTCTTAAAACGAGATATTGCATCTCATATCTATGTTTCATGATAAGATATAATATTCATTGCGAAGTGTTATGCATTCCTCGTCTACGATTCAAATGAATGTAAATGCGACACTTCCTTGCAAGGAAATAGCGTTTGCAGATGTCTACGTATCGTAGCAATAGAGTTCTTATGATTCTTAAAACGTGATATCGCATCTCATTTCTATGCTTCATGGTAAGGTATAATATGATTTGCGAACTGTTATGTATCCGTCGTCTACACTTCAAATGAATGTAAATGCGACACTTCCTTCCAAGGAAATAGCGTTTGCAGATGTCTACGTATCGTAGCAATAGAGTTCTAATGCTTCTTAAAACGCGATATCGCATCTCATTTCTATGTTTCATGGTAAGATATAATATGATTTGCGAAGTGTTATGTATCCGTCGTCTACACTTCAAATAAATGTAAATGCGACACTTCCTTGCAAGGAAATAGCGTTTGCAGATGTCTACGTATCGTAGCAATAGAGTTCTAATGCTTCTTAAAACGCGATATCGCATCTCAATTCTATGTTTCATGGTAAGATATAATACGATTTGCGAAGTGTTATGTATTCCTCGGCTACACTTCAAATGAATGTAAATGCGACACTTCTTTGCAAGGAAATAGCGATTGCAGATGTCTACGTATCGTAGCAGTAGAGTTCTAATGCTTCTTAAAACGCGATATCGCATCTCATTTCTATGTTTCATGGTAAGATATAATATGATTTGCGGAGTGTTATGTATTCCTCGTCTACACTTCAAATGAATGTAAATGCGACACTTCCTTGCAAGGAAATAGCGTTTGCAAATGTCTACCTATCGTAGCAGTAGTGTTCTAATGATTCTTAGAACGCGATATCGCATCTCATTTCTATGTTTCATGGTAAGATACAATATGATTTGCGAAGTGTAATGTATTCCTCGTCTACACTTCAAATGAATGTGAATGCGACACTTCCTCGCTAGGAAATAGCGTTTGCAGATGTCTACGTATCGGAGCAATAGAGTTCAAATGCTTCTCAAAACGCGATATCGCATCTCATTTCTATGTTTCATGGTAAGATATAATCCGATTTGCGAAGTGTTATGTATTCCTCGGCTACAATTCAAATGAATGTAAATGCGACACTTCTTTGCAAGGAAATAGCGATTGCAGATGTCTACGTATCGTAGCAATAGAGTTCTTATGATTCTTAAAACGCGATATCGCATCTCATTTCTATGTTTCATGGTAAGATACAATATGATTTGCGAAGTGTTATGTATTCCTCGTCTACACTTCAAATGAATGTGAAGGCGACACTTCCTCGCTGGGAAATAGCGTTTGCAGGTGTCTACGTATCGAAGCAATAGAGTTCAAATGCTTCTTAAAACGAGATATTGCATCACATATCTATGATTCATGATAAGATATAATATTCATTGCGAAGTGTTATGCATTCCTCGTCTACGATTCAAATGAATGTAAATGCGACACTTCCTTGCAAGGAAATAGCGTTTGCAGATGTCTACGTATCGTAGCAGTTGAGTTCTAATGCTTCTTAAAACGCGATATCGCACCTCATTTCTATGTTTCATGGTAAGATATAATATGATTTGCGAAGTGTTATGTATTCCTCGTCTACACATCAAATGAATGTAAATGCGACACTTCCTTGCAAGGAAATAGCGTTTGCAGATGTCTACGTATCGTAGCAATATAGTTCTTATGATTCTTAAAACGCGATATCGCATCTCATTTCTATGTTTCATGGTAAGGTATAATATGATTTGCGAAGTGTTATGTATCCGTCGTCTACACTTCAAATGAATGTAAATGGGACACTTTCTCGCAAGGAACTAGCGTTTGCAGATGTCTACGTATCTTAGCAATATAGTTCTTATGATTCTTAAAACGCGATATCGCATCACATTTCTATGTTTCATGGTAAGATATAATATGATTTGCGGAGTGTTATGTATTCCTCGTCTACACTTCAAATGAATGTAAATGCGACACTTCCTTGCAAGGAAATAGCGTTTGCAAATGTCTACCTATCGTAGCAGTATTGATCTAATGCATCTTAGAACGCGATGTCGCATCTCATTTCAATGTTTCATGGTAAGATATAATATGATTTGCGGAGTGTTATGTATTCCTCGTCTACACTTCTAATGAATGTAAATGCGACACTTCTTTGCAAGGAAATAGCGTTTGCAGATGTCTACGAATCGTAGCAGTAGAGTTTTAATGCTTCTTAAAACGCGATATCGCATCTCATTTCTATGTTTCATGGTAAGGTACAATATGATTTGCGAACTGTTATGTATTCCTCGTCTACACTTCAAATCAATGTAAATGCGACACTTCTTTGCAAGGAAATAGCGTTTGCAGATGACTACGTATCGTTGCAATAGAGTTCTTATGATTCTTAAAACGCGATATTGCATCTCATTTCTATGTTTCATGGTAAGATATAATATGATTTGCGGAGTGTTATGTATTCCTCGTCTACACTTCAAATGAATGTAAATGCGACACTTCCTTGCAAGAAAATAGCGTTTGCAGATGTCTACGTATCGAAGCAATAGAGTTCTAATGCTTCTTAAAACGAGATATTGCATCTCATATCTATGTTTCATGATAAGATATAATATTCATTGCGAAGTGTTATGCATTCCTCGTCTACGATTCAAATGAATGTAAATGCGACACTTCCTTGCAAGGAAATAGCGTTTGCAGATGTCTACGTATCGTAGCAATAGAGTTCTAATGATTCTTAAAACGTGATATCGCATCTCATTTCTATGCTTCATGGTAAGGTATAATATGATTTGCGAACTGTTATGTATCCGTCGTCTACACTTCAAATGAATGTAAATGCGACACTTCCTTCCAAGGAAATAGCGTTTGCAGATGTCTACGTATCGTAGCAATAGAGTTCTAATGCTTCTTAAAACGCGATATCGCATCTCATTTCTATGTTTCATGGTAAGATATAATATGATTTGCGAAGTGTTATGTATCCGTCGTCTACACTTCAAATAAATGTAAATGCGACACTTCCTTGCAAGGAAATCGCGTTTGCAGATGTCTACGTATCGTAGCAATAGAGTTCTAATGCTTCTTAAAACGCGATATCGCATCTCATTTCTATGTTTCATGGTAAGATATAATATGATTTGCGAAGTGTTATGTATTCCTCGACTACACTTCAAATGAATGTGAATGTGACACTTCCTCGCTAGGAAATAGCGTTTGCAGATGTCTGCGTATCGTAGCAGTAGAGTTCTAATGCTTCTTAAAACGCGATATCGCATCTCATTTCTATGTTTCATGGTAAGATACAATATGATTTGCGAAGTGTTATGTATTCCTCGTCGACACTTCAAATGAATGCGAATGCGACACTTCCTCGCTAGGAAACAGCGTTTGCAGATGTCTACGTATCGAAGCAATAGCGTTCAAATGCTTCTTAAGACGAGATATTGCATCTCATATCTATGTTTCATGATAAGATATAATATTCATTGCGAAGTGTTATGCATTCCTCGTCTACGATTCAAATGAATGTAAATGCGACACTTCCTTGCAAGGAAATAGCGTTTGCAGATGTCTACGTATCGTAGCAATAGAGTTCTAATGCTTCTTAAAACGCGATATCGCATCTCATTTCTATGTTTCATGGTAAGATATAATACGATTTGCGAAGTGTTATGTATTCCTCGGCTACACTTCAAATGAATGTAAATGCGACACTTCTTTGCAAGGAAATAGCGATTGCAGATGTCTACGTATCGTAGCAATAGAGTTCTTATGATCCTTAAAACGCGATATCGCATCTCATTTCTATGTTTCATGGTAAGATACAATATGATTTGCGAAGTGTTATGTATTCCTCGTCTACACTTCAAATGAATGTGAATGCGACACTTCCTCGCTGGGAAATAGCGTTTGCAGATGTCTACGTATCGAAGCAATAGAGTTCAAATGCTTCTTAAAACGAGATATTGCATCACATATCTATGTTTCATGATGAGATATAATATTCATTGCGAAGTGTTATGCATTCCTCGTCTACGATTCAAATGAATGTAAATGCGACACATCCTTGAAAGGAAATAACGTTTGCAGATGTCTACGTATCGTAGCAATAGAGTTCTAATGCTTCCTAAAACGCGATATCGCATCTCATTTCTATGTTTCATGGTAAGATATAATGTGATTTGCGAAGTGTTATGTATTCCTCGTCTACACTTCAAATGAATGTGAATGTGACACTTCCTCGCTAGGAAATAGCGTTTGCAGATGTCTGCGTATCGTAGCAGTAGAGTTCTAATGCTTCTTAAAATGCGATATCGCAACTCATTTCTACGTTTCATGGTAAGATACAATATGATTTGCGAAGTGTTATGTATTCTTCGTCTACACATCAAATGAATGTAAATTAGACACTTCCTTGCAAGGAAATAGCGTTTGCAGATGTCTACGTATCGTAGCAATAGAGTTCTTATGATTCTTAAAAAGCGATATCGCATCTCATTTCTATGTTTCATGGTAAAGTATAATATGATTTGCGAAGTGTTATGTATCCGTCGTCTACACTTCAAATGAATGTAAATGCGACACTTTCTTGCAAGGAAATAGCGTTTGCAGATGTCTACGTATCGTAGCAATAGAGTTCTTATGATTCTTAAAACGCGATATCGCATCTCATTTCTATGCTTCATGGTAAGGTATAATATGATTTGCGAACTTTTATGTATCCGTCGTCTACACTTCAAATGAATGTAAATGCGACACTTCCTTGCAAGGAAATAGCGTTTGCAGATGTCTACGTATCGTAGCAATAGAGTTCTAATGCTTCTTAAAACGCGATATCGCATCTCATTTCTATGTTTCATGGTAAGATATAATATGATTTGCGAAGTGTTATGTATTCAACGTCTACACTTCAAATGAATGTGAATGTGACACTTCCTCGCTAGGAAATAGCGTTTGCAGATGTCTGCGTATCGTAGCAGTAGAGTTCTAATGCTTCTTAAAACGCGATATCGCATCTCATTTCTATGTTTCATGGTAAGATATAATACGATTTGCGAAGTGTTATGTATTCCTCGGCTACACTTCAAATGAATGTAAATGCGACACTTCTTTGCAAGGAAATAGCGATTGCAGATGTCTACGTATCGTAGCAGTAGAGTTCTTATGATTCTTAAAACGCGATATCGCATCTCATTTCTATGTTTCATGGTAAGATATAATATGATTTGCGAAGTGTTATGTATTCTTCGTCTACACATCAAATGAATGTAAATGAGACACTTCCTTGCAAGGAAATAGCGTTTGCAGATGTCTACGTATCGTAGCAATAGAGTTCTAATGCTTCTTAAAACGAGATATTGCATCTCATATCTATGTTTCATGATAAGATATAATATTCATTGCGAAGTGTTATGCATACCTCGTCTACGATTCAAATGAATGTAAATGCGACACTTCCTTGCAAGGAAATAGCGTTTGCAGATGTCTACGTATCGTAGCAATAGAGTTCTTATGATTCTTAAAACGTGATATCGCATCTCATTTCTATGCTTCATGGTAAAGTATAATATGATTTGCGAAGTGTTATGTATCCGTCGTCTACACTTCAAATGAATGTAAATGCGACACTTTCTTGCAAGGAAATAGCGTTTGCAGATGTCTACGTATCGTAGCAATAGAGTTCTTATGATTCTTAAAACGCGATATCGCATCTCATTTCTATGCTTCATGGTAAGGTATAATATGATTTGCGAACTTTTATGTATCCGTCGTCTACACTTCAAATGAATGTAAATGCGACACTTCCTTGCAAGGAAATAGCGTTTGCAGATGTCTACGTATCGTAGCAATAGAGTTCTTATGATTCTTAAAACGTGATATCGCATCTCATTTCTATGCTTCATGGTAAGGTATAATATGATTTGCGAACTGTTATGTATCCGTCGTCTACACTTCAAATGAATGTAAATGCGACACTTCCTTGCAAGGAAATAGCGTTTGCAGATGTCTACGTATCGTAGCAATAGAGTTCTAATGCTTCTTAAAACGCGATATCGCATCTCATTTCTATGTTTCATGGTAAGATATAATACGATTTGCGAAGTGTTATGTATTCCTCGGCTACACTTCAAATGAATGTAAATGCGACACTTCTTTGCAAGGAAATAGCGATTGCAGATGTCTACGTATCGTAGCAATAGAGTTCTTATGATCCTTAAAACGCGATATCGCATCTCATTTCTATGTTTCATGGTAAGATACAATATGATTTGCGAAGTGTTATGTATTCCTCGTCTACACTTCAAATGAATGTGAATGCGACACTTCCTCGCTGGGAAATAGCGTTTGCAGATGTCTACGTATCGAAGCAATAGAGTTCAAATGCTTCTTAAAACGAGATATTGCATCACATATCTATGTTTCATGATAAGATATAATATTCATTGCGAAGTGTTATGCATTCCTCGTCTACGATTCAAATGAATGTAAATGCGACACATCCTTGAAAGGAAATAACGTTTGCAGATGTCTACGTATCGTAGCAATAGAGTTCTAATGCTTCCTAAAACGCGATATCGCATCTCATTTCTATGTTTCATGGTAAGATATAATGTGATTTGCGAAGTGTTATGTATTCCTCGTCTACACTTCAAATGAATGTGAATGTGACACTTCCTCGCTAGGAAATAGCGTTTGCAGATGTCTGCGTATCGTAGCAGTAGAGTTCTAATGCTTCTTAAAATGCGATATCGCAACTCATTTCTACGTTTCATGGCAAGATACAATATGATTTGCGAAGTGTTATGTATTCTTCGTCTACACATCAAATGAATGTAAATGAGACACTTCCTTGCAAGGAAATAGCGTTTGCAGATGTCTACGTATCGTAGCAATAGAGTTCTTATGATTCTTAAAAAGCGATATCGCATCTCATTTCTATGTTTCATGGTAAAGTATAATATGATTTGCGAAGTGTTATGTATCCGTCGTCTACACTTCAAATGAATGTAAATGCGACACTTTCTTGCAAGGAAATAGCGTTTGCAGATGTCTACGTATCGTAGCAATAGA
This sequence comes from Xylocopa sonorina, assembly GCF_050948175.1. Classification (NCBI taxonomy): domain Eukaryota; kingdom Metazoa; phylum Arthropoda; class Insecta; order Hymenoptera; family Apidae; genus Xylocopa; species Xylocopa sonorina. Next base: position 258,005 of record NW_027490171.1, read on the forward strand.
GTTCTTATGATTCTTAAAACGCGATATCGCATCTCATTTCTATGCTTCATGGTAAGGTATAATATGATTTGCGAACTTTTATGTATCCGTCGTCTACACTTCAAATGAATGTAAATGCGACACTTCCTTGCAAGGAAATAGCGTTTGCAGATGTCTACGTATCGTAGCAATAGAGTTCTAATGCTTCTTAAAACGCGATATCGCATCTCATTTCTATGTTTCATGGTAAGATATAATATGATTTGCGAAGTGTTATGTATTCAACGTCTACACTTCAAATGAATGTGAATGTGACACTTCCTCGCTAGGAAATAGCGTTTGCAGATGTCTGCGTATCGTAGCAGTAGAGTTCTAATGCTTCTTAAAATGCGATATCGCATCTCATTTCTATGTTTCATGGTAAGATATAATACGATTTGCGAAGTGTTATGTATTCCTCGGCTACACTTCAAATGAATGTAAATGCGACACTTCTTTGCAAGGAAATAGCGATTGCAGATGTCTACGTATCGTAGCTGTAGAGTTCTTATGATTCTTAAAACGCGATATCGCATCTCATTTCTATGTTTCTTGGTAAGATATAATATGATTTGCGAAGTGTTATGTATTCTTCGTCTACACATCAAATGAATGTAAATGAGACACTTCCTTGCAAGGAAATAGCGTTTGCAGATGTCTACGTATCGTAGCAATAGAGTTCTAATGCTTCTTAAAACGAGATATTGCATCTCATATCTATGTTTCATGATAAGATATAATATTCATTGCGAAGTGTTATGCATACCTCGTCTACGATTCAAATGAATGTAAATGCGACACTTCCTTGCAAGGAAATAGCGTTTGCAGATGTCTACGTATCGTAGCAATAGAGTTCTTATGATTCTTAAAACGTGATATCGCATCTCATTTCTATGCTTCATGGTAAGGTATAATATGATTTGCGAACTGTTATGTATCCGTCGTCTACACTTCAAATGAATGTAAATGCGACACTTCCTTGCAAGGAAATAGCGTTTGCAGATGTCTACGTATCGTAGCAATAGAGTTCTAATGCTTCTTAAAACGCGATATCGCATCTCATTTCTATGTTTCATGGTAAGATATAATACGATTTGCGAAGTGTTATGTATTCCTCGGCTACACTTCAAATGAATGTAAATGCGACACTTCTTTGCAAGGAAATAGCGATTGCAGATGTCTACGTATCGTAGCAATAGAGTTCTTATGATCCTTAAAACGCGATATCGCATCTCATTTCTATGTTTCATGGTAAGATACAATATGATTTGCGAAGTGTTATGTATTCCTCGTCTACACTTCAAATGAATGTGAATGCGACACTTCCTCGCTGGGAAATAGCGTTTGCAGATGTCTACGTATCGAAGCAATAGAGTTCAAGTGCTTCTTAAAACGAGATATTGCATCAGATATCTATGTTTCATGATGAGATATAATATTCATTGCGAAGTGTTATGCATTCCTCGTCTACGATTCAAATGAATGTAAATGCGACACATCCTTGAAAGGAAATAACGTTTGCAGATGTCTACGTATCGTAGCAATAGAGTTCTAATGCTTCCTAAAACGCGATATCGCATCTCATTTCTATGTTTCATGGTAAGATATAATGTGATTTGCGAAGTGTTATGTATTCCTCGTCTACACTTCAAATGAATGTGAATGTGACACTTCCTCGCTAGGAAATAGCGTTTGCAGATGTCTGCGTATCGTAGCAGTAGAGTTCTAATGCTTCTTAAAATGCGATATCGCAACTCATTTCTACGTTTCATGGTAAGATACAATATGATTTGCGAAGTGTTATGTATTCTTCGTCTACACATCAAATGAATGTAAATGAGACACTTCCTTGCAAGGAAATAGCGTTTGCAGATGTCTACGTATCGTAGCAATAGAGTTCTTATGATTCTTAAGAAGCGATATCGCATCTCATTTCTATGTTTCATGGTAAAGTATAATATGATTTGCGATGTGTTATGTATCCGTCGCCTACCCTTCAAATGAATGTAAATGCGACACTTTCTTGCAAGGAAATAGCGTTTGCAGATGTCTACGTATCGTAGCAATAGAGTTCTTATGATTCTTAAAACGCGATATCGCATCTCATTTCTATGCTTCATGGTAAGGTATAATATGATTTGCGAACTGTTATGTATCCGTCGTCTACACTTCAAATGAATGTAAATGCGACACTTCCTTGCAAGGAAATAGCGTTTGCAGATGTCTACGTATCGTAGCAATAGAGTTCTAATGCTTCTTAAAACGCGATATCGCATCTCATTTCTATGTTTCATGGTAAGATATAATACGATTTGCGAAGTGTTATGTATTCCTCGGCTACACTTCAAATGAATGTAAATGCGACACTTCTTTGCAAGGAAATAGCGATTGCAGATGTCTACGTATCGTAGCAATAGAGTTCTTATGATCCTTAAAACGCGATATCGCATCTCATTTCTATGTTTCATGGTAAGATACAATATGATTTGCGAAGTGTTATGTATTCCTCGTCTACACTTCAAATGAATGTGAATGCGACACTTCCTCGCTGGGAAATAGCGTTTGCAGATGTCTACGTATCGAAGCAATAGAGTTCAAGTGCTTCTTAAAACGAGATATTGCATCAGATATCTATGTTTCATGATGAGATATAATATTCATTGCGAAGTGTTATGCATTCCTCGTCTACGATTCAAATGAATGTAAATGCGACACATCCTTGAAAGGAAATAACGTTTGCAGATGTCTACGTATCGTAGCAATAGAGTTCTAATGCTTCCTAAAACGCGATATCGCATCTCATTTCTATGTTTCATGGTAAGATATAATGTGATTTGCGAAGTGTTATGTATTCCTCGTCTACACTTCAAATGAATGTGAATGTGACACTTCCTCGCTAGGAAATAGCGTTTGCAGATGTCTGCGTATCGTAGCAGTAGAGTTCTAATGCTTCTTAAAATGCGATATCGCAACTCATTTCTACGTTTCATGGTAAGATACAATATGATTTGCGAAGTGTTATGTATTCTTCGTCTACACATCAAATGAATGTAAATGAGACACTTCCTTGCAAGGAAATAGCGTTTGCAGATGTCTACGTATCGTAGCAATAGAGTTCTTATGATTCTTAAGAAGCGATATCGCATCTCATTTCTATGTTTCATGGTAAAGTATAATATGATTTGCGATGTGTTATGTATCCGTCGCCTACCCTTCAAATGAATGTAAATGCGACACTTTCTTGCAAGGAAATAGCGTTTGCAGATGTCTACGTATCGTAGCAATAGAGTTCTTATGATTCTTAAAACGCGATATCGCATCTCATTTCTATGCTTCATGGTAAGGTATAATATGATTTGCGAACTTTTATGTATCCGTCGTCTACACTTCAAATGAATGTAAATGCGACACTTCCTTGCAAGGAAATAGCGTTTGCAGATGTCTACGTATCGTAGCAATAGAGTTCTAATGCTTCATAAAACGCGATATCGCATCTCATTTCTATGTTTCATGGTAAGATATAATATGATTTGCGAAGTGTTATGTATTCAACGTCTACACTTCAAATGAATGTGAATGTGACACTTCCTCGCTAGGAAATAGCGTTTGCAGATGTCTGCGTATCGTAGCAGTAGAGTTCTAATGCTTCTTAAAACGCGATATCGCATCTCATTTCTATGTTTCATGGTAAGATATAATACGATTTGCGAAGTGTTATGTATTCCTCGGCTACACTTCAAATGAATGTAAATGCGACACTTCTTTGCAAGGAAATAGCGATTGCAGATGTCTACGTATCGTAGCAGTAGAGTTCTTATGATTCTTAAAACGCGATATCGCATCTCATTTCTATGTTTCATGGTAAGATATAATATGATTTGCGAAGTGTTATGTATTCTTCGTCTACACATCAAATGAATGTAAATGAGACACTTCCTTGCAAGGAAATAGCGTTTGCAGATGTCTACGTATCGTAGCAATAGAGTTCTAATGCTTCTTAAAACGAGATATTGCATCTCATATCTATGTTTCATGATAAGATATAATATTCATTGCGAAGTGTTATGCATTCCTTGTCTACGATTCAAATGAATGTAAATGCGACACTTCCTTGCAAGGAAATAGCGTTTGCAGATGTCTACGTATCGTAGCAATAGAGTTCTTATGATTCTTAAAACGTGATATCGCATCTCATTTCTATGCTTCATGGTAAGGTATAATATGATTTGCGAACTGTTATGTATCCGTCGTCTACACTTCAAATGAATGTAAATGCGACACTTCCTTGCAAGGAAATAGCGTTTGCAGATGTCTTCGTATCGTAGCAATAGAGTTCTAATGCTTCTTAAAACGCGATATCGCATCTCATTTCTATGTTTCATGGTAAGATATAATGTGATTTGCGAAGTGTTATGTATTCCTCGTCTACACTTCAAATGAATGTGAATGTGACACTTCCTCGCTAGGAAATAGCGTTTGCAGATGTCTGCGTATCGTAGCAGTAGAGTTCTAATGCTTCTTAAAATGCGATATCGCAACTCATTTCTACGTTTCATGGTAAGATACAATATGATTTGCGAAGTGTTATGTATTCCTCGTCTACACTTCAAATGAATGTGAATGCGACACTTCCTCGCTAGGAAATAGCGTCTGCAGATGTCTACGTATCGAAGCAATGGAGTTCAAATGCTTCTTAAAACGAGATATTGCATCTCATATCTATGTTTCATGATAAGATATAATATTCATTGCGAAGTGTTATGCATTCTTCGCCTACGATTCAAATGAATGTAAATGCAACACTTCCTTGCAAGGAAATAGCGTTTGCAGATGTCTACGTATCGTAGCAGTTGAGTTCTAATGCTTCTTAAAACGCGATATCGCACCTCATTTCTATGTTTCATGGTAAGATATAATATGATTTGCGGAGTGTTATGTATTCCTCGTCTACACTTCAAATGAATGTAAATGCGACACTTCCTTGCAAGGATATAGCTTTTGCAGATGTCTACGTATCGAAGCAATAGAGTTCAAATGCTTCTTAAAACGAGATATTGCATCTCATATCTATATTTCATGATAAGATATAATATTCATTGCGAAGTGTTATGCATTCCTCGTCTACGATTCAAATGAATGTAAATGCGACACTTCCTTGCAAGGAAATACCGTTTGCAGATGTCTACGGATCGTAGCAATAGAGTTCTAATGCTTCTTAAAACGCGATATCGCATCTCATTTCTATGTTTCATGGTAAGATATAATGCGATTTGCGAAGTGTTATGTACTCCTCGTCTACACTTCAAATGAATGTGAATGCGACACTTCCTCGCTAGGAAATAGCGTTTGCAGATGTCTACGTATCGGAGCAATAGAGTTCAAATGCTTCTCAAAACGCGATATCGCATCTCATTTCTATGTTTCATGGTAAGATATAATATGATTTGCGGAGTGTTATGTATTCCTCGTCTACACTTCAAATGAATGTAAATGCGACACTTCCTTGCAAGGAAATAGCGTTTGCAAATGTCTACCTATCGTAGCAGTAGTGTTCTAATGCTTCTTAGAACGCGATATCGCATCTCATTTCTATGTTTCATGGTAAGATACAATATGATTTGCGAAGTGTTATGTATTCCTCGTCTACACTTCAAATGAATGTGAATGCGACACTTCCTCGCTAGGAAATAGCGTTTGCAGATGTCTACGTATCGTAGCAATAGAGTTCTTATGATTCTTAAAACGTGATATCGCATCTCATTTCTATGCTTCATGGTAAGGTATAATATGATTTGCGAACTGTTTTGTATCCGTCGTCTACACTTCAAATGAATGTAAATGCGACACTTCCTTGCAAGGAAATAGCGTTTGCAGATGTCTACGTATCGTAGCAATAGAGTTCTAATGCTTCTTAGAACGCGATATCGCATCTCATTTCTATGTTTCATGGTAAGATATAATACGATTTGCGAAGTGTTATGTATTCCTCGGCTACACTTCAAATGAATGTAAATGCGACACTTCTTTGCAAGGAAATAGCGATTGCAGATGTCTACGTATCGTAGCAATAGAGTTCTTATGATCCTTAAAACGCGATATCGCATCTCATTTCTATGTTTCATGGTAAGATACAATATGATTTGCGAAGTGTTATGTATTCCTCGTCTACACTTCAAATGAATGTGAATGCGACACTTCCTCGCTGGGAAATAGCGTTTGCAGATGTCTACGTATCGAAGCAATAGAGTTCAAATGCTTCTTAAAACGAGATATTGCATCACATATCTATGTTTCATGATAAGATATAATATTCATTGCGAAGTGTTATGCATTCCTCGTCTACGATTCAAATGAATGTAAATGCGACACATCCTTGAAAGGAAATAACGTTTGCAGATGTCTACGTATCGTAGCAATAGAGTTCTAATGCTTCCTAAAACGCGATATCGCATCTCATTTCTATGTTTCATGGTAAGATATAATGTGATTTGCGAAGTGTTATGTATTCCTCGTCTACACTTCAAATGAATGTGAATGTGACACTTCCTCGCTAGGAAATAGCGTTTGCAGATGTCTGCGTATCGTAGCAGTAGAGTTCTAATGCTTCTTAAAATGCGATATCGCAACTCATTTCTACGTTTCATGGTAAGATACAATATGATTTGCGAAGTGTTATGTATTCTTCGTCTACACATCAAATGAATGTAAATGAGACACTTCCTTGCAAGGAAATAGCGTTTGCAGATGTCTACGTATCGTAGCAATAGAGTTCTTATGATTCTTAAAAAGCGATATCGCATCTCATTTCTATGTTTCATGGTAAAGTATAATATGATTTGCGAAGTGTTATGTATCCGTCGTCTACACTTCAAATGAATGTAAATGCGACACTTTCTTGCAAGGAAATAGCGTTTGCAGATGTCTACGTATCGTAGCAATAGAGTTCTTATGATTCTTAAAACGCGATATCGCATCTCATTCCTATGCTTCATGGTAAGGTATAATATGATTTGCGAACTTTTATGTATCCGTCGTCTACACTTCAAATGAATGTAAATGCGACACTTCCTTGCAAGGAAATAGCGTTTGCAGATGTCTACGTATCGTAGCAATAGAGTTCTAAAGCTTCTTAAAACGCGATATCGCATCTCATTTCTATGTTTCATGGTAAGATATAATATGATTTGCGAAGTGTTATGTATTCAACGTCTACACTTCAAATGAATGTGAATGTGACACTTCCTCGCTAGGAAATAGCGTTTGCAGATGTCTGCGTATCGTAGCAGTAGAGTTCTAATGCTTCTTAAAACGCGATATCGCATCTCATTTCTATGTTTCATGGTAAGATATAATACGATTTGCGAAGTGTTATGTATTCCTCGGCTACACTTCAAATGAATGTAAATGCGACACTTCTTTGCAAGGAAATAGCGATTGCAGATGTCTACGTATCGTAGCAGTAGAGTTCTTATGATTCATAAAACGCGATATCGCATCTCATTTCTATGTTTCATGGTAAGATATAATATGATTTGCGAAGTGTTATGCATTCTTCGCCTACGATTCAAATGAATGTAAATGCAACACTTCCTTGCAAGGAAATAGCGTTTGCAGATGTCTATGTATCGTAGCAGTTGAGTTCTAATGCTTCTTAAAACGCGATATCGCACCTCATTTCTATGTTTCATGGTAAGATATAATATGATTTGCGAAGTGTTATGTATTCCTCGTCTACACATCAAATGAATGTAAATGCGACACTTCCTTGCAAGGAAATAGCGTTTGCAGATGTCTACGTATCGTAGCAATAGAGTTCTTATGATTCTTAAAACGTGATATCGCATCTCATTTCTATGCTTCATGGTAAGGTATAATATGATTTGCGAACTGTTATGTATCCGTCGTCTACACTTCAAATGAATGTAAATGCGACACTTCCTTGCAAGGAAATAGCGTTTGCAGATGTCTACGTATCGTAGCAATAGAGTTCTAATGCTTCTTAAAACGCGATATCGCATCTCATTTCTATGTTTCATGGTAAGATATAATGTGATTTGCGAAGTGTTATGTATTCCTCGTCTACACTTCAAATGAATGTGAATGTGACACTTCCTCGCTAGGAAATAGCGTTTGCAGATGTCTGCGTATCGTAGCAGTAGAGTTCTAATGCTTCTTAAAATGCGATATCGCAACTCATTTCTACGTTTCATGGTAAGATACAATATGATTTGCGAAGTGTTATGTATTCCTCGTCTACACTTCAAATGAATGTGAATGCGACACTTCCTCGCTAGGAAATAGCGTCTGCAGATGTCTACGTATCGAAGCAATGGAGTTCAAATGCTTCTTAAAACGAGATATTGCATCTCATATCTATGTTTCATGATAAGATATAATATTCATTGCGAAGTGTTATGCATTCTTCGCCTACGATTCAAATGAATGTAAATGCAACACTTCCTTGCAAGGAAATAGCGTTTGCAGATGTCTACGTATCGTAGCAGTTGAGTTCTAATGCTTCTTAAAACGCGATATCGCACCTCATTTCTATGTTTCATGGTAAGATATAATATGATTTGCGGAGTGTTATGTATTCCTCGTCTACACTTCAAATGAATGTAAATGCGACACTTCCTTGCAAGGATATAGCGTTTGCAGATGTCTACGTATCGAAGCAATAGAGTTCAAATGCTTCTTAAAACGAGATATTGCATCTCATATCTATATTTCATGATAAGATATAATATTCATTGCGAAGTGTTATGCATTCCTCGTCTACGATTCAAATGAATGTAAATGCGACACTTCCTTCCAAGGAAATACCGTTTGCAGATGTCTACGGATCGTAGCAATAGAGTTCTAATGCTTCTTAAAACGCGATATCGCATCTCATTTCTATGTTTCATGGTAAGATATAATACGATTTGCGAAGTGTTATGTACTCCTCGTCTACACTTCAAATGAATGTGAATGCGACACTTCCTCGCTAGGAAATAGCGTTTGCAGATGTCTACGTATCGGAGCAATAGAGTTCAAATGCTTCTCAAAACGCGATATCGCATCTCATTTCTATGTTTCATGGTAAGATATAATATGATTTGCGGAGTGTTATGTATTCCTCGTCTACACTTCAAATGAATGTAAATGCGACACTTCCTTGCAAGGAAATAGCGTTTGCAAATGTCTACCTATCGTAGCAGTAGTGTTCTAATGCTTCTTAGAACGCGATATCGCATCTCATTTCTATGTTTCATGGTAAGATACAATATGATTTGCGAAGTGTTATGGATTCCTCGTCTACACTTCAAATGAATGTGAATGCGACACTTCCTCGCTAGGAAATAGCGTTTGCAGATGTCTACGTATCGGAGCAATAGAGTTCAAATGCTTCTCAAAACGCGATATCGCATCTCATTTCTATGTTTCATGGTAAGATATAATCCGATTTGCGAAGTGTTATGTATTCCTCGGCTACAATTCAAATGAATGTAAATGCGACACTTCTTTGCAAGGAAATAGCGATTGCAGATGTCTACGTATCGTAGCAATAGAGTTCTTATGATTCTTAAAACGCGATATCGCATCTCATTTCTATGCTTCATGGTAAGGTATAATATGATTTGCGAACTTTTATGTATCCGTCGTCTACACTTCAAATGAATGTAAATGCGACACTTCCTTGCAAGGAAATAGCGTTTGCAGATGTCTACGTATCGTAGAAATAGAGTTCTAATGCTTCATAAAACGCGATATCGCATCTCATTTCTATGTTTCATGGTAAGATATAATACGATTTGCGAAGTGTTATGTATTCCTCGGCTACACTTCAAATGAATGTAAATGCGACACTTCTTTGCAAGGAAATAGCGATTGCAGATGTCTACGTATCGTAGCAGTAGAGTTCTTATGATTCTTAAAACGCGATATCGCATCTCATTTCTATGTTTCATGGTAAGATATAATATGATTTGCGAAGTGTTATGCATTCTTCGCCTACGATTCAAATGAATGTAAATGCAACACTTCCTTGCAAGGAAATAGCGTTTGCAGATGTCTACGTATCGTAGCAATAGAGTTCTAATGCTTCTTAAAACGCGATATCGCATCTCATTTCTATGTTTCATGGTAAGATATAATATGATTTGCGAAGTGTTATGTATTCAACGTCTACACTTCAAATGAATGTGAACGTGACACTTCCTCGCTAGGAAATAGAGTTTGCAGATGTCTGCGTATCGTAGCAGTAGAGTTCTAATGCTTCTTAAAACGCGATATCGCATCTCATTTCTATGTTTCATGGTAAGATATAATACGATTTGCGAAGTGTTATGTATTCCTCGGCTACACTTCAAATGAATGTAAATGCGACACTTCTTTGGAAGGAAATAGCGATTGCAGATGTCTACGTATCGTAGCAGTAGAGTTCTTATGATTCTTAAAACGCGATATCGCATCTCATTTCTATGTTTCATGGTAAGATATAATATGATTTGCGAAGTGTTATGCATTCTTCGCCTACGATTCAAATGAATGTAAATGCAACACTTCCTTGCAAGGAAATAGCGTTTGCAGATGTCTATGTATCGTAGCAGTTGAGTTCTAATGCTTCTTAAAACGCGATATCGCACCTCATTTCTATGTTTCATGGTAAGATATAATATGATTTGCGAAGTGTTATGTATTCCTCGTCTACACATCAAATGAATGTAAATGCGACACTTCCTTGCAAGGAAATAGCGTTTGCAGATGTCTACGTATCGTAGCAATAGAGTTCTAATGCTTCTTAAAACGCGATATCGCATCTCATTTCTATGTTTCATGGTAAGATATAATGTGATTTGCGAAGTGTTATGTATTCCTCGTCTACACTTCAAATGAATGTGAATGTGACACTTCCTCGCTAGGAAATAGCGTTTGCAGATGTCTGCGTATCGTAGCAGTAGAGTTCTAATGCTTCTTAAAATGCGATATCGCAACTCATTTCTACGTTTCATGGTAAGATACACTATGATTTGCGAAGTGTTATGTATTCCTCGTCTACACTTCAAATGAATGTGAATGCGACACTTCCTCGCTAGGAAATAGCGTCTGCAGATGTCTACGTATCGAAGCAATGGAGTTCAAATGCTTCTTAAAACGAGATATTGCATCTCATATCTATGTTTCATGATAAGATATAATATTCATTGCGAAGTGTTATGCATTCTTCGCCTACGATTCAAATGAATGTAAATGCAACACTTCCTTGCAAGGAAATAGCGTTTGCAGATGTCTACGTATCGTAGCAGTTGAGATCTAATGCTTCTTAAAACGCGATATCGCACCTCATTTCTATGTTTCATGGTAAGATATAATATGATTTGCGGAGTGTTATGTATTCCTCGTCTACACTTCAAATGAATGTAAATGCGACACTTCCTTGCAAGGATATAGCGTTTGCAGATGTCTACGTATCGAAGCAATAGAGTTCAAATGCTTCTTAAAACGAGATATTGCATCTCATATCTATATTTCATGATAAGATATAATATTCATTGCGATGTGTTATGCATTCCTCGTCTACGATTCAAATGAATGTAAATGCGACACTTCCTTGCAAGGAAATACCGTTTGCAGATGTCTACGGATCGTAGCAATAGAGTTCTAATGCTTCTTAAAACGCGATATCGCATCTCATTTCTATGTTTCATGGTAAGATATAATACGATTTGCGAAGTGTTATGTATTCCTCGTCTACACTTCAAATGAATGTGAATGCGACACTTCCTCGCTAGGAAATAGCGTTTGCAGATGTCTACGTATCGGAGCAATAGAGTTCAAATGCTTTTCAAAACGCGATATCGCATCTCATTTCTATGTTTCATGGTAAGATATAATCCGATTTGCGAAGTGTTATGTATTCCTCGGCTACAATTCAAATGAATGTAAATGCGACACTTCTTTGCAAGGAAATAGCGATTGCAGATGTCTACGTATCGTAGCAATAGAGTTCTTATGATTCTTAAAACGCGATATCGCATCTCATTTCTATGCTTCATGGTAAGGTATAATATGATTTGCGAACTTTTATGTATCCGTCGTCTACACTTCAAATGAATGTAAATGCGACACTTCCTTGCAAGGAAATAGCGTTTGCAGATGTCTACGTATCGTAGAAATAGAGTTCTAATGCTTCATAAAACGCGATATCGCATCTCATTTCTATGTTTCATGGTAAGATATAATACGATTTGCGAAGTGTTATGTATTCCTCGGCTACACTTCAAATGAATGTAAATGCGACACTTCTTTGCAAGGAAATAGCGATTGCAGATGTCTACGTATCGTAGCAGTAGAGTTCTTATGATTCTTAAAACGCGATATCGCATCTCATTTCTATGTTTCATGGTAAGATATAATATGATTTGCGAAGTGTTATGCATTCTTCGCCTACGATTCAAATGAATGTAAATGCAACACTTCCTTGCAAGGAAATAGCGTTTGCAGATGTCTACGTATCGTAGCAATAGAGTTCTAATGCTTCTTAAAACGCGATATCGCATCTCATTTCTATGTTTCATGGTAAGATATAATATGATTTGCGAAGTGTTATGTATTCAACGTCTACACTTCAAATGAATGTGAATGTGACACTTCCTCGCTAGGAAATAGAGTTTGCAGATGTCTGCGTATCGTAGCAGTAGAGTTCTAATGCTTCTTAAAACGCGGTATCGCATCTCATTTCTATGTTTCATGGTAAGATATAATACGATTTGCGAAGTGTTATGTATTCCTCGGCTACACTTCAAATGAATGTAAATGCGACACTTCTTTGGAAGGAAATAGCGATTGCAGATGTCTACGTATCGTAGCAGTAGAGTTCTTATGATTCTTAAAACGCGATATCGCATCTCATTTCTATGTTTCATGGTAAGATATAATGTGATTTGCGAAGTGTTATGTATTCCTCGTCTACACTTAAAATGAATGTGAATGTGACACTTCCTCGCTAGGAAATAGCGTTTGCAGATGTCTGCGTATCGTAGCAGTAGAGTTCTAATGCTTCTTAAAATGCGATATCGCAACTCATTTCTACGTTTCATGGTAAGATACACTATGATTTGCGAAGTGTTATGTATTCCTCGTCTACACTTCAAATGAATGTGAATGCGACACTTCCTCGCTAGGAAATAGCGTCTGCAGATGTCTACGTATCGAAGCAATGGAGTTCAAATGCTTCTTAAAACGAGATATTGCATCTCATATCTATGTTTCATGATAAGATATAATATTCATTGCGAAGTGTTATGCATTCTTCGCCTACGATTCAAATGAATGTAAATGCAACACTTCCTTGCAAGGAAATAGCGTTTGCAGATGTCTACGTATCGTAGCAGTTGAGTTCTAATGCTTCTTAAAACGCGATATCGCACCTCATTTCTATGTTTCATGGTAAGATATAATATGATTTGCGGAGTGTTATGTATTCCTCGTCTACACTTCAAATGAATGTAAATGCGACACTTCCTTGCAAGGATATAGCATTTGCAGATGTCTACGTATCGAAGCAATAGAGTTCAAATGCTTCTTAAAACGAGATATTGCATCTCATATCTATATTTCATGATAAGATATAATATTCATTGCGAAGTGTTATGCATTCCTCGTCTACGATTCAAATGAATGTAAATGCGACACTTCCTTGCAAGGAAATACCGTTTGCAGATGTCTACGGATCGTAGCAATAGAGTTCTAATGCTTCTTAAAACGCGATATCGCATCTCATTTCTATGTTTCATGGTAAGATATAATACGATTTGCGAAGTGTTATGTATTCCTCGTCTACACTTCAAATGAATGTGAATGCGACACTTCCTCGCTAGGAAATAGCGTTTGCAGATGTCTACGTATCGGAGCAATAGAGTTCAAATGCTTCTCAAAACGCGATATCGCATCTCATTTCTATGTTTCATGGTAAGATATAATCCGATTTGCGAAGTGTTATGTATTCCTCGGCTACAATTCAAATGAATGTAAATGCGACACTTCTTTGCAAGGAAATAGCGATTGCAGATGTCTACGTATCGTAGCAATAGAGTTCTTATGATTCTTAAAACGCGATATCGCATCTCATTTCTATGCTTCATGGTAAGGTATAATATGATTTGCGAACTTTTATGTATCCGTCGTCTACACTTCAAATGAATGTAAATGCGACACTTCCTTGCAAGGAAATAGCGTTTGCAGATGTCTACGTATCGTAGCAATAGAGTTCTAATGCTTCATAAAACGCGATATCGCATCTCATTTCTATGTTTCATGGTAAGATATAATATGATTTGCGAAGTGTTATGTATTCAACGTCTACACTTCAAATGAATGTGAATGTGACACTTCCTCGCTAGGAAATAGCGTTTGCAGATGTCTGCGTATCGTAGCAGTAGAGTTCTAATGCTTCTTAAAACGCGATATCGCATCTCATTTCTATGTTTCATGGTAAGATATAATACGATTTGCGAAGTGTTATGTATTCCTCGGCTACACTTCAAATGAATGTAAATGCGACACTTCTTTGCAAGGAAATAGCGATTGCAGATGTCTACGTATCGTAGCAGTAGAGTTCTTATGATTCTTAAAACGCGATATCGCATCTCATTTCTATGTTTCATGGTAAGATATAATATGATTTGCGAAGTGTTATGTATTCTTCGTCTACACATCAAATGAATGTAAATGAGACACTTCCTTGCAAGGAAATAGCGTTTGCAGATGTCTACGTATCGTAGCAATAGAGTTCTAATGCTTCTTAAAACGAGATATTGCATCTCATATCTATGTTTCATGATAAGATATAATATTCATTGCGAAGTGTTATGCATTCCTTGTCTACGATTCAAATGAATGTAAATGCGACACTTCCTTGCAAGGAAATAGCGTTTGCAGATGTCTACGTATCGTAGCAATAGAGTTCTTATGATTCTTAAAACGTGATATCGCATCTCATTTCTATGCTTCATGGTAAGGTATAATATGATTTGCGAACTGTTATGTATCCGTCGTCTACACTTCAAATGAATGTAAATGCGACACTTCCTTGCAAGGAAATAGCGTTTGCAGATGTCTACGTATCGTAGCAATAGAGTTCTAATGCTTCTTAAAACGCGATATCGCATCTCATTTCTATGTTTCATGGTAAGATATAATGTGATTTGCGAAGTGTTATGTATTCCTCGTCTACACTTCAAATGAATGTGAATGTGACACTTCCTCGCTAGGAAATAGCGTTTGCAGATGTCTGCGTATCGTAGCAGTAGAGTTCTAATTCTTCTTAAAATGCGATATCGCAACTCATTTCTACGTTTCATGGTAAGATACAATATGATTTGCGAAGTGTTATGTATTCCTCGTCTACACTTCAAATGAATGTGAATGCGACACTTCCTCGCTAGGAAATAGCGTCTGCAGATGTCTACGTATCGAAGCAATGGAGTTCAAATGCTTCTTAAAACGAGATATTGCATCTCATATCTATGTTTCATGATAAGATATAATATTCATTGCGAAGTGTTATGCATTCTTCGCCTACGATTCAAATGAATGTAAATGCAACACTTCCTTGCAAGGAAATAGCGTTTGCAGATGTCTACGTATCGTAGCAGTTGAGTTCTAATGCTTCTTAAAACGCGATATCGCACCTCATTTCTATGTTTCATGGTAAGATATAATATGATTTGCGGAGTGTTATGTATTCCTCGTCTACACTTCAAATGAATGTAAATGCGACACTTCCTTGCAAGGATATAGCGTTTGCAGATGTCTACGTATCGAAACAATAGAGTTCAAATGCTTCTTAAAACGAGATATTGCATCTCATATCTATATTTCATGATAAGATATAATATTCATTGCGAAGTGTTATGCATTCCTCGTCTACGATTCAAATGAATGTAAATGCGACACTTCCTTGCAAGGAAATACCGTTTGCAGATGTCTACGGATCGTAGCAATAGAGTTCTAATGCTTCTTAAAACGCGATATCGCATCTCATTTCTATGTTTCATGGTAAGATATAATACGATTTGCGAAGTGTTATGTACTCCTCGTCTACACTTCAAATGAATGTGAATGCGACACTTCCTCGCTAGGAAATAGCGTTTGCAGATGTCTACGTATCGGAGCAATAGAGTTCAAATGCTTCTCAAAACGCGATATCGCATCTCATTTCTATGTTTCATGGTAAGATATAATATGATTTGCGGAGTGTTATGTATTCCTCGTCTACACTTCAAATGAATGTAAATGCGACACTTCCTTGCAAGGAAATAGCGTTTGCAAATGTCTACCTATCGTAGCAGTAGTGTTCTAATGCTTCTTAGAACGCGATATCGCATCTCATTTCTATGTTTCATGGTAAGATACAATATGATTTGCGAAGTGTTATGTATTCCTCGTCTACACTTCAAATGAATGTGAATGCGACACTTCCTCGCTAGGAAATAGCGTTTGCAGATGTCTACGTATCGTAGCAATAGAGTTCTTATGATTCTTAAAACGTGATATCGCATCTCATTTCTATGCTTCATGGTAAGGTATAATATGATTTGCGAACTGTTATGTATCCGTCGTCTACACTTCAAATGAATGTAAATGCGACACTTCCTTGCAAGGAAATAGCGTTTGCAGATGTCTACGTATCGTAGCAATAGAGTTCTAATGCTTCTTAGAACGCGATATCGCATCTCATTTCTATGTTTCATGGTAAGATATAATACGATTTGCGAAGTGTTATGTATTCCTCGGCTACACTTCAAATGAATGTAAATGCGACACTTCTTTGCAAGGAAATAGCGATTGCAGATGTCTACGTATCGTAGCAATAGAGTTCTTATGATCCTTAAAACGCGATATCGCATCTCATTTCTATGTTTCATGGTAAGATACAATATGATTTGCGAAGTGTTATGTATTCCTCGTCTACACTTCAAATGAATGTGAATGCGACACTTCCTCGCTGGGAAATAGCGTTTGCAGATGTCTACGTATCGAAGCAATAGAGTTCAAATGCTTCTTAAAACGAGATATTGCATCACATATCTATGTTTCATGATAAGATATAATATTCATTGCGAAGTGTTATGCATTCCTCGTCTACGATTCAAATGAATGTAAATGCGACACATCCTTGAAAGGAAATAACGTTTGCAGATGTCTACGTATCGTAGCAATAGAGTTCTAATGCTTCCTAAAACGCGATATCGCATCTCATTTCTATGTTTCATGGTAAGATATAATGTGATTTGCGAAGTGTTATGTATTCCTCGTCTACACTTCAAATGAATGTGAATGTGACACTTCCTCGCTAGGAAATAGCGTTTGCAGATGTCTGCGTATCGTAGCAGTAGAGTTCTAATGCTTCTTAAAATGCGATATCGCAACTCATTTCTACGTTTCATGGTAAGATACAATATGATTTGCGAAGTGTTATGTATTCTTCGTCTACACATCAAATGAATGTAAATGAGACACTTCCTTGCAAGGAAATAGCGTTTGCAGATGTCTACGTATCGTAGCAATAGAGTTCTTATGATTCTTAAAAAGCGATATCGCATCTCATTTCTATGTTTCATGGTAAAGTATAATATGATTTGCGAAGTGTTATGTATCCGTCGTCTACACTTCAAATGAATGTAAATGCGACACTTTCTTGCAAGGAAATAGCGTTTGCAGATGTCTACGTATCGTAGCAATAGAGTTCTTATGATTCTTAAAACGCGATATCGCATCTCATTTCTATGCTTCATGGTAAGGTATAATATGATTTGCGAACTTTTATGTATCCGTCGTCTACACTTCAAATGAATGTAAATGCGACACTTCCTTGCAAGGAAATAGCGTTTGCAGATGTCTACGTATCGTAGCAATAGAGTTCTAATGCTTCATAAAACGCGATATCGCATCTCATTTCTATGTTTCATGGTAAGATATAATATGATTTGCGAAGTGTTATGTATTCAACGTCTACACTTCAAATGAATGTGAATGTGACACTTCCTCGCTAGGAAATAGCGTTTGCAGATGTCTGCGTATCGTAGCAGTAGAGTTCTAATGCTTCTTAAAACGCGATATCGCATCTCATTTCTATGTTTCATGGTAAGATATAATACGATTCGCGAAGTGTTATGTATTCCTCGGCTACACTTCAAATGAATGTAAATGCGACACTTCTTTGCAAGGAAATAGCGATTGCAGATGTCTACGTATCGTAGCAGTAGAGTTCTTATGATTCTTAAAACGCGATATCGCATCTCATTTCTATGTTTCATGGTAAGATATAATATGATTTGCGAAGTGTTATGCATTCTTCGCCCACGATTCAAATGAATGTAAATGCAACACTTCCTTGCAAGGAAATAGCGTTTGCAGATGTCTATGTATCGTAGCAGTTGAGTTCTAATGCTTCTTAAAACGCGATATCGCACCTCATTTCTATGTTTCATGGTAAGATATAATATGATTTGCGAAGTGTTATGTATTCCTCGTCTACACATCAAATGAATGTAAATGCGACACTTCCTTGCAAGGAAATAGCGTTTGCAGATGTCTACGTATCGTAGCAATAGAGTTCTTATGATTCTTAAAACGTGATATCGCATCTCATTTCTATGCTTCATGGTAAGGTATAATATGATTTGCGAACTGTTATGTATCCGTCGTCTACACTTCAAATGAATGTAAATGCGACACTTCCTTGCAAGGAAATAGCGTTTGCAGATGTCTACGTATCGTAGCAATAGAGTTCTAATGCTTCTTAAAACGCGATATCGCATCTCATTTCTATGTTTCATGGTAAGATATAATGTGATTTGCGAAGTGTTATGTATTCCTCGTCTACACTTCAAATGAATGTGAATGTGACACTTCCTCGCTAGGAAATAGCGTTTGCAGATGTCTGCGTATCGTAGCAGTAGAGTTCTAATGCTTCTTAAAATGCGATATCGCAACTCATTTCTACGTTTCATGGTAAGATACAATATGATTTGCGAAGTGTTATGTATTCCTCGTCTACACTTCAAATGAATGTGAATGCGACACTTCCTCGCTAGGAAATAGCGTCTGCAGATGTCTACGTATCGAAGCAATGGAGTTCAAATGCTTCTTAAAACGAGATATTGCATCTCATATCTATGTTTCATGATAAGATATAATATTCATTGCGAAGTGTTATGCATTCTTCGCCTACGATTCAAATGAATGTAAATGCAACACTTCCTTGCAAGGAAATAGCGTTTGCAGATGTCTACGTATCGTAGCAGTTGAGTTCTAATGCTTCTTAAAACGCGATATCGCACCTCATTTCTATGTTTCATGGTAAGATATAATATGATTTGCGGAGTGTTATGTATTCCTCGTCTACACTTCAAATGAATGTAAATGCGACACTTCCTTGCAAGGATATAGCGTTTGCAGATGTCTACGTATCGAAGCAATAGAGTTCAAATGCTTCTTAAAACGAGATATTGCATCTCATATCTATATTTCATGATAAGATATAATATTCATTGCGAAGTGTTATGCATTCCTCGTCTACGATTCAAATGAATGTAAATGCGACACTTCCTTGCAAGGAAATACCGTTTGCAGATGTCTACGGATCGTAGCAATAGAGTTCTAATGCTTCTTAAAACGCGATATCGCATCTCATTTCTATGTTTCATGGTAAGATATAATACGATTTGCGAAGTGTTATGTACTCCTCGTCTACACTTCAAATGAATGTGAATGCGACACTTCCTCGCTAGGAAATAGCGTTTGCAGATGTCTACGTATCGGAGCAATAGAGTTCAAATGCTTCTCAAAACGCGATATCGCATCTCATTTCTATGTTTCATGGTAAGATATAATATGATTTGCGGAGTGTTATGTATTCCTCGTCTACACTTCAAATGAATGTAAATGCGACACTTCCTTGCAAGGAAATAGCGTTTGCAAATGTCTACCTATCGTAGCAGTAGTGTTCTAATGCTTCTTAGAACGCGATATCGCATCTCATTTCTATGTTTCATGGTAAGATACAATATGATTTGCGAAGTGTTATGTATTCCTCGTCTACACTTCAAATGAATGTGAATGCGACACTTCCTCGCTAGGAAATAGCGTTTGCAGATGTCTACGTATCGGAGCAATAGAGTTCAAATGCTTCTCAAAACGCGATATCGCATCTCATTTCTATGTTTCATGGTAAGATATAATCCGATTTGCGAAGTGTTATGTATTCCTCGGCTACAATTCAAATGAATGTAAATGCGACACTTCTTTGCAAGGAAATAGCGATTGCAGATGTCTACGTATCGTAGCAATGGAGTTCTTATGATTCTTAAAACGCGATATCGCATCTCATTTCTATGTTTCATGGTAAGATTCAATATGATTTGCGAATTGTTATGTATTCCTCGTCTACACTTCAAATGAATGTGAATGCGACACTTCCTCGCTGGGAAATAGCGTTTGCAGATGTCTACGTATCGAAGCAATAGAGTTCAAATGCTTCTTAAAACGAGATATTGCATCACATATCTATGATTCATGATAAGATATAATATTCATTGCGAAGTGTTATGCATTCCTCGTCTACGATTCAAATGAATGTAAATGCGACACTTCCTTGCAAGGAAATAGCGTTTGCAGATGTCTACGTATCGTAGCAATAGCGTTCTTATGATTCTTAAAACGCGATATCGCATCTCATTTCTATGTTTCATGGTAAGGTATAATATGATTTGCGAAGTGTTATGTATCCGTCGTCTACACTTCAAATGAATGTAAATGGGACACTTTCTCGCAAGGAACTAGCGTTTGCAGATGTCTAGGTATCTTAGCAATATAGTTCTTATGATTCTTAAAACGCGATATCGCATCACATTTCTATGTTTCATGGTAAGATATAATATGATTTGCGGAGTGTTATGTATTCCTCGTCTACACTTCAAATGAATATAAATGCGACACTTCCTTGCAAGGAAATAGCGTTTGCAGATGTCTACGGATCGTAGCAATATAGTTCTAATGCTTCTTAAAACGAGATATTGCATCTCATATCTATATTTCATGATAAGATATAATATTCATTGCGAAGTGTTATGCATTCCTCGTCTACGATTCAAATGAATGTAAATGCGACACTTCCTTGCAAGGAAATAGCGATTGCAGATGTCTACGTATCGTAGCAGTAGAGTTCTTATGATTCTTAAAACGCGATATCGCATCTCATTTCTATGTTTCATGGTAAGATATAATATGATTTGCGAAGTGTTATGTATTCTTCGTCTACGCATCAAATGAATGTAAATGAGACACTTCCTTGCAAGGAAATAGCGTTTGCAGATGTCTACGTATCGTAGCAATAGAGTTCTTATGATTCTTAAAAAGCGATATCGCATCTCATTTCTATGTTTCATGGTAAAGTATAATATGATTTGCGAAGTGTTATGTATCCGTCGTCTACACTTCAAATGAATGTAAATTCGACACTTTCTTGCAAGGAAATAGCGTTTGCAGATGTCTACGTATCGTAGCAATAGAGTTCTTATGATTCTTAAAACGCGATATCGCATCTCATTTCTATGTTTCATGGTAAGATATAATATGATTTGCGATGTGTTATGTATTCAACGTCTACACTTCAAATGAATGTGAATGTGACACTTCCTCGCTAGGAAATAGCGTTTGCAGATGTCTGCGTATCGTAGCAGTAGAGTTCTAATGCTTCTTAAAACGCGATATCGCATCTCATTTCTATGTTTCATGGTAAGATATAATACGATTTGCGAAGTGTTATGTATTCCTCGGCTACACTTCAAATGAATATAAATGCGACACTTCTTTGCAAGGAAATAGCGATTGCAGATGTCTACGTATCGTAGCAGTAGAGTTCTTATGATTCTTAAAACGCGATATCGCATCTCATTTCTATGTTTCATGGTAAGATATAATATGATTTGCGAAGTGTTATGTATTCTTCGTCTACACATCAAATGAATGTAAATGAGACACTTCCTTGCAAGGAAATAGCGTTTGCAGATGTCTACGTATCGAAGCAATAGAGTTCAAATGCTTCTTAAAACGAGATATTGCATCACATATCTATGTTTCATGATAAGATATAATATTCATTGCGAAGTGTTATGCATTCCTCGTCTACGATTCAAATGAATGTAAATGCGACACATCCTTGAAAGGAAATAACGTTTGCAGATGTCTACGAATCGTAGCAATAGAGTTCTAATGCTTCCTAAAACGCGATATCGCATCTCATTTCTATGTTTCATGGTAAGATATAATGTGATTTGCGAAGTGTTATGTATTCCTCGTCTACACTTCAAATGAATGTGAATGTGACACTTCCTCGCTAGGAAATAGCGTTTGCAGATGTCTGCGTATCGTAGCAGTAGAGTTCTAATGCTTCTTATAATGCGATATCGCAACTCATTTCTACGTTTCATGGTAAGATACAATATGATTTGCGAAGTGTTATGTATTCCTCGTCTACACTTCAAATGAATGTGAATGCGACACTTCCTCGCTAGGAAATAGCGTTTGCAGATGTCTACGTATCGAAGCAATGGAGTTCAAATGCTTCTTAAAACGAGATATTGCATCTCATATCTATGTTTCATGATAAGATATAATATTCATTGCGAAGTGTTATGCATTCTTCGCCTACGATTCAAATGAATGTAAATGCAACACTTCCTTGCAAGGAAATAGCGTTTGCAGATGTCTATGTATCGTAGCAGTTGAGTTCTAATGCTTCTTAAAACGCGATATCGCACCTCATTTCTATGTTTCATGGTAAGATATAATATGATTTGCGAAGTGTTATGTATTCCTCGTCTACACATCAAATGAATGTAAATGCGACACTTCCTTGCAAGGAAATAGCGTTTGCAGATGTCTACGTATCGTAGCAATAGAGTTCTTATGATTCTTAAAACGCGATATCGCATCTCATTTCTATGTTTCATGGTAAGGTTTAATATGATTTGCGAAGTGTTATGTATCCGTCGTCTACACTTCAAATGAATGTAAATGCGACACTTTCTCGCAAGGAACTAGCGTTTGCAGATGTCTACGTATCTTAGCAATAGAGTTCTTATGATTCTTAAAACGCGATATCGCATCACATTTCTATGTTTCATGGTAAGATATAATATGATTTGCGGAGTGTTATGTATTCCTCGTCTACACTTCAAATGAATGTAAATGCGACACTTCCTTGCAAGGATATAGCGTTTGCAGATGTCTACGGATCGTAGCAATAGAGTTCTAATGCTTCTTAAAACGCGATATCGCATCTCATTTCTATGTTTCATGGTAAGATATAATACGATTTGCGAAGTGTTATGTACTCCTCGTCTACACTTCAAATGAATGTGAATGCGACACTTCCTCGCTAGGAAATAGCGTTTGCAGATGTCTACGTATCGGAGCAATAGAGTTCAAATGCTTCTCAAAACGCGATATCGCATCTCATTTCTATGTTTCATGGTAAGATATAATATGATTTGCGGAGTGTTATGTATTCCTCGTCTACACTTCAAATGAATGTAAATGCGACACTTCCTTGCAAGGAAATAGCGTTTGCAAATGTCTACCTATCGTAGCAGTAGTGTTCTAATGCTTCTTAGAACGCGATATCGCATCTCATTTCTATGTTTCATGGTAAGATACAATATGATTTGCGAAGTGTTATGGATTCCTCGTCTACACTTCAAATGAATGTGAATGCGACACTTCCTCGCTAGGAAATAGCGTTTGCAGATGTCTACGTATCGGAGCAATAGAGTTCAAATGCTTCTCAAAACGCGATATCGCATCTCATTTCTATGTTTCATGGTAAGATATAATCCGATTTGCGAAGTGTTATGTATTCCTCGGCTACAATTCAAATGAATGTAAATGCGACACTTCTTTGCAAGGAAATAGCGATTGCAGATGTCTACGTATCGTAGCAATAGAGTTCTTATGATTCTTAAAACGCGATATCGCATCTCATTTCTATGCTTCATGGTAAGGTATAATATGATTTGCGAACTTTTATGTATCCGTCGTCTACACTTCAAATGAATGTAAATGCGACACTTCCTTGCAAGGAAATAGCGTTTGCAGATGTCTACGTATCGTAGAAATAGAGTTCTAATGCTTCATAAAACGCGATATCGCATCTCATTTCTATGTTTCATGGTAAGATATAATACGATTTGCGAAGTGTTATGTATTCCTCGGCTACACTTCAAATGAATGTAAATGCGACACTTCTTTGCAAGGAAATAGCGATTGCAGATGTCTACGTATCGTAGCAGTAGAGTTCTTATGATTCTTAAAACGCGATATCGCATCTCATTTCTATGTTTCATGGTAAGATATAATATGATTTGCGAAGTGTTATGCATTCTTCGCCTACGATTCAAATGAATGTAAATGCAACACTTCCTTGCAAGGAAATAGCGTTTGCAGATGTCTACGTATCGTAGCAATAGAGTTCTAGTGCTTCTTAAAACGCGATATCGCATCTCATTTCTATGTTTCATGGTAAGATATAATATGATTTGCGAAGTGTTATGTATTCAACGTCTACACTTCAAATGAATGTGAATGTGACACTTCCTCGCTAGGAAATAGAGTTTGCAGATGTCTGCGTATCGTAGCAGTAGAGTTCTAATGCTTCTTAAAACGCGATATCGCATCTCATTTCTATGTTTCATGGTAAGATATAATACGATTTGCGAAGTGTTATGTATTCCTCGGCTACACTTCAAATGAATGTAAATGCGACACTTCTTTGGAAGGAAATAGCGATTGCAGATGTCTACGTATCGTAGCAGTAGAGTTCTTATGATTCTTAAAACGCGATATCGCATCTCATTTCTATGTTTCATGGTAAGATATAATATGATTTGCGAAGTGTTATGTATTCTTCGTCTACACATCAAATGAATGTAAATGAGACACTTCCTTGCAAGGAAATAGCGTTTGCAGATGTCTACGTATCGAAGCAATAGAGTTCAAATGCTTCTTAAAACGAGATATTGCATCACATATCTATGTTTCATGATAAGATATAATATTCATTGCGAAGTGTTATGCATTCCTCGTCTACGATTCAAATGAATGTAAATGCGACACATCCTTGAAAGGAAATAACGTTTGCAGATGTCTACGAATCGTAGCAATAGAGTTCTAATGCTTCCTAAAACGCGATATCGCATCTCATTTCTATGTTTCATGGTAAGATATAATGTGATTTGCGAAGTGTTATGTATTCCTCGTCTACACTTCAAATGAATGTGAATGTGACACTTCCTCGCTAGGAAATAGCGTTTGCAGATGTCTGCGTATCGTAGCAGTAGAGTTCTAATGCTTCTTATAATGCGATATCGCAACTCATTTCTACGTTTCATGGTAAGATACAATATGATTTGCGAAGTGTTATGTATTCCTCGTCTACACTTCAAATGAATGTGAATGCGACACTTCCTCGCTAGGAAATAGCGTTTGCAGATGTCTACGTATCGAAGCAATGGAGTTCAAATGCTTCTTAAAACGAGATATTGCATCTCATATCTATGTTTCATGATAAGATATAATATTCATTGCGAAGTGTTATGCATTCTTCGCCTACGATTCAAATGAATGTAAATGCAACACTTCCTTGCAAGGAAATAGCGTTTGCAGATGTCTATGTATCGTAGCAGTTGAGTTCTAATGCTTCTTAAAACGCGATATCGCACCTCATTTCTATGTTTCATGGTAAGATATAATATGATTTGCGAAGTGTTATGTATTCCTCGTCTACACATCAAATGAATGTAAATGCGACACTTCCTTGCAAGGAAATAGCGTTTGCAGATGTCTACGTATCGTAGCAATAGAGTTCTTATGATTCTTAAAACGCGATATCGCATCTCATTTCTATGTTTCATGGTAAGGTTTAATATGATTTGCGAAGTGTTATGTATCCGTCGTCTACACTTCAAATGAATGTAAATGCGACACTTTCTCGCAAGGAACTAGCGTTTGCAGATGTCTACGTATCTTAGCAATAGAGTTCTTATGATTCTTAAAACGCGATATCGCATCACATTTCTATGTTTCATGGTAAGATATAATATGATTTGCGGAGTGTTATGTATTCCTCGTCTACACTTCAAATGAATGTAAATGCGACACTTCCTTGCAAGGATATAGCGTTTGCAGATGTCTACGGATCGTAGCAATAGAGTTCTAATGCTTCTTAAAACGCGATATCGCATCTCATTTCTATGTTTCATGGTAAGATATAATACGATTTGCGAAGTGTTATGTACTCCTCGTCTACACTTCAAATGAATGTGAATGCGACACTTCCTCGCTAGGAAATAGCGTTTGCAGATGTCTACGTATCGGAGCAATAGAGTTCAAATGCTTCTCAAAACGCGATATCGCACCTCATTTCTATGTTTCATGGTAAGATATAATATGATTTGCGAAGTGTTATGTATTCCTCGTCTACACATCAAATGAATGTAAATGCGACACTTCCTTGCAAGGAACTAGCGTTTGCAGATGTCTACGTATCTTAGCAATAGAGTTCTTATGATTCTTAAAACGCGATATCGCATCACATTTCTATGTTTCATGGTAAGATATAATATGATTTGCGGAGTGTTATGTATTCCTCGTCTACACTTCAAATGAATGTAAATGCGACACTTCCTTGCAAGGATATAGCGTTTGCAGATGTCTACGGATCGTAGCAATAGAGTTCTAATGCTTCTTAAAACGCGATATCGCATCTCATTTCTATGTTTCATGGTAAGATATAATACGATTTGCGAAGTGTTATGTACTCCTCGTCTACACTTCAAATGAATGTGAATGCGACACTTCCTCGCTAGGAAATAGCGTTTGCAGATGTCTACGTATCGGAGCAATAGAGTTCAAATGCTTCTCAAAACGCGATATCGCATCTCATTTCTATGTTTCATGGTAAGATATAATATGATTTGCGGAGTGTTATGTATTCCTCGTCTACACTTCAAATGAATGTAAATGCGACACTTCCTTGCAAGGAAATAGCGTTTGCAAATGTCTACCTATCGTAGCAGTAGTGTTCTAATGCTTCTTAGAACGCGATATCGCATCTCATTTCTATGTTTCATGGTAAGATACAATATGATTTGCGAAGTGTTATGGATTCCTCGTCTACACTTCAAATGAATGTGAATGCGACACTTCCTCGCTAGGAAATAGCGTTTGCAGATGTCTACGTATCGGAGCAATAGAGTTCAAATGCTTCTCAAAACGCGATATCGCATCTCATTTCTATGTTTCATGGTAAGATATAATCCGATTTGCGAAGTGTTATGTATTCCTCGGCTACAATTCAAATGAATGTAAATGCGACACTTCTTTGCAAGGAAATAGCGATTGCAGATGTCTACGTATCGTAGCAATAGAGTTCTTATGATTCTTAAAACGCGATATCGCATCTCATTTCTATGCTTCATGGTAAGGTATAATATGATTTGCGAACTTTTATGTATCCGTCGTCTACACTTCAAATGAATGTAAATGCGACACTTCCTTGCAAGGAAATAGCGTTTGCAGATGTCTACGTATCGTAGAAATAGAGTTCTAATGCTTCATAAAACGCGATATCGCATCTCATTTCTATGTTTCATGGTAAGATATAATACGATTTGCGAAGTGTTATGTATTCCTCGGCTACACTTCAAATGAATATAAATGCGACACTTCTTTGCAAGGAAATAGCGATTGCAGATGTCTACGTATCGTAGCAGTAGAGTTCTTATGATTCTTAAAACGCGATATCGCATCTCATTTCTATGTTTCATGGTAAGATATAATATGATTTGCGAAGTGTTATGCATTCTTCGCCTACGATTCAAATGAATGTAAATGCAACACTTCCTTGCAAGGAAATAGCGTTTGCAGATGTCTACGTATCGTAGCAATAGAGTTCTAATGCTTCTTAAAACGCGATATCGCATCTCATTTCTATGTTTCATGGTAAGATATAATATGATTTGCGAAGTGTTATGTATTCAACGTCTACACTTCAAATGAATGTGAATGTGACACTTCCTCGCTAGGAAATAGAGTTTGCAGATGTCTGCGTATCGTAGCAGTAGAGTTCTAATGCTTCTTAAAACGCGATATCGCATCTCATTTCTATGTTTCATGGTAAGATATAATACGATTTGCGAAGTGTTATGTATTCCTCGGCTACACTTCAAATGAATGTAAATGCGACACTTCTTTGGAAGGAAATAGCGATTGCAGATGTCTACGTATCGTAGCAGTAGAGTTCTTATGATTCTTAAAACGCGATATCGCATCTCATTTCTATGTTTCATGGTAAGATATAATATGATTTGCGAAGTGTTATGCATTCTTCGCCTACGATTCAAATGAATGTAAATGCAACACTTCCTTGCAAGGAAATAGCGTTTGCAGATGTCTATCTATCGTAGCAGTTGAGTTCTAATGCTTCTTAAAACGCGATATCGCACCTCATTTCTATGTTTCATGGTAAGATATAATATGATTTGCGAAGTGTTATGTATTCCTCGTCTACACATCAAATGAATGTAAATGCGACACTTCCTTGCAAGGAAATAGCGTTTGCAGATGTCTACGTATCGTAGCAATAGAGTTCTAATGCTTCTTAAAACGCGATATCGCATCTCATTTCTATGTTTCATGGTAAGATATAATGTGATTTGCGAAGTGTTATGTATTCCTCGTCTACACTTCAAATGAATGTGAATGTGACACTTCCTCGCTAGGAAATAGCGTTTGCAGATGTCTGCGTATCGTAGCAGTAGAGTTCTAATGCTTCTTAAAATGCGATATCGCAACTCATTTCTACGTTTCATGGTAAGATACACTATGATTTGCGAAGTGTTATGTATTCCTCGTCTACACTTCAAATGAATGTGAATGCGACACTTCCTCGCTAGGAAATAGCGTCTGCAGATGTCTACGTATCGAAGCAATGGAGTTCAAATGCTTCTTAAAACGAGATATTGCATCTCATATCTATGTTTCATGATAAGATATAATATTCATTGCGAAGTGTTATGCATTCTTCGCCTACGATTCAAATGAATGTAAATGCAACACTTCCTTGCAAGGAAATAGCGTTTGCAGATGTCTACGTATCGTAGCAGTTGAGATCTAATGCTTCTTAAAACGCGATATCGCACCTCATTTCTATGTTTCATGGTAAGATATAATATGATTTGCGGAGTGTTATGTATTCCTCGTCTACACTTCAAATGAATGTAAATGCGACACTTCCTTGCAAGGATATAGCGTTTGCAGATGTCTACGTATCGAAGCAATAGAGTTCAAATGCTTCTTAAAACGAGATATTGCATCTCATATCTATATTTCATGATAAGATATAATATTCATTGCGAAGTGTTATGCATTCCTCGTCTACGATTCAAATGAATGTAAATGCGACACTTCCTTGCAAGGAAATACCGTTTGCAGATGTCTACGGATCGTAGCAATAGAGTTCTAATGCTTCTTAAAACGCGATATCGCATCTCATTTCTATGTTTCATGGTAAGATATAATACGATTTGCGAAGTGTTATGTATTCCTCGTCTACACTTCAAATGAATGTGAATGCGACACTTCCTCGCTAGGAAATAGCGTTTGCAGATGTCTACGTATCGGAGCAATAGAGTTCAAATGCTTCTCAAAACGCGATATCGCATCTCATTTCTATGTTTCATGGTAAGATATAATCCGATTTGCGAAGTGTTATGTATTCCTCGGCTACAATTCAAATGAATGTAAATGCGACACTTCTTTGCAAGGAAATAGCGATTGCAGATGTCTACGTATCGTAGCAATAGAGTTCTTATGATTCTTAAAACGCGATATCGCATCTCATTTCTATGCTTCATGGTAAGGTATAATATGATTTGCGAACTTTTATGTATCCGTCGTCTACACTTCAAATGAATGTAAATGCGACACTTCCTTGCAAGGAAATAGCGTTTGCAGATGTCTACGTATCGTAGAAATAGAGTTCTAATGCTTCATAAAACGCGATATCGCATCTCATTTCTATGTTTCATGGTAAGATATAATACGATTTGCGAAGTGTTATGTATTCCTCGGCTACACTTCAAATGAATGTAAATGCGACACTTCTTTGCAAGGAAATAGCGATTGCAGATGTCTACGTATCGTAGCAGTAGAGTTCTTATGATTCTTAAAACGCGATATCGCATCTCATTTCTATGTTTCATGGTAAGATATAATATGATTTGCGAAGTGTTATGCATTCTTCGCCTACGATTCAAATGAATGTAAATGCAACACTTCCTTGCAAGGAAATAGCGTTTGCAGATGTCTACGTATCGTAGCAATAGAGTTCTAATGCTTCTTAAAACGCGATATCGCATCTCATTTCTATGTTTCATGGTAAGATATAATATGATTTGCGAAGTGTTATGTATTCAACGTCTACACTTCAAATGAATGTGAATGTGACACTTCCTCGCTAGGAAATAGAGTTTGCAGATGTCTGCGTATCGTAGCAGTAGAGTTCTAATGCTTCTTAAAACGCGATATCGCATCTCATTTCTATGTTTCATGGTAAGATATAATACGATTTGCGAAGTGTTATGTATTCCTCGGCTACACTTCAAATGAATGTAAATGCGACACTTCTTTGGAAGGAAATAGCGATTGCAGATGTCTACGTATCGTAGCAGTAGAGTTCTTATGATTCTTAAAACGCGATATCGCATCTCATTTCTATGTTTCATGGTAAGATATAATGTGATTTGCGAAGTGTTATGTATTCCTCGTCTACACTTCAAATGAATGTGAATGTGACACTTCCTCGCTAGGAAATAGCGTTTGCAGATGTCTGCGTATCGTAGCAGTAGAGTTCTAATGCTTCTTAAAATGCGATATCGCAACTCATTTCTACGTTTCATGGTAAGATACACTATGATTTGCGAAGTGTTATGTATTCCTCGTCTACACTTCAAATGAATGTGAATGCGACACTTCCTCGCTAGGAAATAGCGTCTGCAGATGTCTACGTATCGAAGCAATGGAGTTCAAATGCTTCTTAAAACGAGATATTGCATCTCATATCTATGTTTCATGATAAGATATAATATTCATTGCGAAGTGTTATGCATTCTTCGCCTACGATTCAAATGAATGTAAATGCAACACTTCCTTGCAAGGAAATAGCGTTTGCAGATGTCTACGTATCGTAGCAGTTGAGTTCTAATGCTTCTTAAAACGCGATATCGCACCTCATTTCTATGTTTCATGGTAAGATATAATATGATTTGCGGAGTGTTATGTATTCCTCGTCTACACTTCAAATGAATGTAAATGCGACACTTCCTTGCAAGGATATAGCGTTTGCAGATGTCTACGTATCGAAGCAATAGAGTTCAAATGCTTCTTAAAACGAGTTATTGCATCTCATATCTATATTTCATGATAAGATATAATATTCATTGCGAAGTGTTATGCATTCCTCGTCTACGATTCAAATGAATGTAAATGCGACACTTCCTTGCAAGGAAATACCGTTTGCAGATGTCTACGGATCGTAGCAATAGAGTTCTAATGCTTCTTAAAACGCGATATCGCATCTCATTTCTATGTTTCATGGTAAGATATAATACGATTTGCGAAGTGTTATGTATTCCTCGTCTACACTTCAAATGAATGTGAATGCGACACTTCCTCGCTAGGAAATAGCGTTTGCAGATGTCTACGTATCGGAGCAATAGAGTTCAAATGCTTCTCAAAACGCGATATCGCATCTCATTTCTATGTTTCATGGTAAGATATAATCCGATTTGCGAAGTGTTATGTATTCCTCGGCTACAATTCAAATGAATGTAAATGCGACACTTCTTTGCAAGGAAATAGCGATTGCAGATGTCTACGTATCGTAGCAATAGAATTCTTATGATTCTTAAAACGCGATATCGCATCTCATTTCTATGCTTCATGGTAAGGTATAATATGATTTGCGAACTTTTATGTATCCGTCGTCTACACTTCAAATGAATGTAAATGCGACACTTCCTTGCAAGGAAATAGCGTTTGCAGATGTCTACGTATCGTAGCAATAGAGTTCTAATGCTTCATAAAACGCGATATCGCATCTCATTTCTATGTTTCATGGTAAGATATAATATGATTTGCGAAGTGTTATGTATTCAACGTCTACACTTCAAATGAATGTGAATGTGACACTTCCTCGCTAGGAAATAGCGTTTGCAGATGTCTGCGTATCGTAGCAGTAGAGTTCTAATGCTTCTTAAAACGCGATATCGCATCTCATTTCTATGTTTCATGGTAAGATATAATACGATTTGCGAAGTGTTATGTATTCCTCGGCTACACTTCAAATGAATGTAAATGCGACACTTCTTTGCAAGGAAATAGCGATTGCAGATGTCTACGTATCGTAGCAGTAGAGTTCTTATGATTCTTAAAACGCGATATCGCATCTCATTTCTATGTTTCATGGTAAGATATAATATGATTTGCGAAGTGTTATGTATTCTTCGTCTACACATCAAATGAATGTAAATGAGACACTTCCTTGCAAGGAAATAGCGTTTGCAGATGTCTACGTATCGTAGCAATAGAGTTCTAATGCTTCTTAAAACGAGATATTGCATCTCATATCTATGTTTCATGATAAGATATAATATTCATTGCGAAGTGTTATGCATTCCTTGTCTACGATTCAAATGAATGTAAATGCGACACTTCCTTGCAAGGAAATAGCGTTTGCAGATGTCTACGTATCGTAGCAATAGAGTTCTTATGATTCTTAAAACGTGATATCGCATCTCATTTCTATGCTTCATGGTAAGGTATAATATGATTTGCGAACTGTTATGTATCCGTCGTCTACACTTCAAATGAATGTAAATGCGACACTTCCTTGCAAGGAAATAGCGTTTGCAGATGTCTACGTATCGTAGCAATAGAGTTCTAATGCTTCTTAAAACGCGATATCGCATCTCATTTCTATGTTTCATGGTAAGATATAATGTGATTTGCGAAGTGTTATGTATTCCTCGTCTACACTTCAAATGAATGTGAATGTGACACTTCCTCGCTAGGAAATAGCGTTTGCAGATGTCTGCGTATCGTAGCAGTAGAGTTCTAATGCTTCTTAAAATGCGATATCGCAACTCATTTCTACGTTTCATGGTAAGATACAATATGATTTGCGAAGTGTTATGTATTCCTCGTCTACACTTCAAATGAATGTGAATGCGACACTTCCTCGCTAGGAAATAGCGTCTGCAGATGTCTACGTATCGAAGCAATGGAGTTCAAATGCTTCTTAAAACGAGATATTGCATCTCATATCTATGTTTCATGATAAGATATAATATTCATTGCGAAGTGTTATGCATTCTTCGCCTACGATTCAAATGAATGTAAATGCAACACTTCCTTGCAAGGAAATAGCGTTTGCAGATGTCTACGTATCGTAGCAGTTGAGTTCTAATGCTTCTTAAAACGCGATATCGCACCTCATTTCTATGTTTCATGGTAAGATATAATATGATTTGCGGAGTGTTATGTATTCCTCGTCTACACTTCAAATGAATGTAAATGCGACACTTCCTTGCAAGGATATAGCGTTTGCAGATGTCTACGTATCGAAGCAATAGAGTTCAAATGCTTCTTAAAACGAGATATTGCATCTCATATCTATATTTCATGATAAGATATAATATTCATTGCGAAGTGTTATGCATTCCTCGTCTACGATTCAAATGAATGTAAATGCGACACTTCCTTGCAAGGAAATACCGTTTGCAGATGTCTACGGATCGTAGCAATAGAGTTCTAATGCTTCTTAAAACGCGATATCGCATCTCATTTCTATGTTTCATGGTAAGATATAATACGATTTGCGAAGTGTTATGTACTCCTCGTCTACACTTCAAATGAATGTGAATGCGACACTTCCTCGCTAGGAAATAGCGTTTGCAGATGTCTACGTATCGGAGCAATAGAGTTCAAATGCTTCTCAAAACGCGATATCGCATCTCATTTCTATGTTTCATGGTAAGATATAATATGATTTGCGGAGTGTTATGTATTCCTCGTCTACACTTCAAATGAATGTAAATGCGACACTTCCTTGCAAGGAAATAGCGTTTGCAAATGTCTACCTATCGTAGCAGTAGTGTTCTAATGCTTCTTAGAACGCGATATCGCATCTCATTTCTATGTTTCATGGTAAGATACAATATGATTTGCGAAGTGTTATGTATTCCTCGTCTACACTTCAAATGAATGTGAATGCGACACTTCCTCGCTAGGAAATAGCGTTTGCAGATGTCTACGTATCGTAGCAATAGAGTTCTTATGATTCTTAAAACGTGATATCGCATCTCATTTCTATGCTTCATGGTAAGGTATAATATGATTTGCGAACTGTTATGTATCCGTCGTCTACACTTCAAATGAATGTAAATGCGACACTTCCTTGCAAGGAAATAGCGTTTGCAGATGTCTACGTATCGTAGCAATAGAGTTCTAATGCTTCTTAGAACGCGATATCGCATCTCATTTCTATGTTTCATGGTAAGATATAATACGATTTGCGAAGTGTTATGTATTCCTCGGCTACACTTCAAATGAATGTAAATGCGACACTTCTTTGCAAGGAAATAGCGATTGCAGATGTCTACGTATCGTAGCAATAGAGTTCTTATGATCCTTAAAACGCGATATCGCATCTCATTTCTATGTTTCATGGTAAGATACAATATGATTTGCGAAGTGTTATGTATTCCTCGTCTACACTTCAAATGAATGTGAATGCGACACTTCCTCGCTGGGAAATAGCGTTTGCAGATGTCTACGTATCGAAGCAATAGAGTTCAAATGCTTCTTAAAACGAGATATTGCATCACATATCTATGTTTCATGATAAGATATAATATTCATTGCGAAGTGTTATGCATTCCTCGTCTACGATTCAAATGAATGTAAATGCGACACATCCTTGAAAGGAAATAACGTTTGCAGATGTCTACGTATCGTAGCAATAGAGTTCTAATGCTTCCTAAAACGCGATATCGCATCTCATTTCTATGTTTCATGGTAAGATATAATGTGATTTGCGAAGTGTTATGTATTCCTCGTCTACACTTCAAATGAATGTGAATGTGACACTTCCTCGCTAGGAAATAGCGTTTGCAGATGTCTGCGTATCGTAGCAGTAGAGTTCTAATGCTTCTTAAAATGCGATATCGCAACTCATTTCTACGTTTCATGGTAAGATACAATATGATTTGCGAAGTGTTATGTATTCTTCGTCTACACATCAAATGAATGTAAATGAGACACTTCCTTGCAAGGAAATAGCGTTTGCAGATGTCTACGTATCGTAGCAATAGAGTTCTTATGATTCTTAAAAAGCGATATCGCATCTCATTTCTATGTTTCATGGTAAAGTATAATATGATTTGCGAAGTGTTATGTATCCGTCGTCTACACTTCAAATGAATGTAAATGCGACACTTTCTTGCAAGGAAATAGCGTTTGCAGATGTCTACGTATCGTAGCAATAGAGTTCTTATGATTCTTAAAACGCGATATCGCATCTCATTTCTATGCTTCATGGTAAGGTATAATATGATTTACGAACTTTTATGTATCCGTCGTCTACACTTCAAATGAATGTAAATGCGACACTTCCTTGCAAGGAAATAGCGTTTGCAGATGTCTACGTATCGTAGCAATAGAGTTCTAATGCTTCATAAAACGCGATATCGCATCTCATTTCTATGTTTCATGGTAAGATATAATATGATTTGCGAAGTGTTATGTATTCAACGTCTACACTTCAAATGAATGTGAATGTGACACTTCCTCGCTAGGAAATAGCGTTTGCAGATGTCTGCGTATCGTAGCAGTAGAGTTCTAATGCTTCTTAAAACGCGATATCGCATCTCATTTCTATGTTTCATGGTAAGATATAATACGATTTGCGAAGTGTTATGTATTCCTCGGCTACACTTCAAATGAATGTAAATGCGACACTTCTTTGCAAGGAAATAGCGATTGCAGATGTCTACGTATCGTAGCAGTAGAGTTCTTATGATTCTTAAAACGCGATATCGCATCTCATTTCTATGTTTCATGGTAAGATATAATATGATTTGCGAAGTGTTATGCATTCTTCGCCTACGATTCAAATGAATGTAAATGCAACACTTCCTTGCAAGGAAATAGCGTTTGCAGATGTCTATGTATCGTAGCAGTTGAGTTCTAATGCTTCTTAAAACGCGATATCGCACCTCATTTCTATGTTTCATGGTAAGATATAATATGATTTGCGAAGTGTTATGTATTCCTCGTCTACACATCAAATGAATGTAAATGCGACACTTCCTTGCAAGGAAATAGCGTTTGCAGATGTCTACGTATCGTAGCAATAGAGTTCTTATGATTCTTAAAACGTGATATCGCATCTCATTTCTATGCTTCATGGTAAGGTATAATATGATTTGCGAACTGTTATGTATCCGTCGTCTACACTTCAAATGAATGTAAATGCGACACTTCCTTGCAAGGAAATAGCGTTTGCAGATGTCTACGTATCGTAGCAATAGAGTTCTAATGCTTCTTAAAACGCGATATCGCATCTCATTTCTATGTTTCATGGTAAGATATAATGTGATTTGCGAAGTGTTATGTATTCCTCGTCTACACTTCAAATGAATGTGAATGTGACACTTCCTCGCTAGGAAATAGCGTTTGCAGATGTCTGCGTATCGTAGCAGTAGAGTTCTAATGCTTCTTAAAATGCGATATCGCAACTCATTTCTACGTTTCATGGTAAGATACAATATGATTTGCGAAGTGTTATGTATTCCTCGTCTACACTTCAAATGAATGTGAATGCGACACTTCCTCGCTAGGAAATAGCGTCTGCAGATGTCTACGTATCGAAGCAATGGAGTTCAAATGCTTCTTAAAACGAGATATTGCATCTCATATCTATGTTTCATGATAAGATATAATATTCATTGCGAAGTGTTATGCATTCTTCGCCTACGATTCAAATGAATGTAAATGCAACACTTCCTTGCAAGGAAATAGCGTTTGCAGATGTCTACGTATCGTAGCAGTTGAGTTCTAATGCTTCTTAAAACGCGATATCGCATCTCATTTCTATGTTTCATGGTAAGATATAATATGATTTGCGGAGTGTTATGTATTCCTCGTCTACACTTCAAATGAATGTAAATGCGACACTTCCTTGCAAGGATATAGCGTTTGCAGATGTCTACGTATCGAAGCAATAGAGTTCAAATGCTTCTTAAAACGAGATATTGCATCTCATATCTATATTTCATGATAAGATATAATATTCATTGCGAAGTGTTATGCATTCCTCGTCTACGATTCAAATGAATGTAAATGCGACACTTCCTTGCAAGGAAATACCGTTTGCAGATGTCTACGGATCGTAGCAATAGAGTTCTAATGCTTCTTAAAACGCGATATCGCATCTCATTTCTATGTTTCATGGTAAGATATAATACGATTTGCGAAGTGTTATGTACTCCTCGTCTACACTTCAAATGAATGTGAATGCGACACTTCCTCGCTAGGAAATAGCGTTTGCAGATGTCTACGTATCGGAGCAATAGAGTTCAAATGCTTCTCAAAACGCGATATCGCATCTCATTTCTATGTTTCATGGTAAGATATAATATGATTTGCGGAGTGTTATGTATTCCTCGTCTACACTTCAAATGAATGTAAATGCGACACTTCCTTGCAAGGAAATAGCGTTTGCAAATGTCTACCTATCGTAGCAGTAGTGTTCTAATGCTTCTTAGAACGCGATATCGCATCTCATTTCTATGTTTCATGGTAAGATACAATATGATTTGCGAAGTGTTATGTATTCCTCGTCTACACTTCAAATGAATGTGAATGCGACACTTCCTCGCTAGGAAATAGCGTTTGCAGATGTCTACGTATCGGAGCAATAGAGTTCAAATGCTTCTCAAAACGCGATATCGCATCTCATTTCTATGTTTCATGGTAAGATATAATCCGATTTGCGAAGTGTTATGTATTCCTCGGCTACAATTCAAATGAATGTAAATGCGACACTTCTTTGCAAGGAAATAGCGATTGCAGATGTCTACGTATCGTAGCAATGGAGTTCTTATGATTCTTAAAACGCGATATCGCATCTCATTTCTATGTTTCATGGTAAGATTCAATATGATTTGCGAATTGTTATGTATTCCTCGTCTACACTTCAAGTGAATGTGAATGCGACACTTCCTCGCTGGGAAATAGCGTTTGCAGATGTCTACGTATCGAAGCAATAGAGTTCAAATGCTTCTTAAAACGAGATATTGCATCACATATCTATGATTCATGATAAGATATAATATTCATTGCGAAGTGTTATGCATTCCTCGTCTACGATTCAAATGAATGTAAATGCGACACTTCCTTGCAAGGAAATAGCGTTTGCAGATGTCTACGTATCGTAGCAATAGCGTTCTTATGATTCTTAAAACGCGATATCGCATCTCATTTCTATGTTTCATGGTAAGGTATAATATGATTTGCGAAGTGTTATGTATCCGTCGTCTACACTTCAAATGAATGTAAATGGGACACTTTCTCGCAAGGAACTAGCGTTTGCAGATGTCTAGGTATCTTAGCAATATAGTTCTTATGATTCTTAAAACGCGATATCGCATCACATTTCTATGTTTCATGGTAAGATATAATATGATTTGCGGAGTGTTATGTATTCCTCGTCTACACTTCAAATGAATATAAATGCGACACTTCCTTGCAAGGAAATAGCGTTTGCAGATGTCTACGGATCGTAGCAATATAGTTCTAATGCTTCTTAAAACGAGATATTGCATCTCATATCTATATTTCATGATAAGATATAATATTCATTGCGAAGTGTTATGCATTCCTCGTCTACGATTCAAATGAATGTAAATGCGACACTTCCTTGCAAGGAAATAGCGATTGCAGATGTCTACGTATCGTAGCAGTAGAGTTCTTATGATTCTTAAAACGCGATATCGCATCTCATTTCTATGTTTCATGGTAAGATATAATATGATTTGCGAAGTGTTATGTATTCTTCGTCTACGCATCAAATGAATGTAAATGAGACACTTCCTTGCAAGGAAATAGCGTTTGCAGATGTCTACGTATCGTAGCAATAGAGTTCTTATGATTCTTAAAAAGCGATATCGCATCTCATTTCTATGTTTCATGGTAAAGTATAATATGATTTGCGAAGTGTTATGTATCCGTCGTCTACACTTCAAATGAATGTAAATTCGACACTTTCTTGCAAGGAAATAGCGTTTGCAGATGTCTACGTATCGTAGCAATAGAGTTCTTATGATTCTTAAAACGCGAAATCGCATCTCATTTCTATGTTTCATGGTAAGATATAATATGATTTGCGATGTGTTATGTATTCAACGTCTACACTTCAAATGAATGTGAATGTGACACTTCCTCGCTAGGAAATAGCGTTTGCAGATGTCTGCGTATCGTAGCAGTAGAGTTCTAATGCTTCTTAAAACGCGATATCGCATCTCATTTCTATGTTTCATGGTAAGATATAATACGATTTGCGAAGTGTTATGTATTCCTCGGCTACACTTCAAATGAATATAAATGCGACACTTCTTTGCAAGGAAATAGCGATTGCAGATGTCTACGTATCGTAGCAGTAGAGTTCTTATGATTCTTAAAACGCGATATCGCATCTCATTTCTATGTTTCATGGTAAGATATAATATGATTTGCGAAGTGTTATGTATTCTTCGTCTACACATCAAATGAATGTAAATGAGACACTTCCTTGCAAGGAAATAGCGTTTGCAGATGTCTACGTATCGAAGCAATAGAGTTCAAATGCTTCTTAAAACGAGATATTGCATCACATATCTATGTTTCATGATAAGATATAATATTCATTGCGAAGTCTTATGCATTCCTCGTCTACGATTCAAATGAATGTAAATGCGACACATCCTTGAAAGGAAATAACGTTTGCAGATGTCTACGAATCGTAGCAATAGAGTTCTAATGCTTCCTAAAACGCGATATCGCATCTCATTTCTATGTTTCATGGTAAGATATAATGTGATTTGCGAAGTGTTATGTATTCCTCGTCTACACTTCAAATGAATGTGAATGTGACACTTCCTCGCTAGGAAATAGCGTTTGCAGATGTCTGCGTATCGTAGCAGTAGAGTTCTAATGCTTCTTATAATGCGATATCGCAACTCATTTCTACGTTTCATGGTAAGATACAATATGATTTGCGAAGTGTTATGTATTCCTCGTCTACACTTCAAATGAATGTGAATGCGACACTTCCTCGCTAGGAAATAGCGTTTGCAGATGTCTACGTATCGAAGCAATGGAGTTCAAATGCTTCTTAAAACGAGATATTGCATCTCATATCTATGTTTCATGATAAGATATAATATTCATTGCGAAGTGTTATGCATTCTTCGCCTACGATTCAAATGAATGTAAATGCAACACTTCCTTGCAAGGAAATAGCGTTTGCAGATGTCTATGTATCGTAGCAGTTGAGTTCTAATGCTTCTTAAAACGCGATATCGCACCTCATTTCTATGTTTCATGGTAAGATATAATATGATTTGCGAAGTGTTATGTATTCCTCGTCTACACATCAAATGAATGTAAATGCGACACTTCCTTGCAAGGAAATAGCGTTTGCAGATGTCTACGTATCGTAGCAATAGAGTTCTTATGATTCTTAAAACGCGATATCGCATCTCATTTCTATGTTTCATGGTAAGGTTTAATATGATTTGCGAAGTGTTATGTATCCGTCGTCTACACTTCAAATGAATGTAAATGCGACACTTTCTCGCAAGGAACTAGCGTTTGCAGATGTCTACGTATCTTAGCAATAGAGTTCTTATGATTCTTAAAACGCGATATCGCATCACATTTCTATGTTTCATGGTAAGATATAATATGATTTGCGGAGTGTTATGTATTCCTCGTCTACACTTCAAATGAATGTAAATGCGACACTTCCTTGCAAGGATATAGCGTTTGCAGATGTCTACGTATCGAAGCAATAGAGTTCAAATGCTTCTTAAAACGAGATATTGCATCTCATATCTATATTTCATGATAAGATATAATATTCATTGCGAAGTGTTATGCATTCCTCGTCTACGATTCAAATGAATGTAAATGCGACACTTCCTTGCAAGGAAATACCGTTTGCAGATGTCTACGGATCGTAGCAATAGAGTTCTAATGCTTCTTAAAACGCGATATCGCATCTCATTTCTATGTTTCATGGTAAGATATAATACGATTTGCGAAGTGTTATGTATTCCTCGGCTACACTTCAAATGAATGTAAATGCGACACTTCTTTGCAAGGAAATAGCGATTGCAGATGTCTACGTATCGTAGCAGTAGAGTTCTAATGCTTCTTAAAACGCGATATCGCATCTCATTTCTATGTTTCATGGTAAGATATAATATGATTTGCGGAGTGTTATGTATTCCTCGTCTACACTTCAAATGAATGTAAATGCGACACTTCCTTGCAAGGAAATAGCGTTTGCAAATGTCTACCTATCGTAGCAGTAGTGTTCTAATGCTTCTTAGAACGCGATATCGCATCTCATTTCTATGTTTCATGGTAGGATACAATATGATTTGCGAAGTGTTATGTATTCCTCGTCTACACTTCAAATGAATGTGAATGCGACACTTCCTCGCTAGGAAATAGCGTTTGCAGATGTCTACGTATCGGAGCAATAGAGTTCAAATGCTTCTCAAAACGCGATATCGCATCTCATTTCTATGTTTCATGGTAAGATATAATCCGATTTGCGAAGTGTTATGTATTCCTCGGCTACAATTCAAATGAATGTAAATGCGACACTTCTTTGCAAGGAAATAGCGATTGCAGATGTCTACGTATCGTAGCAATAGAGTTCTTATGATTCTTAAAACGCGATATCGCATCTCATTTCTATGTTTCATGGTAAGATACAATATGATTTGCGAAGTGTTATGTATTCCTCGTCTACACTTCAAATGAATGTGAATGCGACACTTCCTCGCTGGGAAATAGCGTTTGCAGATGTCTACGTATCGAAGCAATAGAGTTCAAATGCTTCTTAAAACGAGATATTGCATCACATATCTATGATTCATGATAAGATATAATATTCATTGCGAAGTGTTATGCATTCCTCGTCTACGATTCAAATGAATGTAAATGCGACACTTCCTTGCAAGGAAATAGCGTTTGCAGATGTCTACGTATCGTAGCAATAGAGTTCTTATGATTCTTAAAACGCGATATCGCATCTCATTTCTATGTTTCATGGTAAGATATAATATGATTTGCGGAGTGTTATGTATTCCTC
Organism: Xylocopa sonorina; assembly: GCF_050948175.1. Classification (NCBI taxonomy): domain Eukaryota; kingdom Metazoa; phylum Arthropoda; class Insecta; order Hymenoptera; family Apidae; genus Xylocopa; species Xylocopa sonorina. Next base: position 300,552 of record NW_027490171.1, read on the forward strand.
GTCTACACTTCAAATGAATGTAAATGCGACACTTCCTTGCAAGGAAATAGCGTTTGCAAATGTCTACCTATCGTAGCAGTAGTGTTCTAATGCTTCTTAGAACGCGATATCGCATCTCATTTCTATGTTTCATGGTAAGATACAATATGATTTGCGAAGTGTTATGTATTCCTCGTCTACACTTCAAATGAATGTGAATGCGACACTTCCTCGCTAGGAAATAGCGTTTGCAGATGTCTACGTATCGGAGCAATAGAGTTCAAATGCTTCTCAAAACGCGATATCGCATCTCATTTCTATGTTTCATGGTAAGATATAATCCGATTTGCGAAGTGTTATGTATTCCTCGGCTACAATTCAAATGAATGTAAATGCGACACTTCTTTGCAAGGAAATAGCGATTGCAGATGTTTACGTATCGTAGCAATAGAGTTCTAATGCTTCTTAAAACGCGATATCGCATCTCATTTCTATGTTTCATGGTAAGATATAATACGATTTGCGAAGTGTTATGTATTCCTCGGCTACACTTCAAATGAATGTAAATGCGACACTTCCTTGCAAGGAAATAGCATTTGCAAATGTCTACCTATCGTAGCAGTATTGATCTAATGCATCTTAGAACGCGATGTCGCATCTCATTTCTATGTTTCATGGTAAGATATAATATGATTTGCGGAGTGTTATGTATTCCTCGTCTACACTTCTAATGAATGTAAATGCGACACTTCTTTGCAAGGAAATAGCGTTTGCAGATGTCTACGTATCGTAGCAGTAGAGTTTTAATGCTTCTTAAAACGCGATATCGCATCTCATTTCTATGTTTCATGGTAAGGTATAATATGATTTGCGAAGTGTTATGTATTCCTCGTCTACACTTCAAATGAATGTAAATGCGACACTTTCTTGCAAGGAAATAGCGTTTGCCGATGTCTACGTATCGTAGCAATGGATTTCTGATGCTTCTTAAAACGCGATATCGCATCTCATTTCTATCTTTCATGGTAAGATATAATATGATTTGCGGAGTGTTATGTATTCCTCGTCTACACTTCAAATGAATGTAAATGCGACACTTTCTTGCAAGGAAATAGCGTTTGCAGATGTCTACGTATCGTAGCAATGGATTTCTGATGCTCCTTAAAACGCGATATCGCATGTCATTCCTATGTTTCATGGTAAGATATAATATGATTTGCGAAGTGTTATGTATTCCTCGTCTACACTTCAAATGAATGTAAATGCGACACTTCTTTGCAAGGAAATAGCGTTTGCAGATGACTACGTATCGTTGCAATAGAGTTCTTATGATTCTTAAAACGCGATATTGCATCTCATTTCTATGTTTCATGGTAAGATATAATATGATTTGCGGAGTGTTATGTATTCCTCGTCTACACTTCAAATGAATGTAAATGCGACACTTCCTTGCAAGGAAATAGCGTTTGCAGATGTCTACGTATCGAAGCAATAGAGTTCTAATGCTTCTTAAAACGAGATATTGCATCTCATATCTATGTTTCATGATAAGATATAATATTCATTGCGAAGTGTTATGCATTCCTCGTCTACGATTCAAATGAATGTAAATGCGACACTTCCTTGCAAGGAAATAGCGTTTGCAGATGTCTACCTATCGTAGCAATAGAGTTCTTATGATTCTTAAAACGTGATATCGCATCTCATTTCTATGCTTCATGGTAAGGTATAATATGATTTGCGAACTGTTATGTATCCGTCGTCTACACTTCAAATGAATGTAAATGCGACACTTCCTTGCAAGGAAATAGTGTTTGCAGATGTCTACGTATCGTAGCAATAGAGTTCTAATGCTTCTTAAAACGCGATATCGCATCTCATTTCTATGTTTCATGGTAAGATACAATATGATTTGCGAAGTGTTTTGTATTCCTCGTCGACACTTCAAATGAATGCGAATGCGACACTTCCTCGCTAGGAAACAGCGTTTGCAGATGTCTACGTATCGAAGCAATAGAGTTCAAATGCTTCTTAAGACGAGATATTGCATCTCATATATATGTTTCATGATAAGATATAATATTCATTGCGAAGTGTTATGCATTCCTCGTCTACACTTCAAATGAATGTAAATGCGACACTTCCTTGCAAGGATATAGCGTTTGCAGATGTCTACGTATCGAAGCAATAGAGTTCAAATGCTTCTTAAAACGAGATATTGCATCTCATATCTATACTTCATGATAAGATATAATATTCATTGCGAAGTGTTATGCATTCCTCGTCTACGATTCAAATGAATGTAAATGCGACACTTCCTTGCAAGGAAATAGCGATTGCAGATGTCTACGTATCGTAGCAGTAGAGTTCTTATGATTCTTAAAACGTGATATCGCATCTCATTTCTATGCTTCATGGTAAGGTATAATATGATTTGCGAACTGTTATGTATCCGTCGTCTACACTTCAAATGAATGTAAATGCGACACTTCCTTGCAAGGAAATAGCGTTTGCAGATGTCTACGTATCGTAGCAATAGTGTTCTAATGCTTCTTAAAACGCGATATCGCATCTCATTTCTATGTTTCATGGTAAGATATAATATGATTTGCGAAGTGTTATGTATCCTTCGTCTACACATCAAATGAATGTAAATGAGACACTTCCTTGCAAGGAAATAGCGTTTGCAGATGTCTACGTATCGTAGCAATAGAGTTCTAATGCTTCTAAAACGAGATATTGCATCTCATATCTATGTTCCATGATAAGATATAATATTCATTGCGAAGTGTTAGGCATTCCTCGTCTACGATTCAAACGAATGTAAATGCGACACTTCCTTGCAAGGAAATAGCGTTTGCAGATGTCTACGTATCGTAGCAATAGAGTTCAAATGCTTCTTAAAACGAGATATTGCATCTCATATCTATATTTCATGATAAGATATAATATTCATTGCGAAGTGCTATGCATTCCTCGTCTACGATTCAAATGAATGTAAATGCGACACTTCCTTGCAAGGAAATACCGTTTGCAGATGTCTACGGATCGTAGCAATAGAGTTCTAATGCTTCTTAAAACGCGATATCGCATCCCATTTCTATGTTTCATGGTAAGATATAATACGATTTGCGAAGTGTTATGTATTCCTCGGCTACACTTCAAATGAATGTAAATGCGACACTTCTTTGCAAGGAAATAGCGATTGCAGATGTCTACGTATCGTAGCAGTAGAGTTCTAATGCTTCATAAAACGCGATATCGCATCTCATTTCTATGTTTCCTGGTAAGATATAATATGATTTGCGGAGTGTTATGTATTCAACGTCTACACTTCAAATGAATGTGAATGTGACACTTCCTCGCTAGGAAATAGAGTTTGCAGATGTCTGCGTATCGTAGCAGTAGAGTTCTAATGCTTCTTAAAACGCGATATCGCATCTCATTTCTATGTTTCATGGTAAGATATAATACGATTTGCGAAGTGTTATGTATTCCTCGGCTACACTTCAAATGAATGTAAATGCGACACTTCTTTGGAAGGAAATAGCGATTGCAGATGTCTACGTATCGTAGCAGTAGAGTTCTTATGATTCTTAAAACGCGATATCGCATCTCATTTCTATGTTTCATGGTAAGATATAATGTGATTTGCGAAGTGTTATGTATTCCTCGTCTACACTTCAAATGAATGTGAATGTGACACTTCCTCGCTAGGAAATAGCGTTTGCAGATGTCTGCGTATCGTAGCAGTAGAGTTCTAATGCTTCTTAAAATGCGATATCGCAACTCATTTCTACGTTTCATGGTAAGATACACTATGATTTGCGAAGTGTTATGTATTCCTCGTCTACACTTCAAATGAATGTGAATGCGACACTTCCTCGCTAGGAAATAGCGTCTGCAGATGTCTACGTATCGAAGCAATGGAGTTCAAATGCTTCTTAAAACGAGATATTGCATCTCATATCTATGTTTCATGATAAGATATAATATTCATTGCGAAGTGTTATGCATTCTTCGCCTACGATTCAAATGAATGTAAATGCAACACTTCCTTGCAAGGAAATAGCGTTTGCAGATGTCTACGTATCGTAGCAGTTGAGTTCTAATGCTTCTTAAAACGCGATATCGCACCTCATTTCTATGTTTCATGGTAAGATATAATATGATTTGCGGAGTGTTATGTATTCCTCGTCTACACTTCAAATGAATGTAAATGCGACACTTCCTTGCAAGGATATAGCGTTTGCAGATGTCTACGTATCGAAGCAATAGAGTTCAAATGCTTCTTAAAACGAGTTATTGCATCTCATATCTATATTTCATGATAAGATATAATATTCATTGCGAAGTGTTATGCATTCCTCGTCTACGATTCAAATGAATGTAAATGCGACACTTCCTTGCAAGGAAATACCGTTTGCAGATGTCTACGGATCGTAGCAATAGAGTTCTAATGCTTCTTAAAACGCGATATCGCATCTCATTTCTATGTTTCATGGTAAGATATAATACGATTTGCGAAGTGTTATGTATTCCTCGTCTACACTTCAAATGAATGTGAATGCGACACTTCCTCGCTAGGAAATAGCGTTTGCAGATGTCTACGTATCGGAGCAATAGAGTTCAAATGCTTCTCAAAACGCGATATCGCATCTCATTTCTATGTTTCATGGTAAGATATAATCCGATTTGCGAAGTGTTATGTATTCCTCGGCTACAATTCAAATGAATGTAAATGCGACACTTCTTTGCAAGGAAATAGCGATTGCAGATGTCTACGTATCGTAGCAATAGAGTTCTTATGATTCTTAAAACGCGATATCGCATCTCATTTCTATGCTTCATGGTAAGGTATAATATGATTTGCGAACTTTTATGTATCCGTCGTCTACACTTCAAATGAATGTAAATGCGACACTTCCTTGCAAGGAAATAGCGTTTGCAGATGTCTACGTATCGTAGCAATAGAGTTCTAATGCTTCATAAAACGCGATATCGCATCTCATTTCTATGTTTCATGGTAAGATATAATATGATTTGCGAAGTGTTATGTATTCAACGTCTACACTTCAAATTAATGTGAATGGTACACTTCCTCGCTAGGAAATAGCGTTTGCAGATGTCTGCGTATCGTAGCAGTAGAGTTCTAATGCTTCTTAAAACGCGATATCGCATCTCATTTCTATGTTTCATGGTAAGATATAATACGATTTGCGAAGTGTTATGTATTCCTCGGCTACACTTCAAATGAATGTAAATGCGACACTTCTTTGCAAGGAAATAGCGATTGCAGATGTCTACGTATCGTAGCAGTAGAGTTCTTATGATTCTTAAAACGCGATATCGCATCTCATTTCTATGTTTCATGGTAAGATATAATATGATTTGCGAAGTGTTATGTATTCTTCGTCTACACATCAAATGAATGTAAATGAGACACTTCCTTGCAAGGAAATAGCGTTTGCAGATGTCTACGTATCGTAGCAATAGAGTTCTAATGCTTCTTAAAACGAGATATTGCATCTCATATCTATGTTTCATGATAAGATATAATATTCATTGCGAAGTGTTATGCATTCCTTGTCTACGATTCAAATGAATGTAAATGCGACACTTCCTTGCAAGGAAATAGCGTTTGCAGATGTCTACGTATCGTAGCAATAGAGTTCTTATGATTCTTAAAACGTGATATCGCATCTCATTTCTATGCTTCATGGTAAGGTATAATATGATTTGCGAACTGTTATGTATCCGTCGTCTACACTTCAAATGAATGTAAATGCGACACTTCCTTGCAAGGAAATAGCGTTTGCAGATGTCTACGTATCGTAGCAATAGAGTTCTAATGCTTCTTAAAACGCGATATCGCATCTCATTTCTATGTTTCATGGTAAGATATAATGTGATTTGCGAAGTGTTATGTATTCCTCGTCTACACTTCAAATGAATGTGAATGTGACACTTCCTCGCTAGGAAATAGCGTTTGCAGATGTCTGCGTATCGTAGCAGTAGAGTTCTAATGCTTCTTAAAATGCGATATCGCAACTCATTTCTACGTTTCATGGTAAGATACAATATGATTTGCGAAGTGTTATGTATTCCTCGTCTACACTTCAAATGAATGTGAATGCGACACTTCCTCGCTAGGAAATAGCGTCTGCAGATGTCTACGTATCGAAGCAATGGAGTTCAAATGCTTCTTAAAACGAGATATTGCATCTCATATCTATGTTTCATGATAAGATATAATATTCATTGCGAAGTGTTATGCATTCTTCGCCTACGATTCAAATGAATGTAAATGCAACACTTCCTTGCAAGGAAATAGCGTTTGCAGATGTCTACGTATCGTAGCAGTTTAGTTCTAATGCTTCTTAAAACGCGATATCGCACCTCATTTCTATGTTTCATGGTAAGATATAATATGATTTGCGGAGTGTTATGTATTCCTCGTCTACACTTCAAATGAATGTAAATGCGACACTTCCTTGCAAGGATATAGCGTTTGCAGATGTCTACGTATCGAAGCAATAGAGTTCAAATGCTTCTTAAAACGAGATATTGCATCTCATATCTATATTTCATGATAAGATATAATATTCATTGCGAAGTGTTATGCATTCCTCGTCTACGATTCAAATGAATGTAAATGCGACACTTCCTTGCAAGGAAATACCGTTTGCAGATGTCTACGGATCGTAGCAATAGAGTTCTAATGCTTCTTAAAACGCGATATCGCATCTCATTTCTATGTTTCATGGTAAGATATAATACGATTTGCGAAGTGTTATGTACTCCTCGTCTACACTTCAAATGAATGTGAATGCGACACTTCCTCGCTAGGAAATAGCGTTTGCAGATGTCTACGTATCGGAGCAATAGAGTTCAAATGCTTCTCAAAACGCGATATCGCATCTCATTTCTATGTTTCATGGTAAGATATAATATGATTTGCGGAGTGTTATGTATTCCTCGTCTACACTTCAAATGAATGTAAATGCGACACTTCCTTGCAAGGAAATAGCGTTTGCAAATGTCTACCTATCGTAGCAGTAGTGTTCTAATGCTTCTTAGAACGCGATATCGCATCTCATTTCTATGTTTCATGGTAAGATACAATATGATTTGCGAAGTGTTATGTATTCCTCGTCTACACTTCAAATGAATGTGAATGCGACACTTCCTCGCTAGGAAATAGCGTTTGCAGATGTCTACGTATCGTAGCAATAGAGTTCTTATGATTCTTAAAACGTGATATCGCATCTCATTTCTATGCTTCATGGTAAGGTATAATATGATTTGCGAACTGTTATGTATCCGTCGTCTACACTTCAAATGAATGTAAATGCGACACTTCCTTGCAAGGAAATAGCGTTTGCAGATGTCTACGTATCGTAGCAATAGAGTTCTAATGCTTCTTAGAACGCGATATCGCATCTCATTTCTATGTTTCATGGTAAGATATAATACGATTTGCGAAGTGTTATGTATTCCTCGGCTACACTTCAAATGAATGTAAATGCGACACTTCTTTGCAAGGAAATAGCGATTGCAGATGTCTACGTATCGTAGCAATAGAGTTCTTATGATCCTTAAAACGCGATATCGCATCTCATTTCTATGTTTCATGGTAAGATACAATATGATTTGCGAAGTGTTATGTATTCCTCGTCTACACTTCAAATGAATGTGAATGCGACACTTCCTCGCTGGGAAATAGCGTTTGCAGATGTCTACGTATCGAAGCAATAGAGTTCAAATGCTTCTTAAAACGAGATATTGCATCACATATCTATGTTTCATGATAAGATATAATATTCATTGCGAAGTGTTATGCATTCCTCGTCTACGATTCAAATGAATGTAAATGCGACACATCCTTGAAAGGAAATAACGTTTGCAGATGTCTACGTATCGTAGCAATAGAGTTCTAATGCTTCCTAAAACGCGATATCGCATCTCATTTCTATGTTTCATGGTAAGATATAATGTGATTTGCGAAGTGTTATGTATTCCTCGTCTACACTTCAAATGAATGTGAATGTGACACTTCCTCGCTAGGAAATAGCGTTTGCAGATGTCTGCGTATCGTAGCAATAGAGTTCAAATGCTTCTTAAAACGAGATATTGCATCTCATATCTATATTTCATGATAAGATATAATATTCATTGCGAAGTGTTATGCATTCCTCGTCTACGATTCAAATGAATGTAAATGCGACACTTCCTTGCAAGGAAATACCGTTTGCAGATGTCTACGGATCGTAGCAATAGAGTTCTAATGCTTCTTAAAACGCGATATCGCATCTCATTTCTATGTTTCATGGTAAGATATAATACGATTTGCGAAGTGTTATGTACTCCTCGTCTACACTTCAAATGAATGTGAATGCGACACTTCCTCGCTAGGAAATAGCGTTTGCAGATGTCTACGTATCGGAGCAATAGAGTTCAAATGCTTCTCAAAACGCGATATCGCATCTCATTTCTATGTTTCATGGTAAGATATAATATGATTTGCGGAGTGTTATGTATTCCTCGTCTACACTTCAAATGAATGTAAATGCGACACTTCCTTGCAAGGAAATAGCGTTTGCAAATGTCTACCTATCGTAGCAGTAGTGTTCTAATGCTTCTTAGAACGCGATATCGCATCTCATTTCTATGTTTCATGGTAAGATACAATATGATTTGCGAAGTGTTATGTATTCCTCGTCTACACTTCAAATGAATGTGAATGCGACACTTCCTCGCTAGGAAATAGCGTTTGCAGATGTCTACGTATCGGAGCAATAGAGTTCAAATGCTTCTCAAAACGCGATATCGCATCTCATTTCTATGTTTCATGGTAAGATATAATCCGATTTGCGAAGTGTTATGTATTCCTTGGCTACAATTCAAATGAATGTAAATGCGACACTTCTTTGCAAGGAAATAGCGATTGCAGATGTCTACGTATCGTAGCAATGGAGTTCTTATGATTCTTAAAACGCGATATCGCATCTCATTTCTATGTTTCATGGTAAGATTCAATATGATTTGCGAATTGTTATGTATTCCTCGTCTACACTTCAAATGAATGTGAATGCGACACTTCCTCGCTGGGAAATAGCGTTTGCAGATGTCTACGTATCGAAGCAATAGAGTTCAAATGCTTCTTAAAACGAGATATTGCATCACATATCTATGATTCATGATAAGATATAATATTCATTGCGAAGTGTTATGCATTCCTCGTCTACGATTCAAATGAATGTAAATGCGACACTTCCTTGCAAGGAAATAGCGTTTGCAGATGTCTACGTATCGTAGCAATAGCGTTCTTATGATTCTTAAAACGCGATATCGCATCTCATTTCTATGTTTCATGGTAAGGTATAATATGATTTGCGAAGTGTTATGTATCCGTCGTCTACACTTCAAATGAATGTAAATGGGACACTTTCTCGCAAGGAACTAGCGTTTGCAGATGTCTAGGTATCTTAGCAATATAGTTCTTATGATTCTTAAAACGCGATATCGCATCACATTTCTATGTTTCATGGTAAGATATAATATGATTTGCGGAGTGTTATGTATTCCTCGTCTACACTTCAAATGAATATAAATGCGACACTTCCTTGCAAGGAAATAGCGTTTGCAGATGTCTACGGATCGTAGCAATATAGTTCTAATGCTTCTTAAAACGAGATATTGCATCTCATATCTATATTTCATGATAAGATATAATATTCATTGCGAAGTGTTATGCATTCCTCGTCTACGATTCAAATGAATGAAAATGCGACACTTCCTTGCAAGGAAATAGCGATTGCAGATGTCTACGTATCGTAGCAGTAGAGTTCTTATGATTCTTAAAACGCGATATCGCATCTCATTTCTATGTTTCATGGTAAGATATAATATGATTTGCGAAGTGTTATGTATTCTTCGTCTACGCATCAAATGAATGTAAATGAGACACTTCCTTGCAAGGAAATAGCGTTTGCAGATGTCTACGTATCGTAGCAATAGAGTTCTTATGATTCTTAAAAAGCGATATCGCATCTCATTTCTATGTTTCATGGTAAAGTATAATATGATTTGCGAAGTGTTATGTATCCGTCGTCTACACTTCAAATGAATGTAAATTCGACACTTTCTTGCAAGGAAATAGCGTTTGCAGATGTCTACGTATCGTAGCAATAGAGTTCTTATGATTCTTAAAACGCGATATCGCATCTCATTTCTATGTTTCATGGTAAGATATAATATGATTTGCGATGTGTTATGTATTCAACGTCTACACTTCAAATGAATGTGAATGTGACACTTCCTCGCTAGGAAATAGCGTTTGCAGATGTCTGCGTATCGTAGCAGTAGAGTTCTAATGCTTCTTAAAACGCGATATCGCATCTCATTTCTATGTTTCATGGTAAGATATAATACGATTTGCGAAGTGTTATGTATTCCTCGGCTACACTTCAAATGAATATAAATGCGACACTCCTTTGCAAGGAAATAGCGATTGCAGATGTCTACGTATCGTAGCAGTAGAGTTCTTATGATTCTTAAAACGCGATATCGCATCTCATTTCTATGCTTCATGGTAAGATATAATATGATTTGCGAAGTGTTATGTATTCTTCGTCTACACATCAAATGAATGTAAATGAGACACTTCCTTGCAAGGAAATAGCGTTTGCAGATGTCTACGTATCGAAGCAATAGAGTTCAAATGCTTCTTAAAACGAGATATTGCATCACATATCTATGTTTCATGATAAGATATAATATTCATTGCGAAGTCTTATGCATTCCTCGTCTACGATTCAAATGAATGTAAATGCGACACATCCTTGAAAGGAAATAACGTTTGCAGATGTCTACGAATCGTAGCAATAGAGTTCTAATGCTTCCTAAAACGCGATATCGCATCTCATTTCTATGTTTCATGGTAAGATATAATGTGATTTGCGAAGTGTTATGTATTCCTCGTCTACACTTCAAATGAATGTGAATGTGACACTTCCTCGCTAGGAAATAGCGTTTGCAGATGTCTGCGTATCGTAGCAGTAGAGTTCTAATGCTTCTTATAATGCGATATCGCAACTCATTTCTACGTTTCATGGTAAGATACAATATGATTTGCGAAGTGTTATGTATTCCTCGTCTACACTTCAAATGAATGTGAATGCGACACTTCCTCGCTAGGAAATAGCGTTTGCAGATGTCTACGTATCGAAGCAATGGAGTTCAAATGCTTCTTAAAACGAGATATTGCATCTCATATCTATGTTTCATGATAAGATATAATATTCATTGCGAAGTGTTATGCATTCTTCGCCTACGATTCAAATGAATGTAAATGCAACACTTCCTTGCAAGGAAATAGCGTTTGCAGATGTCTATGTATCGTAGCAGTTGAGTTCTAATGCTTCTTAAAACGCGATATCGCACCTCATTTCTATGTTTCATGGTAAGATATAATATGATTTGCGAAGTGTTATGTATTCCTCGTCTACACATCAAATGAATGTAAATGCGACACTTCCTTGCAAGGAAATAGCGTTTGCAGATGTCTACGTATCGTAGCAATAGAGTTCTTATGATTCTTAAAACGCGATATCGCATCTCATTTCTATGTTTCATGGTAAGGTTTAATATGATTTGCGAAGTGTTATGTATCCGTCGTCTACACTTCAAATGAATGTAAATGCGACACTTTCTCGCAAGGAACTAGCGTTTGCAGATGTCTACGTATCTTAGCAATAGAGTTCTTATGATTCTTAAAACGCGATATCGCATCACATTTCTATGTTTCATGGTAAGATATAATATGATTTGCGGAGTGTTATGTATTCCTCGTCTACACTTCAAATGAATGTAAATGCGACACTTCCTTGCAAGGATATAGCGTTTGCAGATGTCTACGTATCGAAGCAATAGAGTTCAAATGCTTCTTAAAACGAGATATTGCATCTCATATCTATATTTCATGATAAGATATAATATTCATTGCGAAGTGTTATGCATTCCTCGTCTACGATTCAAATGAATGTAAATGCGACACTTCCTTGCAAGGAAATACCGTTTGCAGATGTCTACGGATCGTAGCAATAGAGTTCTAATGCTTCTTAAATCGCGATATCGCATCTCATTTCTATGTTTCATGGTAAGATATAATACGATTTGCGAAGTGTTATGTATTCCTCGGCTACACTTCAAATGAATGTAAATGCGACACTTCTTTGCAAGGAAATAGCGATTGCAGATGTCTACGTATCGTAGCAGTAGAGTTCTAATGCTTCTTAAAACGCGATATCGCATCTCATTTCTATGTTTCATGGTAAGATATAATATGATTTGCGGAGTGTTATGTATTCCTCGTCTACACTTCAAATGAATGTAAATGCGACACTTCCTTGCAAGGAAATAGCGTTTGCAAATGTCTACCTATCGTAGCAGTAGTGTTCTAATGCTTCTTAGAACGCGATATCGCATCTCATTTCTATGTTTCATGGTAGGATACAATATGATTTGCGAAGTGTTATGTATTCCTCGTCTACACTTCAAATGAATGTGAATGCGACACTTCCTCGCTAGGAAATAGCGTTTGCAGATGTCTACGTATCGGAGCAATAGAGTTCAAATGCTTCTCAAAACGCGATATCGCATCTCATTTCTATGTTTCATGGTAAGATATAATCCGATTTGCGAAGTGTTATGTATTCCTCGGCTACAATTCAAATGAATGTAAATGCGACACTTCTTTGCAAGGAAATAGCGATTGCAGATGTCTACGTATCGTAGCAATAGAGTTCTTATGATTCTTAAAACGCGATATCGCATCTCATTTCTATGTTTCATGGTAAGATACAATATGATTTGCGAAGTGTTATGTATTCCTCGTCTACACTTCAAATGAATGTGAATGCGACACTTCCTCGCTGGGAAATAGCGTTTGCAGATGTCTACGTATCGAAGCAATAGAGTTCAAATGCTTCTTAAAACGAGATATTGCATCACATATCTATGATTCATGATAAGATATAATATTCATTGCGAAGTGTTATGCATTCCTCGTCTACGATTCAAATGAATGTAAATGCGACACTTCCTTGCAAGGAAATAGCGTTTGCAGATGTCTACGTATCGTAGCAATAGAGTTCTTATGATTCTTAAAACGCGATATCGCATCTCATTTCTATGTTTCATGGTAAGATATAATATGATTTGCGGAGTGTTATGTATTCCTCGTCTACACTTCAAATGAATGTAAATGCGACACTTCCTTGCAAGGAAATAGCGTTTGCAAATGTCTACCTATCGTAGCAGTAGTGTTCTAATGCTTCTTAGAACGCGATATCGCATCTCATTTCTATGTTTCATGGTAAGATACAATATGATTTGCGAAGTGTTATGTATTCCTCGTCTACACTTCAAATGAATGTGAATGCGACACTTCCTCGCTAGGAAATAGCGTTTGCAGATGTCTACGTATCGGAGCAATAGAGTTCAAATGCTTCTCAAAACGCGATATCGCATCTCATTTCTATGTTTCATGGTAAGATATAATCCGATTTGCGAAGTGTTATGTATTCCTCGGCTACAATTCAAATGAATGTAAATGCGACACTTCTTTGCAAGGAAATAGCGATTGCAGATGTTTACGTATCGTAGCAATAGAGTTCTAATGCTTCTTAAAACGCGATATCGCATCTCATTTCTATGTTTCATGGTAAGATATAATACGATTTGCGAAGTGTTATGTATTCCTCGGCTACACTTCAAATGAATGTAAATGCGACACTTCCTTGCAAGGAAATAGCATTTGCAAATGTCTACCTATCGTAGCAGTATTGATCTAATGCATCTTAGAACGCGATGTCGCATCTCATTTCTATGTTTCATGGTAAGATATAATATGATTTGCGGAGTGTTATGTATTCCTCGTCTACACTTCTAATGAATGTAAATGCGACACTTCTTTGCAAGGAAATAGCGTTTGCAGATGTCTACGTATCGTAGCAGTAGAGTTTTAATGCTTCTTAAAACGCGATATCGCATCTCATTTCTATGTTTCATGGTAAGGTATAATATGATTTGCGAAGTGTTATGTATTCCTCGTCTACACTTCAAATGAATGTAAATGCGACACTTTCTTGCAAGGAAATAGCGTTTGCCGATGTCTACGTATCGTAGCAATGGATTTCTGATGCTTCTTAAAACGCGATATCGCATCTCATTTCTATCTTTCATGGTAAGATATAATATGATTTGCGGAGTGTTATGTATTCCTCGTCTACACTTCAAATGAATGTAAATGCGACACTTTCTTGCAAGGAAATAGCGTTTGCAGATGTCTACGTATCGTAGCAATGGATTTCTGATGCTCCTTAAAACGCGATATCGCATGTCATTCCTATGTTTCATGGTAAGATATAATATGATTTGCGAAGTGTTATGTATTCCTCGTCTACACTTCAAATGAATGTAAATGCGACACTTCTTTGCAAGGAAATAGCGTTTGCAGATGACTACGTATCGTTGCAATAGAGTTCTTATGATTCTTAAAACGCGATATTGCATCTCATTTCTATGTTTCATGGTAAGATATAATATGATTTGCGGAGTGTTATGTATTCCTCGTCTACACTTCAAATGAATGTAAATGCGACACTTCCTTGCAAGGAAATAGCGTTTGCAGATGTCTACGTATCGGTGCAATAGAGTTCTAATGCTTCTTAAAACGAGATATTGCATCTCATATCTATGTTTCATGATAAGATATAATATTCATTGCGAAGTGTTATGCATTCCTCGTCTACGATTCAAATGAATGTAAATGCGACACTTCCTTGCAAGGAAATAGCGTTTGCAGATGTCTACCTATCGTAGCAATAGAGTTCTTATGATTCTTAAAACGTGATATCGCATCTCATTTCTATGCTTCATGGTAAGGTATAATATGATTTGCGAACTGTTATGTATCCGTCGTCTACACTTCAAATGAATGTAAATGCGACACTTCCTTGCAAGGAAATAGTGTTTGCAGATGTCTACGTATCGTAGCAATAGAGTTCTAATGCTTCTTAAAACGCGATATCGCATCTCATTTCTATGTTTCATGGTAAGATATAATATGATTTGCGAAGTGTTATGTATCCTTCGTCTACACATCAAATGAATGTAAATGAGACACTTCCTTGCAAGGAAATAGCGTTTGCAGATGTCTACGTATCGTAGCAATAGAGTTCTAATGCTTCTAAAACGAGATATTGCATCTCATATCTATGTTCCATGATAAGATATAATATTCATTGCGAAGTGTTAGGCATTCCTCGTCTACGATTCAAACGAATGTAAATGCGACACTTCCTTGCAAGGAAATAGCGTTTGCAGATGTCTACGTATCGTAGCAATAGAGTTCTTATGATTCTTAAAACGTGATATCGCATCTCATTTCTATGCTTCATGGTAAGGTATAATATGATTTGCGAACTGTTATGTATCCGTCGTCTACACTTCAAATGAATGTAAATGCGACACTTCCTTGCAAGGAAATAGCGTTTGCAGATGCCTACGTATCGTAGCAATAGAGTTCTAAGGCTTCTTAAAACGCGATATCGCATCTCAATTCTATGTTTCATGGTAAGATATATTACGATTTGCGAAGTGTTATGTATTCCTCGGCTACACTTCAAATGAATGTAAATGCGACACTTCTTTGCAAGGAAATAGCGATTGCAGATGTCTACGTATAGTAGCAGTAGAGTTCTTATGATTCTTAAAACGCGATATCGCATCTCATTTCTATGATTCATGGTAAAGTATAATATGATTTGCGAAGTGTTATGTATCCGTCGTCTACACTTCAAACGAATGTAAATGCGACACTTTCTTGCAAGGAAATAGCGTTTGCAGATGTCTACGTATCGTAGCAATGGATTTTTGATGCTTCTTAAAACGCGATATCGCATCTCATTTCTATGTTTCAGGGTAAGATATAATATGATTTGCGAAGTGTTTTGTATTCCTCGTCTACACTTCAAATGAATGTAAATGCGACACTTCTTTGCAAGGAAATAGCGTTTGCAGATGTCTACGTATCGTTGCAATAGAGTTCTTATGATTCTTAAGACGCGATATCGCATCTCATTTCTATATTTCATGGTAAGATACAATATGATTTGCGAAGTGTTATGTATTCCTCGTCTACACATCAAATGAATGTAAATGCGACACTTCCTTGCAAGGAAATAGCGTTTGCAGATGTCTACGTATCGTAGCAATAGAGTTCTAATGCTTCTTAAAACGAGATATTGCATCTCATATCTATGTTTCATGATAAGATATAATATTCATTGCGAAGAGTTATGCATTCCTCTTGTACGATTCAAATGAATGTAAATGCGACACTTCCTTGCAAGGAAATAGCGTTTGCAGATGTCTACGTATCGTAGCAATAGAGTTCAAATGCTTCTTAAAACGAGATATTGCATCTCATATCTATATTTCATGATAAGATATAATATTCATTGCGAAGTGCTATGCATTCCTCGTCTACGATTCAAATGAATGTAAATGCGACACTTCTTTGCAAGGAAATAGCGATTGCAGATGTCTACGTATCGTAGCAGTAGAGTTCTAATGCTTCATAAAACGCGATATCGCATCTCATTTCTATGTTTCCTGGTAAGATATAATATGATTTGCGGAGTGTTATGTATTCCTCGTCTACACATCAAATGAATGTAAATGCGACACTTCCTTGCAAGGAAATAGCGTTTGCAGATGTCTACGTATCGTAGCAATAGAGTTCTTATGATTCTTAAAACGTGATATCGCATCTCATTTCTATGCTTCATGGTAAGGTATAATATGATTTGCGAACTGTTATGTATCCGTCGTCTACACTTCAAATGAATGTAAATGCGACACTTCCTTGCAAGGAAATAGCGTTTGCAGATGTCTACGTATCGTAGCAATAGAGTTCTAATGCTTCTTAAAACGCGATATCGCATCTCATTTCTATGTTTCATGGTAAGATATAATGTGATTTGCGAAGTGTTATGTATTCCTCGTCTACACTTCAAATGAATGTGAATGTGACACTTCCTCGCTAGGAAATAGCGTTTGCAGATGTCTGCGTATCGTAGCAGTAGAGTTCTAATGCTTCTTAAAATGCGATATCGCAACTCATTTCTACGTTTCATGGTAAGATACAATATGATTTGCGAAGTGTTATGTATTCCTCGTCTACACTTCAAATGAATGTGAATGCGACACTTCCTCGCTAGGAAATAGCGTCTGCAGATGTCTACGTATCGAAGCAATGGAGTTCAAATGCTTCTTAAAACGAGATATTGCATCTCATATCTATGTTTCATGATAAGATATAATATTCATTGCGAAGTGTTATGCATTCTTCGCCTACGATTCAAATGAATGTAAATGCAACACTTCCTTGCAAGGAAATAGCGTTTGCAGATGTCTACGTATCGTAGCAGTTGAGTTCTAATGCTTCTTAAAACGCGATATCGCACCTCATTTCTATGTTTCATGGTAAGATATAATACGATTTGCGAAGTGTTATGTACTCCTCGTCTACACTTCAAATGAATGTGAATGCGACACTTCCTCGCTAGGAAATAGCGTTTGCAGATGTCTACGTATCGGAGCAATAGAGTTCAAATGCTTCTCAAAACGCGATATCGCATCTCATTTCTATGTTTCATGGTAAGATATAATATGATTTGCGGAGTGTTATGTATTCCTCGTCTACACTTCAAATGAATGTAAATGCGACACTTCCTTGCAAGGAAATAGCGTTTGCAAATGTCTACCTATCGTAGCAGTAGTGTTCTAATGCTTCTTAGAACGCGATATCGCATCTCATTTCTATGTTTCATGGTAAGATACAATATGATTTGCGAAGTGTTATGTATTCCTCGTCTACACTTCAAATGAATGTGAATGCGACACTTCCTCGCTAGGAAATAGCGTTTGCAGATGTCTACGTATCGGAGCAATAGAGTTCAAATGCTTCTCAAAACGCGATATCGCATCTCATTTCTATGTTTCATGGTAAGATATAATCCGATTTGCGAAGTGTTATGTATTCCTCGGCTACAATTCAAATGAATGTAAATGCGACACTTCTTTGCAAGGAAATAGCGATTGCAGATGTCTACGTATCGTAGCAATGGTGTTCTTATGATTCTTAAAACGCGATATCGCATCTCATTTCTATGTTTCATGGTAAGATTCAATATGATTTGCGAATTGTTATGTATTCCTCGTCTACACTTCAAATGAATGTGAATGCGACACTTCCTCGCTGGGAAATAGCGTTTGCAGATGTCTACGTATCGAAGCAATAGAGTTCAAATGCTTCTTAAAACGAGATATTGCATCACATATCTATGATTCATGATAAGATATAATATTCATTGCGAAGTGTTATGCATTCCTCGTCTACGATTCAAATGAATGTAAATGCGACACTTCCATGCAAGGAAATAGCGTTTGCAGATGTCTACGTATCGTAGCAATAGCGTTCTTATGATTCTTAAAACGCGATATCGCATCTCATTTCTATGTTTCATGGTAAGGTATAATATGATTTGCGAAGTGTTATGTATCCGTCGTCTACACTTCAAATGAATGTAAATGGGACACTTTCTCGCAAGGAACTAGCGTTTGCAGATGTCTAGGTATCTTAGCAATATAGTTCTTATGATTCTTAAAACGCGATATCGCATCACATTTCTATGTTTCATGGTAAGATATAATATGATTTGCGGAGTGTTATGTATTCCTCGTCTACACTTCAAATGAATATAAATGCGACACTTCCTTGCATGGAAATAGCGTTTGCAGATGTCTACGGATCGTAGCAATATAGTTCTAATGCTTCTTAAAACGAGATATTGCATCTCATATCTATATTTCATGATAAGATATAATATTCATTGCGAAGTGTTATGCATTCCTCGTCTACGATTCAAATGAATGTAAATGCGACACTTCCTTGCAAGGAAATAGCGATTGCAGATGTCTACGTATCGTAGCAGTAGAGTTCTTATGATTCTTAAAACGCGATATCGCATCTCATTTCTATGTTTCATGGTAAGATATAATATGATTTGCGAAGTGTTATGTATTCTTCGTCTACGCATCAAATGAATGTAAATGAGACACTTCCTTGCAAGGAAATAGCGTTTGCAGATGTCTACGTATCGTAGCAATAGAGTTCTTATGATTCTTAAAAAGCGATATCGCATCTCATTTCTATGTTTCATGGTAAAGTATAATATGATTTGCGAAGTGTTATGTATCCGTCGTCTACACTTCAAATGAATGTAAATTCGACACTTTCTTGCAAGGAAATAGCGTTTGCAGATGTCTACGTATCGTAGCAATAGAGTTCTTATGATTCTTAAAACGCGATATCGCATCTCATTTCTATGTTTCATGGTAAGATATAATATGATTTGCGATGTGTTATGTATTCAACGTCTACACTTCAAATGAATGTGAATGTGACACTTCCTCGCTAGGAAATAGCGTTTGCAGATGTCTGCGTATCGTAGCAGTAGAGTTCTAATGCTTCTTAAAACGCGATATCGCATCTCATTTCTATGTTTCATGGTAAGATATAATACGATTTGCGAAGTGTTATGTATTCCTCGGCTACACTTCAAATGAATATAAATGCGACACTTCTTTGCAAGGAAATAGCGATTGCAGATGTCTACGTATCGTAGCAGTAGAGTTCTTATGATTCTTAAAACGCGATATCGCATCTCATTTCTATGTTTCATGGTAAGATATAATATGATTTGCGAAGTGTTATGTATTCTTCGTCTACACATCAAATGAATGTAAATGAGACACTTCCTTGCAAGGAAATAGCGTTTGCAGATGTCTACGTATCGAAGCAATAGAGTTCAAATGCTTCTTAAAACGAGATATTGCATCACATATCTATGTTTCATGATAAGATATAATATTCATTGCGAAGTGTTATGCATTCCTCGTCTACGATTCAAATGAATGTAAATGCGACACATCCTTGAAAGGAAATAACGTTTGCAGATGTCTACGAATCGTAGCAATAGAGTTCTAATGCTTCCTAAAACGCGATATCGCATCTCATTTCTATGTTTCATGGTAAGATATAATGTGATTTGCGAAGTGTTATGTATTCCTCGTCTACACTTCAAATGAATGTGAATGTGACACTTCCTCGCTAGGAAATAGCGTTTGCAGATGTCTGCGTATCGTAGCAGTAGAGTTCTAATGCTTCTTAAAATGCGATATCGCAACTCATTTCTACGTTTCATGGTAAGATACAATATGATTTGCGAAGTGTTATGTATTCCTCGTCTACACTTCAAATGAATGTGAATGCGACACTTCCTCGCTAGGAAATAGCGTTTGCAGATGTCTACGTATCGAAGCAATGGAGTTCAAATGCTTCTTAAAACGAGATATTGCATCTCATATCTATGTTTCATGATAAGATATAATATTCATTGCGAAGTGTTATGCATTCCTCGTCTACGATTCAAATGAATGTAAATGCGACACTTCCTTGCAAGGAAATAGCGATTGCAGATGTCTACGTATCGTAGCAGTAGAGTTCTTATGATTCTTAAAACGCGATATCGCATCTCATTTCTATGTTTCATGGTAAGATATAATATGATTTGCGAAGTGTTATGTATTCTTCGTCTACGCATCAAATGAATGTAAATGAGACACTTCCTTGCAAGGAAATAGCGTTTGCAGATGTCTACGTATCGTAGCAATAGAGTTCTTATGATTCTTAAAAAGCGATATCGCATCTCATTTCTATGTTTCATGGTAAAGTATAATATGATTTGCGAAGTGTTATGTATCCGTCGTCTACACTTCAAATGAATGTAAATTCGACACTTTCTTGCAAGGAAATAGCGTTTGCAGATGTCTACGTATCGTAGCAATAGAGTTCTTATGATTCTTAAAACGCGATATCGCATCTCATTTCTATGTTTCATCGTAAGATATAATATGATTTGCGATGTGTTATGTATTCAACGTCTACACTTCAAATGAATGTGAATGTGACACTTCCTCGCTAGGAAATAGCGTTTGCAGATGTCTGCGTATCGTAGCAGTAGAGTTCTAATGCTTCTTAAAACGCGATATCGCATCTCATTTCTATGTTTCATGGTAAGATATAATACGATTTGCGAAGTGTTATGTATTCCTCGGCTACACTTCAAATGAATATAAATGCGACACTTCTTTGCAAGGAAATAGCGATTGCAGATGTCTACGTATCGTAGCAGTAGAGTTCTTATGATTCTTAAAACGCGATATCGCATCTCATTTCTATGTTTCATGGTAAGATATAATATGATTTGCGATGTGTTATGTATTCTTCGTCTACACATCAAATGAATGTAAATGAGACACTTCCTTGCAAGGAAATAGCGTTTGCAGATGTCTACGTATCGAAGCAATAGAGTTCAAATGCTTCTTAAAACGAGATATTGCATCACATATCTATGTTTCATGATAAGATATAATATTCATTGCGAAGTGTTATGCATTCCTCGTCTACGATTCAAATGAATGTAAATGCGACACATCCTTGAAAGGAAATAACGTTTGCAGATGTCTACGAATCGTAGCAATAGAGTTCTAATGCTTCCTAAAACGCGATATCGCATCTCATTTCTATGTTTCATGGTAAGATATAATGTGATTTGCGAAGTGTTATGTATTCCTCGTCTACACTTCAAATGAATGTGAATGTGACACTTCCTCGCTAGGAAATAGCGTTTGCAGATGTCTGCGTATCGTAGCAGTAGAGTTCTAATGCTTCTTAAAATGCGATATCGCAACTCATTTCTACGTTTCATGGTAAGATACAATATGATTTGCGAAGTGTTATGTATTCCTCGTCTACACTTCAAATGAATGTGAATGCGACACTTCCTCGCTAGGAAATAGCGATTGCAGATGTCTACGTATCGAAGCAATGGAGTTCAAATGCTTCTTAAAACGAGATATTGCATCTCATATCTATGTTTCATGATAAGATATAATATTCATTGCGAAGTGTTATGCATTCTTCGCCTACGATTCAAATGAATGTAAATGCAACACTTCCTTGCAAGGAAATAGCGTTTGCAGATGTCTATGTATCGTAGCAGTTGAGTTCTAATGCTTCTTAAAACGCGATATCGCACCTCATTTCTATGTTTCATGGTAAGATATAATATGATTTGCGAAGTGTTATGTATTCCTCGTCTACACATCAAATGAATGTAAATGCGACACTTCCTTGCAAGGAAATAGCGTTTGCAGATGTCTACGTATCGTAGCAATAGAGTTCTTATGATTCTTAAAACGCGATATCGCATCTCATTTCTATGTTTCATGGTAAGGTTTAATATGATTTGCGAAGTGTTATGTATCCGTCGTCTACACTTCAAATGAATGTAAATGCGACACTTTCTCGCAAGGAACTAGCGTTTGCAGATGTCTACGTATCTTAGCAATAGAGTTCTTATGATTCTTAAAACGCGATATCGCATCACATTTCTATGTTTCATGGTAAGATATAATATGATTTGCGGAGTGTTATGTATTCCTCGTCTACACTTCAAATGAATGTAAATGCGACACTTCCTTGCAAGGATATAGCGTTTGCAGATGTCTACGTATCGAAGCAATAGAGTTCAAATGCTTCTTAAAACGAGATATTGCATCTCATATCTATATTTCATGATAAGATATAATATTCATTGCGAAGTGTTATGCATTCCTCGTCTACGATTCAAATGAATGTAAATGCGACACTTCCTTGCAAGGAAATACCGTTTGCAGATGTCTACGGATCGTAGCAATAGAGTTCTAAT
This sequence comes from Xylocopa sonorina, assembly GCF_050948175.1. Classification (NCBI taxonomy): domain Eukaryota; kingdom Metazoa; phylum Arthropoda; class Insecta; order Hymenoptera; family Apidae; genus Xylocopa; species Xylocopa sonorina. Next base: position 323,435 of record NW_027490171.1, read on the forward strand.
GCTTCTTAAAACGCGATATCGCATCTCATTTCTATGTTTCATGGTAAGATATAATACGATTTGCGAAGTGTTATGTATTCCTCGGCTACACTTCAAATGAATGTAAATGCGACACTTCTTTGCAAGGAAATAGCGATTGCAGATGTCTACGTATCGTAGCAGTAGAGTTCTAATGCTTCTTAAAACGCGATATCGCATCTCATTTCTATGTTTCATGGTAAGATATAATATGATTTGCGGAGTGTTATGTATTCCTCGTCTACACTTCAAATGAATGTAAATGCGACACTTCCTTGCAAGGAAATAGCGTTTGCAAATGTCTACCTATCGTAGCAGTAGTGTTCTAATGCTTCTTAGAACGCGATATCGCATCTCATTTCTATGTTTCATGGTAGGATACAATATGATTTGCGAAGTGTTATGTATTCCTCGTCTACACTTCAAATGAATGTGAATGCGACACTTCCTCGCTAGGAAATAGCGTTTGCAGATGTCTACGTATCGGAGCAATAGAGTTCAAATGCTTCTCAAAACGCGATATCGCATCTCATTTCTATGTTTCATGGTAAGATATAATCCGATTTGCGAAGTGTTATGTATTCCTCGGCTACAATTCAAATGAATGTAAATGCGACACTTCTTTGCAAGGAAATAGCGATTGCAGATGTCTACGTATCGTAGCAATAGAGTTCTTATGATTCTTAAAACGCGATATCGCATCTCATTTCTATGTTTCATGGTAAGATACAATATGATTTGCGAAGTGTTATGTATTCCTCGTCTACACTTCAAATGAATGTGAATGCGACACTTCCTCGCTGGGAAATAGCGTTTGCAGATGTCTACGTATCGAAGCAATAGAGTTCAAATGCTTCTTAAAACGAGATATTGCATCACATATCTATGATTCATGATAAGATATAATATTCATTGCGAAGTGTTATGCATTCCTCGTCTACGATTCAAATGAATGTAAATGCGACACTTCCTTGCAAGGAAATAGCGTTTGCAGATGTCTACGTATCGTAGCAATAGAGTTCTTATGATTCTTAAAACGCGATATCGCATCTCATTTCTATGTTTCATGGTAAGATATAATATGATTTGCGGAGTGTTATGTATTCCTCGTCTACACTTCAAATGAATGTAAATGCGACACTTCCTTGCAAGGAAATAGCGTTTGCAAATGTCTACCTATCGTAGCAGTAGTGTTCTAATGCTTCTTAGAACGCGATATCGCATCTCATTTCTATGTTTCATGGTAAGATACAATATGATTTGCGAAGTGTTATGTATTCCTCGTCTACACTTCAAATGAATGTGAATGCGACACTTCCTCGCTAGGAAATAGCGTTTGCAGATGTCTACGTATCGGAGCAATAGAGTTCAAATGCTTCTCAAAACGCGATATCGCATCTCATTTCTATGTTTCATGGTAAGATATAATATGATTTGCGGAGTGTTATGTATTCCTCGTCTACACTTCAAATGAATGTAAATGCGACACTTCCTTGCAAGGATATAGCGTTTGCAGATGTCTACGTATCGAAGCAATAGAGTTCAAATGCTTCTTAAAACGAGATATTGCATCTCATATCTATATTTCATGATAAGATATAATATTCATTGCGAAGTGTTATGCATTCCTCGTCTACGATTCAAATGAATGTAAATGCGACACTTCCTTGCAAGGAAATACCGTTTGCAGATGTCTACGGATCGTAGCAATAGAGTTCTAATGCTTCTTAAAACGCGATATCGCATCTCATTTCTATGTTTCATGGTAAGATATAATACGATTTGCGAAGTGTTATGTATTCCTCGGCTACACTTCAAATGAATGTAAATGCGACACTTCTTTGCAAGGAAATAGCGATTGCAGATGTCTACGTATCGTAGCAGTAGAGTTCTAATGCTTCTTAAAACGCGATATCGCATCTCATTTCTATGTTTCATGGTAAGATATAATATGATTTGCGGAGTGTTATGTATTCCTCGTCTACACTTCAAATGAATGTAAATGCGACACTTCCTTGCAAGGAAATAGCGTTTGCAAATGTCTACCTATCGTAGCAGTAGTGTTCTAATGCTTCTTAGAACGCGATATCGCATCTCATTTCTATGTTTCATGGTAGGATACAATATGATTTGCGAAGTGTTATGTATTCCTCGTCTACACTTCAAATGAATGTGAATGCGACACTTCCTCGCTAGGAAATAGCGTTTGCAGATGTCTACGTATCGGAGCAATAGAGTTCAAATGCTTCTCAAAACGCGATATCGCATCTCATTTCTATGTTTCATGGTAAGATATAATCCGATTTGCGAAGTGTTATGTATTCCTCGGCTACAATTCAAATGAATGTAAATGCGACACTTCTTTGCAAGGAAATAGCGATTGCAGATGTCTACGTATCGTAGCAATAGAGTTCTTATGATTCTTAAAACGCGATATCGCATCTCATTTCTATGTTTCATGGTAAGATACAATATGATTTGCGAAGTGTTATGTATTCCTCGTCTACACTTCAAATGAATGTGAATGCGACACTTCCTCGCTGGGAAATAGCGTTTGCAGATGTCTACGTATCGAAGCAATAGAGTTCAAATGCTTCTTAAAACGAGATATTGCATCACATATCTATGATTCATGATAAGATATAATATTCATTGCGAAGTGTTATGCATTCCTCGTCTACGATTCAAATGAATGTAAATGCGACACTTCCTTGCAAGGAAATAGCGTTTGCAGATGTCTACGTATCGTAGCAATAGAGTTCTTATGATTCTTAAAACGCGATATCGCATCTCATTTCTATGTTTCATGGTAAGATATAATATGATTTGCGGAGTGTTATGTATTCCTCGTCTACACTTCAAATGAATGTAAATGCGACACTTCCTTGCAAGGAAATAGCGTTTGCAAATGTCTACCTATCGTAGCAGTAGTGTTCTAATGCTTCTTAGAACGCGATATCGCATCTCATTTCTATGTTTCATGGTAAGATACAATATGATTTGCGAAGTGTTATGTATTCCTCGTCTACACTTCAAATGAATGTGAATGCGACACTTCCTCGCTAGGAAATAGCGTTTGCAGATGTCTACGTATCGGAGCAATAGAGTTCAAATGCTTCTCAAAACGCGATATCGCATCTCATTTCTATGTTTCATGGTAAGATATAATCCGATTTGCGAAGTGTTATGTATTCCTCGGCTACAATTCAAATGAATGTAAATGCGACACTTCTTTGCAAGGAAATAGCGATTGCAGATGTTTACGTATCGTAGCAATAGAGTTCTAATGCTTCTTAAAACGCGATATCGCATCTCATTTCTATGTTTCATGGTAAGATATAATACGATTTGCGAAGTGTTATGTATTCCTCGGCTACACTTCAAATGAATGTAAATGCGACACTTCCTTGCAAGGAAATAGCGTTTGCAAATGTCTACCTATCGTAGCAGTATTGATCTAATGCATCTTAGAACGCGATGTCGCATCTCATTTCTATGTTTCATGGTAAGATATAATATGATTTGCGGAGTGTTATGTATTCCTCGTCTACACTTCTAATGAATGTAAATGCGACACTTCTTTGCAAGGAAATAGCGTTTGCAGATGTCTACGTATCGTAGCAGTAGAGTTTTAATGCTTCTTAAAACGCGGTATCGCATCTCATTTCTATGTTTCATGGTAAGGTATAATATGATTTGCGAAGTGTTATGTATTCCTCGTCTACACTTCAAATGAATGTAAATGCGACACTTTCTTGCAAGGAAATAGCGTTTGCCGATGTCTACGTATCGTAGCAATGGATTTCTGATGCTTCTTAAAACGCGATATCGCATCTCATTTCTATCTTTCATGGTAAGATATAATATGATTTGCGGAGTGTTATGTATTCCTCGTCTACACTTCAAATGAATGTAAATGCGACACTTTCTTGCAAGGAAATAGCGTTTGCAGATGTCTACGTATCGTAGCAATGGATTTCTGATGCTCCTTAAAACGCGATATCGCATGTCATTCCTATGTTTCATGGTAAGATATAATATGATTTGCGAAGTGTTATGTATTCCTCGTCTACACTTCAAATGAATGTAAATGCGACACTTCTTTGCAAGGAAATAGCGTTTGCAGATGACTACGTATCGTTGCAATAGAGTTCTTATGATTCTTAAAACGCGATATTGCATCTCATTTCTATGTTTCATGGTAAGATATAATATGATTTGCGGAGTGTTATGTATTCCTCGTCTACACTTCAAATGAATGTAAATGCGACACTTCCTTGCAAGGAAATAGCGTTTGCAGATGTCTACGTATCGAAGCAATAGAGTTCTAATGCTTCTTAAAACGAGATATTGCATCTCATATCTATGTTTCATGATAAGATATAATATTCATTGCGAAGTGTTATGCATTCCTCGTCTACGATTCAAATGAATGTAAATGCGACACTTCCTTGCAAGGAAATAGCGTTTGCAGATGTCTACCTATCGTAGCAATAGAGTTCTTATGATTCTTAAAACGTGATATCGCATCTCATTTCTATGCTTCATGGTAAGGTATAATATGATTTGCGAACTGTTATGTATCCGTCGTCTACACTTCAAATGAATGTAAATGCGACACTTCCTTGCAAGGAAATAGTGTTTGCAGATGTCTACGTATCGTAGCAATAGAGTTCTAATGCTTCTTAAAACGCGATATCGCATCTCATTTCTATGTTTCATGGTAAGATATAATATGATTTGCGAAGTGTTATGTATTCCTCGACTACACTTCAAATGAATGTGAATGTGACACTTCCTCGCTAGGAAATAGCGTTTGCAGATGTCTGCGTATCGTAGCATTAGAGTTCTAATGCTTCTTAAAACGCGATATCGCATCTCATTTCTATGTTTCATGGTAAGATACAATATGATTTGCGAAGTGTTTTGTATTCCTCGTCGACACTTCAAATGAATGCGAATGCGACACTTCCTCGCTAGGAAACAGCGTTTGCAGATGTCTACGTATCGAAGCAATAGAGTTCAAATGCTTCTTAAGACGAGATATTGCATCTCATATATATGTTTCATGATAAGATATAATATTCATTGCGAAGTGTTATGCATTCCTCGTCTACACTTCAAATGAATGTAAATGCGACACTTCCTTGCAAGGATATAGCGTTTGCAGATGTCTACGTATCGAAGCAATAGAGTTCAAATGCTTCTTAAAACGAGATATTGCATCTCATATCTATACTTCATGATAAGATATAATATTCATTGCGAAGTGTTATGCATTCCTCGTCTACGATTCAAATGAATGTAAATGCGACACTTCCCTGCAAGGAAATAGCGATTGCAGATGTCTACGTATCGTAGCAGTAGAGTTCTTATGATTCTTAAAACGTGATATCGCATCTCATTTCTATGTTTCATGGTAAGATATAATATGATTTGCGAAGTGTTATGTATTCTTCGTCTACACATCAAATGAATGTAAATGAGACACTTCCTTGCAAGGAAATAGCGTTTGCAGATGTCTACGTATCGTAGCAATAGAGTTCTTATGATTCTTAAAAAGCGATATCGCATCTCATTTCTATGTTTCATGGTAAAGTATAATATGATTTGCGAAGTGTTATGTATCCGTCGTCTACACTTCAAATGAATGTAAATGCGACACTTTCTTGCAAGGAAATAGCGTTTGCAGATGTCTACGTATCGTAGCAATAGAGTTCTTATGATTCTTAAAACGCGATATCGCATCTCATTTCTATGCTTCATGGTAAGGTATAATATGATTTGCGAACTGTTATGTATCCGTCGTCTACACTTCAAATGAATGTAAATGCGACACTTCCTTGCAAGGAAATAGCGTTTGCAGATGTCTACGTATCGTAGCAATAGAGTTCTAATGCTTCTTAAAACGCGATATCGCATCTCATTTCTATGTTTCATGGTAAGATATAATATGATTTGCGAAGTGTTATGTATCCTTCGTCTACACATCAAATGAATGTAAATGAGACACTTCCTTGCAAGGAAATAGCGTTTGCAGATGTCTACGTATCGTAGCAATAGAGTTCTAATGCTTCTAAAACGAGATATTGCATCTCATATCTATGTTCCATGATAAGATATAATATTCATTGCGAAGTGTTATGCATTCCTCGTCTACGATTCAAACGAATGTAAATGCGACACTTCCTTGCAAGGAAATAGCGTTTGCAGATGTCTACGTATCGTAGCAATAGAGTTCTTATGATTCTTAAAACGTGATATCGCATCTCATTTCTATGCTTCATGGTAAGGTATAATATGATTTGCGAACTGTTATGTATCCGTCGTCTACACTTCAAATGAATGTAAATGCGACACTTCCTTGCAAGGAAATAGCGTTTGCAGATGTCTACGTATCGTAGCAATAGAGTTCTAAGGCTTCTTAAAACGCGATATCGCATCTCAATTCTATGTTTCATGGTAAGATATATTACGATTTGCGAAGTGTTATGTATTCCTCGGCTACACTTCAAATGAATGTAAATGCGACACTTCTTTGCAAGGAAATAGCGATTGCAGATGTCTACGTATAGTAGCAGTAGAGTTCTTATGATTCTTAAAACGCGATATCGCATCTCATTTCTATGATTCATGGTAAAGTATAATATGATTTGCGAAGTGTTATGTATCCGTCGTCTACACTTCAAACGAATGTAAATGCGACACTTTCTTGCAAGGAAATAGCGTTTGCAGATGTCTACGTATCGTAGCAATGGATTTTTGATGCTTCTTAAAACGCGATATCGCATCTCATTTCTATGTTTCAGGGTAAGATATAATATGATTTGCGAAGTGTTTTGTATTCCTCGTCTACACTTCAAATGAATGTAAATGCGACACTTCTTTGCAAGGAAATAGCATTTGCAGATGTCTACGTATCGTTGCAATAGAGTTCTTATGATTCTTAAGACGCGATATCGCATCTCATTTCTATATTTCATGGTAAGATACAATATGATTTGCGAAGTGTTATGTATTCCTCGTCTACACATCAAATGAATGTAAATGCGACACTTCCTTGCAAGGAAATAGCGTTTGCAGATGTCTACGTATCGTAGCAATAGAGTTCTAATGCTTCTTAAAACGAGATATTGCATCTCATATCTATGTTTCATGATAAGATATAATATTCATTGCGAAGAGTTATGCATTCCTCGTGTACGATTCAAATGAATGTAAATGCGACACTTCCTTGCAAGGAAATAGCGTTTGCAGATGTCTACGTATCGTAGCAATAGAGTTCAAATGCTTCTTAAAACGAGATATTGCATCTCATATCTATATTTCATGATAAGATATAATATTCATTGCGAAGTGTTATGCATTCCTCGTCTACGATTCAAATGAATGTAAATGCGACACTTCCTTGCAAGGAAATACCGTTTGCAGATGTCTACGGATCGTAGCAATAGAGTTCTAATGCTTCTTAAAACGCGATATCGCATCCCATTTCTATGTTTCATGGTAAGATATAATACGATTTGCGAAGTGTTATGTATTCCTCGGCTACACTTCAAATGAATGTAAATGCGACACTTCTTTGCAAGGAAATAGCGATTGCAGATGTCTACGTATCGTAGCAGTAGAGTTCTAATGCTTCATAAAACGCGATATCGCATCTCATTTCTATGTTTCCTGGTAAGATATAATATGATTTGCGGAGTGTTATGTATTCCTCGTCTACACTTCAAATGAATGTAAATGGGACACTTTCTCGCAAGGAACTAGCGTTTGCAGATGTCTACGTATCGTAGCAATAGAGTTCTTATGATTCTTAAAACGCGATATCGCATCTCATTTCTATGCTTCATGGTAAGGTATAATATGATTTGCGAACTGTTATGTATCCGTCGTCTACACTTCAAATGAATGTAAATGCGACACTTCCTTGCAAGGAAATAGCGTTTGCAGATGTCTACGTATCGTAGCAATAGAGTTCTTATGATTCTTAAAACGTGATATCGCATCTCATTTCTATGCTTCATGGTAAGGTATAATATGATTTGCGAACTGTTATGTATCCGTCGTCTACACTTCAAATGAATGTAAATGCGACACTTCCTTGCAAGGAAATAGCGTTTGCAGATGTCTACGTATCGTAGCAATAGAGTTCTAAGGCTTCTTAAAACGCGATATCGCATCTCAATTCTATGTTTCATGGTAAGATATATTACGATTTGCGAAGTGTTATGTATTCCTCGGCTACACTTCAAATGAATGTAAATGCGACACTTCTTTGCAAGGAAATAGCGATTGCAGATGTCTACGTATAGTAGCAGTAGAGTTCTTATGATTCTTAAAACGCGATATCGCATCTCATTTCTATGTTTCATGGTAAGATATAATATGATTTGCGAAGTGTTATGTATTCTTCGTCTACACATCAAATGAATGTAAATGAGACACTTCCTTGCAAGGAAATAGCGTTTGCAGATGTCTACGTATCGTAGCAATAGAGTTCTTATGATTCTTAAAAAGCGATATCGCATCTCATTTCTATGATTCATGGTAAAGTATAATATGATTTGCGAAGTGTTATGTATCCGTCGTCTACACTTCAAATGAATGTAAATGCGACACTTTCTTGCAAGGAAATAGCGTTTGCAGATATCTACGTATCGTAGCAATGGATTTTTGATGCTTCTTAAAACGCGATATCGCATCTCATTTCTATGTTTCATGGTAAGATATAATATGATTTGCGAAGTGTTTTGTATTCCTCGTCTACACTTCAAATGAATGTAATTGCGACACTTCTTTGCAAGGAAATAGCGTCGGCAGATGTCTACGTATCGTTGCAATAGAGTTCTTATGATTCTTAAGACGCGATATCGCATCTCATTTCTATGTTTCATGGTAAGATACAATATGATTTGCGAAGTGTTATGTATTCCTCGTCTACACATCAAATGAATGTAAATGCGACACTTCCTTGCAAGGAAATAGCGTTTGAAGATGTCTACGTATCGTAGCAATAGAGTTCTAATGCTTCTTAAAACGAGATATTGCATCTCATATCTATGTTTCATGATAAGATATAATATTCATTGCGAAGTGTTATGCATTCCTCGTGTACGATTCAAATGAATGTAAATGCGACACTTCCTTCCAAGGAAATAGCGTTTGCAGATGTCTACGTATCGTAGCAATAGAGTTCAAATGCTTCTTAAAACGAGATATTGCAACTCATATCTATATTTCATGATAAGATATAATACGATTTGCGAAGTGTTACGTATTCCTCGGCTACACTTCAAATGAATGTAAATGCGACACTTCTTTGCAAGGAAATAGCGATTGCAGATGTCTACGTATCGTAGCAGTAGAGTTCTAATGCTTCATAAAACGCGATATCGCATCTCATTTCTATGTTTCCTGGTAAGATATAATATGATTTGCGGAGTGTTATGTATTCCTCGTCTACACTTCAAATGAATGTAAATGGGACACTTTCTCGCAAGGAACTAGCGTTTGCAGATGTCTACGTATCTTAGCAATATAGTTCTTATGATTCTTAAAACGCGATATCGCATCACATTTCTATGTTTCATGGTAAGATATAATATGATTTGCGGAGTGTTATGTATTCCTCGTCTACACTTCAAATGAATGTAAATGCGACACTTCCTTGCAAGGAAATAGCGTTTGCAGATGTCTACGGATCGTAGCAATAGAGTTCTAATGCTTCTTAAAACGCGATATCGCATCTCATTTCTATGTTTCATGGTAAGATATAATACGATTTGCGAAGTGTTATGTATTCCTCGGCTACACTTCAAATGAATGTAAATGCGACACTTCCTTGCAAGGAAATAGCGTTTGCAAATGTCTACCTATCGTAGCAGTATTGATCTAATGCATCTTAGAACGCGATGTCGCATGTCATTTCTATGTTTCATGGTAAGATATAATATGATTTGCGGAGTGTTATGTATTCCTCGTCTACACTTCTAATGAATGTAAATGCGACACTTCTTTGCAAGGAAATAGCGTTTGCAGATGTCTACGTATCGAAGCAGTAGGGTTTTAATGCTTCTTAAGACGCGATATCGCATCTCATTTCTATGTTTCATGGTAAGGTATAATATGATTTGCGAAGTGTTATGTATTCCTCGTCTACACTTCAAATGAATGTAAATACGACACTTTCTTGCAAGGAAATAGCGTTTGCAGATGTCTACGTATCGTAGCAATGGATTTCTGATGCTTCTTAAAACGCGATATCGCATCTCATTTCTATCTTTCATGGTAAGATATAATATGATTTGCGGAGTGTTATGTATTCCTCGTCTACACTTCAAATGAATGTAAATGCGACACTTCTTTGCAAGGAAATAGCGTTTGCAGATGACTACGTATCGTTGCAATAGAGTTCTTATGATTCTTAAAACGCGATATTGCATCTCATTTCTATGTTTCATGGTAAGATATAATATGATTTGCGGAGTGTTATGTATTCCTCGTCTACACTTCAAATGAATGTAAATGCGAAACTTCCTTGCAAGGAAATAGCGTTTGCAGATGTCTACGTATCGAAGCAATAGAGTTCTAATGCTTCTTAAAACGAGATATTGCATCTCATATCTATGTTTCATGATAAGATATAATATTCATTGCGAAGTGTTATGCATTCCTCGTCTACGATTCAAATGAATGTAAATGCGACACTTCCTTGCAAGGAAATAGCGTTTGCAGATGTCTACGTATCGTAGCAATAGAGTTCTTATGATTCTTAAAACGTGATATCGCATCTCATTTCTATGCTTCATGGTAAGGTATAATATGATTTGCGAACTGTTATGTATCCGTCGTCTACACTTCAAATGAATGTAAATGCGACACATCCTTGCAAGGAAATAGCGTTTGCAGATGTCTACGTATCGAAGCAGTAGGGTTTTAATGCTTCTTAAGACGCGATATCGCATCTCATTTCTATGTTTCATGGTAAGGTATAATATGATTTGCGAAGTGTTATGTATTCCTCGTCTACACTTCAAATGAATGTAAATACGACACTTTCTTGCAAGGAAATAGCGTTTGCAGATGTCTACGTATCGTAGCAATGGATTTCTGATGCTTCTTAAAACGCGATATCGCATCTCATTTCTATCTTTCATGGTAAGATATAATATGATTTGCGGAGTGTTTTGTATTCCTCGTCTACACTTCAAATGAATGTAAATGCGACACTTTCTTGCAAGGAAATAGCGTTTGCAGATGTCTACGTATCGTAGCAATGGATTTCTGATGCTTCTTAAAACGCGATATCGCATGTCATTTCTATGTTTCATGGTAAGATATAATATGATTTGCGAAGTGTTATGTATTCCTCGTCTACACTTCAAATGAATGTAAATGCGACACTTCTTTGCAAGGAAATAGCGTTTGCAGATGACTACGTATCGTTGCAATAGAGTTCTTATGATTCTTAAAACGCGATATTGCATCTCATTTCTATGTTTCATGGTAAGATATAATATGATTTGCGGAGTGTTATGTATTCCTCGTCTACACTTCAAATGAATGTAAATGCGACACTTCCTTGCAAGGAAATAGCGTTTGCAGATGTCTACGTATCGAAGCAATAGAGTTCTAATGCTTCTTAAAACGAGATATTGCATCTCATATCTATGTTTCATGATAAGATATAATATTCATTGCGAAGTGTTATGCATTCCTCGTCTACGATTCAAATGAATGTAAATGCGACACTTCCTTGCAAGGAAATAGCGTTTGCAGATGTCTACGTATCGTAGCAATAGAGTTCTTAAGATTCTTAAAACGTGATATCGCATCTCATTTCTATGCTTCATGGTAAGGTATAATATGATTTGCGAACTGTTATGTATCCGTCGTCTACACTTCAAATGAATGTAAATGCGACACATCCTTGCAAGGAAATAGCGTTTGCAGATGTCTACGTATCGTAGCAATAGAGTTCTAATGCTTCTTAAAACGCGATATCGCATCTCATTTCTATGTTTCATGGTAAGATATAATATGATTTGCGAAGTGTTATGTATTCCTCGACTACACTTCAAATGAATGTGAATGTGACACTTCCTCGCTAGGAAATAGCGTTTGCAGATGTCTGCGTATCGTAGCAGTAGAGTTCTAATGCTTCTTAAAACGCGATATCGCATCTCATTTCTATGTTTCATGGTAAGATACAATATGATTTGCGAAGTGTTATGTATTCCTCGTCGACACTTCAAATGAATGCGAATGCGACACTTCCTCGCTAGGGAACAGCGTTTGCAGATGTCTACGTATCGAAGCAATAGAGTTCAAATGCTTCTTAAGACGAGATATTGCATCTCATATCTATGTTTCATGATAAGATATAATATTCATTGCGAAGTGTTATGCATTCCTCGTCTACGATTCAAATGAATGTAAATGCGACACTTCCTTGCAAGGAAATAGCGTTTGCAGATGTCTACGTATCGTAGCAATATAGTTCTTATGATTCTTAAAACGCGATATCGCATCTCATTCCTATGCTTCATGGTAAGGTATAATATGATTTGCGAACTGTTACGTATCCGTCGTCTACACTTCAAATGAATGTAAATGCGACACTTCCTTGCAAGGATATAGCGTTTGCAGATGTCTACGTATCGAAGCAATAGAGTTCAAATGCTTCTTAAAACGAGATATTGCATCTCATATCTATACTTCATGATAAGATATAATATTCATTGCGAAGTGTTATGCATTCCTCGTCTACGATTCAAATGAACGTAAATGCGACACTTCCTTGCAAGGAAATGGCGATTGCAGATGTCTACGTATCGTAGCAGTAGAGTTCTTATGATTCTTAAAACGCGATATCGCATCTCATTTCTATGTTTCATGGTAAGATATAATATGATTTGCGAAGTGTTATGTATTCTTCGTCTACACATCAAATGAATGTAAATGAGACACTTCCTTGCAAGGAAATAGCGTTTGCAGATGTCTACGTATCGTAGCAATAGAGTTCCAATGCTTCTTAAAACGAGATATTGCATCTCATATCTATGTTCCATGATAAGATATAATATTCATTGCGAAGCGTTATGCATTCCTCGTCTACGATTCAAATGATTGTAAATACGACACTTCCTTGCAAGGAAATAGCGTTTGCAGATGTCTACGTATCGTAGCAATAGAGTTCTAATGCTTCTTAAAACGCGATATCGCATCTCATTTCTATGCTTCATAGTAAGGTATAATATGATTTGCGAACTGTTATGTATCCGTCGTCTACACTTCAAATGAATGTAAATGCGACACTTCCTTGCAAGGAAATAGCGTTTGCAGGTGTCCACGTATCGTAGCAGTAGAGTTCTTATGATTCTTAAAACGCGATATCGCATCTCATTTCTATGTTTCATGGTAAGATATAATATGATTTGCGAAGTGTTATGTATTCTTCGTCTACACATCAAATGAATGTAAATGAGACACTTCCTTGCAAGGAAATAGCGTTTGCAGATGTCTACGTATCGTAGCAATAGATTTCTAATGCTTCTTAAAACGAGATATTGCATCTCATACCTATGTTCCATGATAAGATATAATATTCATTGCGAAGTGTTATGCATTCCTCGTCTACGATTCAAATGAATGTAAATGCGACACTTCCTTGCAAGGAAATAGCGTTTGCAGATGTCTACGTATCGTGGCAATAGAGTTCTTATGATTCTTAAAACGTGATATCGCATCTCATTTCTATGCTTCATGGTAAGGTATAATATGATTTGCGAACTGTTATGTATCCGTCGTCTACACTTCAAATGAATGTAAATGCGACACTTCCTTGCAAGGAAATAGCGTTTGCAGATGTCTACGTATCGTAGCAATAGAGTTCTAATGCTTCTTAAAACGCGATATCGCATCTCATTTCTATGTTTCATGGTAAGATATAATACGATTTGCGAAGTGTTATGTATTCCTCGGCTACACTTCAAATGAATGTAAATGCGACACTTCTTTGCAAGGAAATAGCGATTGCAGATGTCTACGTATCGTAGCAGTAGAGTTCTTATGATTCTTAAAACGCGATATCGCATCTCATTTCTATGTTTCATGGTAAGATATAATATGATTTGCGAAGTGTTATGTATTCTTCGTCTACACATCAAATGAATGTAAATGAGACACTTCCTTGCAAGGAAATAGCGTTTGCAGATGTCTACGTATCGTAGCAATAAAGTTCTTATGATTCTTAGAAAGCGATATCGCATCTCATTTCTATGTTTCATGGTAAAGTATAATATGATTTGCGAAGTGTTATGTATTCCTCGTCTACACATCAAATGAATGTAAATGCGACACTTCCTTGCAAGGAAATAGCGTTTGCAGATGTCTACGTATCGTAGCAATAGAGTTCTAATGCTTCTTAAAACGAGATATTGCATCTCATATCTATGTTTCATGATAAGATATAATATTCATTGCGAAGTGTTATGCATTCCTCGTGTACGATTCAAATGAATGTAAATGCGACACTTCCTTGCAAGGAAATAGCGTTTGCAGATGTCTACGTATCGTAGCAATAGAGTTCTTATGATTCTTAGAACGCTATATTGCATCTCATTTTTACGTTTCATGGTAAGATATAATATGATTTGCGAAGTGTCATGTATGCCTCGTCTACGATTCAAATGAAAGTAAATGCGACACTTCCTTGCAAGGAAATAGCGTTTGCAGATGTCTACGTATCGTAGCAATAGAGTTCTTATGATTCTTAAAACGTGATATCGCATCTCATTTCTATGCTTCATGGTAAGGTATAATATGATTTGCGAACTGTTATGTATCCGTCGTCTACACTTCAAATGAATGTAAATGCGACACTTCCTTGCAAGGAAATAGCGTTTGCAGATGTCTACGTATCGTAGCAATAGAGTTCTAATGCTTCTTAAAACGCGATATCGCATCTCATTTCTATGTTTCATGGTAAGATATAATACGATTTGCGAAGTGTTATGTATTCCTCGGCTACACTTCAAATGAATGTAAATGCGACACTTCTTTGCAAGGAAATAGCGATTGCAGATGTCTACGTATCGTAGCAGTAGAGTTCTTATGATTCTTAAAACGCGATATCGCATCTCATTTCTATGTTTCATGGTAAGATATAATATGATTTGCGAAGTGTTATGTATTCTTCGTCTACACATCAAATGAATGTAAATGAGACACTTCCTTGCAAGGAAATAGCGTTTGCAGATGTCTACGTATCGTAGCAATAAAGTTCTTATGATTCTTAGAAAGCGATATCGCATCTCATTTCTATGTTTCATGGTAAAGTATAATATGATTTGCGAAGTGTTATGTATTCCTCGTCTACACATCAAATGAATGTAAATGCGACACTTCCTTGCAAGGAAATAGCGTTTGCAGATGTCTACGTATCGTAGCAATAGAGTTCTAATGCTTCTTAAAACGAGATATTGCATCTCATATCTATGTTTCATGATAAGATATAATATTCATTGCGAAGTGTTATGCATTCCTCGTGTACGATTCAAATGAATGTAAATGCGACACTTCCTTGCAAGGAAATAGCGTTTGCAGATGTCTACGTATCGTAGCAATAGAGTTCTTATGATTCTTAGAACGCTATATTGCATCTCATTTTTACGTTTCATGGTAAGATATAATATGATTTGCGAAGTGTCATGTATGCCTCGTCTACGATTCAAATGAAAGTAAATGCGACACTTCCTTGCAAGGAAATAGCGTTTGCAGATGTCTACGTATCGTAGCAACAGATTTCTAATGCTTCTTAAAACGCGATATCGCATCTCATTTCTATGCTTCATGGTAAGATATAATATGATTTGCGAAGTGTTATGCATTCCTCGTCTACGATTCAAATGAATGTAAATGCGACACTTCCTTGCAAGGAAATAGCGTTTGCAGATGTGTACGTATCGTAGCAATAGAGTTCTTATGATTCTTAGAACGCTATATTGCATCTCATTTTTACGTTTCATGGTAAGATATAATATGATTTGCGAAGTGTTATGTATTCCTCGTCTACACTTCAAATGAATGTGAATGTGACACTTCCTCGCTAGGAAATAGCGTTTGCAGATGTCTGCGTATCGTAGCAGTAGAGTTCTAATGCTTCTTAAAACGCGATATCGCATCTCATTTCTATGTTTCATGGTAAGGTATAATATGATTTGGGAAGTGTTATGTATTCCTCGTCTACACTTCAAATGAATGTAAATGCGACACTTTCTTGCAAGGAAATAGCGTTTGCAGATGTCTACGTATCGTAGCAATGGATTTCTGATGCTTCTTAAAACGCGATATCGCATCTCATTTCTATGCTTCATGGTAAGGTATAATATGATTTGCGAACTGTTATGTATCCGTCGTCTACACTTCAAATGAATGTAAATGCGACACTTCCTTGCAAGGAAATAGCGTTTGCAGATGTCTACGTATCGTAGCAGTAGAGTTCTTATGATTCTTAAAACGCGATATCGCATCTCATTTCTATGTTTCATGGTAAGATATAATATGATTTGCGAAGTGTTATGTATTCTTCGTCTACACATCAAATGAATGTAAATGAGACACTTCCTTGCAAGGAAATAGCGTTTGCAGATATCTACGTATCGTAGCAATAGATTTCTAATGCTTCTTAAAACGAGATATTGCATCTCATATCTATGTTCCATGATAAGATATAATATTCATTGCGAAGTGTTATGCATTCCTCGTCTACGATTCAAATGAATGTAAATGCGACACTTCCTTGCAAGGAAATAGCGTTTGCAGTTGTCTACGTATCGTAGCAATAGAGTTCTTATGATTCTTAAAACGTGATATCGCATCTCATTTCTATGCTTCATGGTAAGGTATAATATGATTTGCGAACTGTTATGTATCCGTCGTCTACACTTCAAATGAATGTAAATGCGACACTTCCTTGCAAGGAAATAGCGTTTGCAGATGTCTACGTATCGTAGCAAGTTGAGTTCTAATGCTTCTTAAAACGCGATATCGCATCTCATTTCTATGTTTCATGGTAAGATATAATATGATTTGCGAAGTGTTATGTATTCCTCGTCTACACATCAAGTGAATGTAAATGCGACACTTTCTTGCAAGGAAATAGCGTTTGCAGATGTCTACGTATCGTAGCAATGGATTTTTGATGCTTCTTAAAACGCGATATCGCATCTCATTTCTATGTTTCATGGTAAGATATAATATGATTTGCGAAGTGTTTTGTATTCCTCGTCTACACTTCAAATGAATGTAAATGCGACACTTCTTTGCAAGGAAATAGCGTTTGCAGATGCCTACGTATCGTTGCAATAGAGTTCTTATGATTCTTAAGACGCGATATCGCATCTCATTTCTATGTTTCATGGTAAGATACAATATGATTTGCGAAGTGTTATGTATTTCTCGTCTACACATCAAATGAATGTAAATGCGACACTTCCTTGCAAGGAAATAGCGTTTGCAGATGTCTACGTATCGTAGCAATAGAGTTCTAATGCTTCTTAAAACGAGATATTGCATCTCATATCTATGTTTCATGATAAGATATAATATTCATTGCGAAGTGTTATGCATTCCTCGTGTACGATTCAAATGAATGTAAATGCGACACTTCCATGCAAGGAAATAGCGTTTGCAGATGTCTACGTATCGTAGCAATAGAGTTCTTATGATTCTTAGAACGCTATATTGCATCTCATTTTTGCGTTTCATGGTAAGATATAATATGATTTGCGAAGTGTCATGTATGCCTCGTCTACGATTCAAATGAAAGTAAATGCGACACTTCCTTGCAAGGAAATAGCGTTTGCAGATGTCTACGTATCGTAGCAATAGAGTTCTAATGCTTCTTAAAACGCGATATCGCATCTCATTTCTATGTTTCATGGTAAGATATAATACGATTTGCGAAGTGTTATGTATTCCTCGGATACACTTCAAATGAATGTAAATGCGACACTTCTTTGCAAGGAAATAGCGTTTGCAGATGTCTACGTATCGTAGCAATAAAGTTCTTATGTTTCTTAAAAAGCGATATCGCATCTCATTTCTATGTTTCATGGTAAAGTATAATATGATTTGCGAAGTGTTATGTATCCGTCGTCTACACTTCAAATGAATGTAAATGCGACACTTTCTTGCAAGGAAATAACGTTTGCAGATGTCTACGTATCGTAGCAATGGATTTTTGATGCTTCTTAAAACGCGATATCGCATCTCATTTCTATGTTTCATGGTAAGATATAATATGATTTGCGAAGTGTTTTGTATTCCTCGTCTACACTTCAAATGAATGTAAATGCGACACTTCTTTGCAAGGAAATAGCGTTTGCAGATGTCTACGTATCGTTGCAATAGAGTTCTTATGATTCTTAAGACGCGATATCGCATCTCATTTCTATGTTTCATGGTAAGATACAATATGATTTGCGAAGTGTTATGTATTCCTCGTCTACACATCAAATGAATGTAAATGCGACACTTCCTTGCAAGGAAATAGCGTTTGCAGATGTCTACGTATCGTAGCAATAGAGTTCTAATGCTTCTTAAAACGAGATATTGCATCTCATATCTATGTTTCATGATAAGATATAATATTCATTGCGAAGTGTTATGCATTCCTCGTGTACGATTCAAATGAATGTAAATGCGACACTTCCTTGCAAGGAAATAGCGTTTGCAGATGTCTACGTATCGTAGCAAGTTGAGTTCTAATGCTTCTTAAAACGCGATATCGCATCTCATTTCTATGTTTCATGGTAAGATATAATATGATTTGCGAAGTGTTATGTATTCCTCGTCTACACATCAAGTGAATGTAAATGCGACACTTCCTTGCAAGGAAATAGCGTTTGCAGATGTCTACGTATCGTTGCAATAGAGTTCTTATGATACTTATAACGCGATATCGCATCTCATTTCTATGTTTCGTGGTAAGGTATAATATGATTTGCGAAGTGTTATGTATCCGTCGTCTACACTTCAAATGAATGTAAATGCGACACTTTCTTGCAGGGAAATAGCGTTTGCAGATGTCTACGTATCTTAGCAATGGATTTCTGATGCTTCTTAAAACGAGATATTGCATCTCATATCTATGTTTCATGACAAGATATAATATTCATTGCGAAGTGTTATGCATTCCTCGTCTACGATTCAGATGAATGTGAATGTGACACTTCCTCGCTAGGAAATAGCGTTTGCAGGTGTCTGCGTATCGTAGCAGTAGAGTTCTAATGCCTCTTAAAGCGCGATATCGCATCTCATTTCTATGTTTCATGATAAGATATAATATGATTTGCGAAGTGTCATGTATTCCTCGTCTACACATCAAATGAATGTAAATGCGACACTTCCTTGCAAGGAAATAGCGTTTGCAGATGTCTGCGTATCGTAGCAGTAGAGTTCTAATGCTTCTTAAAGCGCGATATCGCATCTCATTTCTATGTTTCATGATAAGATATAATATGATTTGCGAAGTGTCATGTATTCCTCGTCTACACTTCAAATGAATGTAAATGCGACACTTCCCTGCATGGAAATAGCGTTAGCAGATGTCTACGTATCGAAGCAATAGAGTTCAAATGCTTCTTAAAACGAGATATTGCATCTCATATCTATGTTTCATGATAAGATATAATATTCATTGCGAAGTGTCATGTATTCCTCGTCTACGATTCAAATGAAAGTAAATGCGACACTTCCTTGCAAGGTAGTAGCGATTGCACATGTCTACGTATCGTAGCAATAGAGTTCATATCATTCCTAAAAAGCGATATCGCATCTCATTTCTATGTTTCATGGTAAGATAAAACATGATTTGCGAAGTGTTATGTATTCCTCGTCTACACTTCAAATGAATGTGAATGTGACTTCCTCGCTAGGAAATAGCGTTTGCAGATGTCTGCGTATCGTAGCAGTAGAGTTCTTATGATTCTTAAAACGCGATATCGCATCACATTTCTATGTTTCATGGTAAGATATAATATGATTTGCGGAGTGTTATGTATTCCTCGTCTACACTTCAAATGAATGTAAATGCGACACTTCTTTGCAAGGAAATAGCGATTGCAGATGTCTACGTATCGTAGCAGTAGAGTCCTTATGATACTTAAAACGCGATATCGCATCTCATTTCTATGTTTCATGGTAAGATATAATATGATTTGCGGAGTGTTATGTATTCCTCGTCTACAATTCAAATGAATGCAAATGCGACACATCCTCGCTAGGAAATAGCGTTTGCAGATGTCTACGTATCGTAGCAAGTTGAGTTCTAATGCTTCTTAAAACGCGATATCGCATCTCATTTCTATGTTTCATGGTAAGATATAATATGATTTGCGAAGTGTTATGTATTCCTCGTCTACACATCAAATGGATGTAAATGCGACACTTCCTTGCAAGGAAATAGCGTTTGCAGATGTCTACGTATCGTTGCAATAGAGTTCTTATGATTCTTAAGACGCGATATCGCATCTCATTTCTATGTTTCATGGTAAGATACAATATGATTTGCGAAGTGTTATGTATTCCTCGTCTACACATCAAATGAATGTAAATGCGACACTTCCTTGCAAGCAAATAGCGTTTGCAGATGTCTACGTATCGTAGCAATAGAGTTCTAATGCTTCTTAAAACGAGATATTGCATCTCATATCTATGTTTCATGATAAGATATAATATTCATTGCGAAGTGTTATGCATTCCTCGTGTACGATTCAAATGAATGTAAATGCGACACTTCCTTGCAAGGAAATAGCGTTTGCAGATGTCTACGTATCGTAGAAATAGAGTTCTTATGATTCTTAGAACGCTATATTGCATCTCATTTTTACGTTTCATGGTAAGATATAATATGATTTGCGAAGTGTCATGTATGCCTCGTCTACGATTCAAATGAAAGTAAATGCGACACTTCCTTGCAAGGAAATAGCGTTTGCAGATGTCTACGTATCGTAGCAACAGAGTTCTAATGCTTCTTAAAACGCGATATCGCATCTCATTTCTATGTTTCATGGTAAGATATAATATGATTTGCGAAGTGTTATGCATTCCTCGTCTACGATTCAAATGAATGTAAATGCGACACTTCCTTGCAAGGAAATAGCGTTTGCAGATGTGTACGTATCGTAGCAATAGAGTTCTTATGATTCTTAGAACGCTATATTGCATCTCATTTTTACGTTTCATGGTAAGATATAATATGATTTGCGAAGTGTTATGTATTCCTCGTCTACACTTCAAATGAATGTGAATGTGACACTTCCTCGCTAGGAAATAGCCTTTGCAGATGTCTGCGTATCGTAGCAGTAGAGTTCTAATGCTTCTTAAAACGCGATATCGCATCTCATTTCTATGTTTCATGGTAAGGTATAATATGATTTGGGAAGTGTTATGTATTCCTCGTCTACACTTCAAATGAATGTAAATGCGACACTTTCTTGCAAGGAAATAGCGTTTGCAGATGTCTACGTATCGTAGCAATGGATTTCTGATGCTTCTTAAAACGCGATATCGCATCTCATTTCTATGTTTCATGGTAAGATATAATATGATATGCGAAGTGTCATGTATTCCACGTCCACGCTTCAAATGAATGTAAATGCGACACTTCCTTGCAAGGAAATAGCGTTTGCAGATGTCTACGTATCGTAGCAATAGAGTTCTTATGATTCTTAAAACGCGATATTGCATCTCATATCTATGTTTCATGATAAGATATAATATTCATTGCGAAGTGTCATGTATTCCTCGTCTACGATTCAAATGAAAGTAAATGCGACACTTCCTTGCAAGGTAGTAGCGACTGCACATGTCTACGTATCGTAGCAATAGAGTTCATATCATTCTTAAAAAGCGATATCGCATCTCATTTCTATGTTTCATGGTAAGATAAAACATGATTTGCGAAGTGTTATGTATCCGTCGTCTACACTTCAAATGAATGTAAATGCGACACTTTCTTGCAGGGAAATAGCGTTTGCAGATGTCTACGTATCTTAGCAATGGATTTCTGATGCTTCTTAAAACGAGATATTGCACCTCATATCTATGTTTCATGACAAGATATAATATTCATTGCGAAGTGTTATGCATTCCTCGTCTACGATTCAGATGAATGTAAATGCGACACTTCCTTGCAAGGAAATAGCGTTTGCAGATGTCTACGTATCGTAGCAATAGAGTTCTTATGATTCTTAAAACGCGATATCGCATCTCATTTCTATGTGTCATGGTAAGATACAATATGATTTGCGAAGTGTTATGTATTCCTCGTCTACACTTCAAATGAATGTGAATGCGACACTTCCTCGCTAGGAAATAGTGTTTGCAGATGTCTACGTATCGAAGCAATAGAGTTCAAATGCTTCTTAAAACGAGATATTGCATCTCATATATATGTTTCATGATAAGATATAATATTCATTGCGAAGTGTTAAGCATTCCTCGTTTACGATTCAAATGAATGTAAATGCGACACTTCCTTGCAAGGAAATAGCATTTGCAGATGTCTACGTATCGTAGCAATAGAGTTCTAATGCTTCTTAAAACGCGATATCGCATCTCATTTCTATGTTTCATGGTAAGATATAATATGATTTGCGAAGTGTTATGTATTCCTCGTCTACACTTCAAATGAATGTGAATGTGACACTTCCTCGCTAGGAAATAGCGTTTGCAGATGTCTGCGTATCGTAGCAGTAGAGTTCTAATGCTTCTTAAAGCGCGATATCGCATCTCATTTCTATGTTTCATGATAAGATATAATATGATTTGCGAAGTGTCATGTATTCCTCGTCTACACATCAAATGAATGTAAATGCGACACTTCCTTGCAAGGAAATAGCGTTTGCAGATGTCTGCGTATCGTAGCAGTAGAGTTCTAATGCTTCTTAAAGCGCGATATCGCATCTCATTTCTATGTTTCATGATAAGATATAATATGATTTGCGAAGTGTTATGTATTCCTCGTCTACACTTCAAATGAATGTGAATGTGACACTTCCTCGCTAGGAAATAGCGTTTGCAGATGTCTGCGTATCGTAGCAGTAGAGTTCTTATGATTCTTAAAACGCGATATTGCATCTCATTTCTATGTGTCATGGTACGATACAATATGATTTGCGAAGTGTTATGTATTCCTCGTCTACACTTGAAATGAATGTGAATGCGACACTTCCTCGCTAGGAAATAGTGTTTGCAGATGTCTACGTATCGAAGCAATAGAGTTCAAATGCTTCTTAAAACGAGATATTGCATCTCATATATATGTTTCATGATTAGATATAATATTCATTGCGAAGTGTTATGCATTCCTCGTCTACGATTCAAATGAATGTAAATGCGACACTTCCTTGCAAGGAAATAGCATTTGCAGATGTCTACGTATCGTAGCAATAGAGTTCTAATGCTTCTTAAAACGCGATATCGCATCTCATTTCTATGTTTCATGGTAAGATATAATATGATTTGCGAAGTGTTATGTATTCCTCGTCTACACTTCAAATGAATGTGAATGTGACACTTCCTCGCTAGGAAATAGCGTTTGCAGATGTCTACGTATCGTAGCAATGGATTTTTGATGCTTCTTAAAACGCGATATCGCATCTCATTTCTATGTTTCATGGTAAGATATAATATGATTTGCGAAGTGTTTTGTATTCCTCGTCTACACTTCAAATGAATGTAAATGCGACACTTCTTTGCAAGGAAATAGCGTTTGCAGATGTCTACGTATCGTTGCAATAGAGTTCTTATGATTCTTAAGACGCGATATCGCATCTCATTTCTATGTTTCATGGTAAGATACAATATGATTTGCGAAGTGTTATGTATTCCTCGTCTACACATCAAATGAATGTAAATGTGACACTTCCTTGCAAGCAAATAGCGTTTGCAGATGTCTACGTATCTTAGCAATGGATTTCTGATGCTTCTTAAAACGAGATATTGCACCTCATATCTATGTTTCATGACAAGATATAATATTCATTGCGAAGTGTTATGCATTCCTCGTCTACGATTCAGATGAATGTAAATGCGACACTTCCTTGCAAGGAAATAGCGTTTGCAGATGTCTACGTATCGTAGCAATAGAGTTCTTATGATTCTTAAAACGCGATATCGCATCTCATTTTTATGTGTCATGGTAAGATACAATATGATTTGCGAAGTGTTATGTATTCCTCGTCTACACTTCAAATGAATGTGAATGCGACACTTCCTCGCTAGGAAATAGCGTTTGCAGATGTCTGCGTATCGTAGCAGTAGAGTTCTAATGCTTCTTAAAGCGCGATATCGCATCTCATTTCTATGTTTCATGATAAGATATAATATGATTTGCGAAGTGTCATGTATTCCTCGTCTACACATCAAATGAATGTAAATGCGACACTTCCTTGCAAGGAAATAGCGTTTGCAGATGTCTACGTATCGAAGCAATAGAGTTCAAATGCTTCTTAAAACGCGATATCACATCTCATTCCTATGTTTCATGGTAAGATATAATATGATTTGCGAAGTATCATGTATTCCTCGTCTACACTTCAAATGAATGTAAATGCGACACTTCCCTGCATGGAAATAGCGTTAGCAGATGTCTACGTATCGAAGCAATAGAGTTCAAATGCTTCTTAAAACGAGATATTGCATCTCATATCTATGTTTCATGATAAGATATAATATTCATTGCGAAGTGCCATGTATTCCTCGTCTACGATTCAAATGAAAGTAAATGCGACACTTCCTTGCAAGGTAGTAGCGATTGCACATGTCTACGTATCGTAGCAATAGAGTTCATATCATTCTTAAAAAGCGATATCGCATCTCATTTCTATGTTTCATGGTAAGATAAAACATGATTTGCGAAGTGTTATGTATTCCTCGTCTACACTTCAAATGAATGTGAATGTGACTTCCTCGCTAGGAAATAGCGTTTGCAGATGTCTGCGTATCGTAGCAGTAGAGTTCTTATGATTCTTAAAACGCGATATCGCATCACATTTCTATGTTTCATGGTAAGATATAATATGATTTGCGGAGTGTTATGTATTCCTCGTCTACACTTCAAATGAATGTAAATGCGACACTTCTTTGCAAGGAAATAGCGATTGCAGATGTCTACGTATCGTAGCAGTAGAGTCCTTATGATACTTAAAACGCGATATCGCATCTCATTTCTATGTTTCATGGTAAGATATAATATGTTTTGCGAAGTGTTATGTATTCATCGTCTACACATCAAATGGATGCAAATGCGACACTTCCTTGCAAGGAAATAGCGTTTGCAGATGTCTACGTATCGTTGCAACAGAGTTCTTATGATTCTTAAAACGCGATATCGCATCTCATTTTTATGTTTCGTGGTAAGGTATAATATGATTTGCGAAGTGTTATGTATCCGTCGTCTACACTTCAAATGAATGTAAATGCGACACTTTCTTGCAGGGAAATAGCGTTTGCAGGTGTCTACGCATCTTAGCAATGGATTTCTGATGTTTCTTAAAACGAGATATTGCATCTCATATCTATGTTTCATGACAAGATATAATATTCATTGCGAAGTGTTATGCATTCCTCGTCTACGATTCAGATGAATGTAAATGCGACACTTCCTTGCAAGGAAATCGCGTTTGCAGATGTCTACGTATCGTAGCAATAGAGTTCTTATGATTCTTAAAACGCGATATTGCATCTCATTTCTATGTGTCATGGTAAGATACAATATGATTTGCGAAGTGTTATGTATTCCTCGTCTACACTTGAAATGAATGTGAATGCGACTCTTCCTCGCTAGGAAATAGTGTTTGCAGATGTCTACGTATCGAAGCAATAGAGTTCAAATGCTTCTTAAAACGAGATATTGCACCTCATATATATGTTTCATGATAAGATATAATATTCATTGCGAAGTGTTATGCATTCCTCGTCTACGATTCAAATGAATGTAAATGCGACACTTCCTTGCAAGGAAATAGCATTTGCAGATGTCTACGTATCGTAGCAATAGAGTTCTAATGCTTCTTAAAACGCGATATCGCATCTCACTTCTATGTTTCATGGTAAGATATAATATGATTTGCGAAGTGTTTTGTATTCCTCGTCTACACTTCAAATGAATGTGAATGTGACACTTCCTCGCTAGGAAATAGCGTTTGCAGATGTCTGCGTATCGTAGCAGTAGAGTTCTAATGCTTCTTAAAACGCTATATCGCATCTCATTTCTATGTTTCATGGTAAGATACAATATGATTTGCGAAGTGTTATGTATTCCTCGTCTACACTTCAAATGAATGCGAATGCGACACTTCCTCGCTAGGAAATAGCGTTTGCAGATGTCTACGTATCGAAGCAATAGAGTTCAAATGCTTCTTAAAACGCGATATCGCATCTCATTTCTATGTTTCATGGTAAGATATAATACGACTTTCGAAGTGATATGTATTCCTCGGCTACACTTCAAATGAATGTAAATGCGACACTTCTTTGCAAGGAAATAGCGATTGCAGATGTCCACGTATCGAAGCAATAGAGTTCAAATGCTTCTTAAAACGAGATATTGCATCTCATATCTATGTTTCATGATAAGATATAATATTCATTGCGAAGTGTTATGCATTCCTCGTCTACGATTCAAATGAATGTAAATGCGACACTTCCTTGCAAGGAAATAGCGTTTGCAGATGTCTACGGATCGTAGCAATAGAGTTCTAATGCTTCTTAAAACGCGATATCGCATCTCATTTCTATGTTTCATGATAAGATATAATATGATTTGCGAAGTGTCATGTATTCCTCGTCTACACTTCAAATGAATGTAAATGCGACACTTCCTTGCAAGGAAATAGCGTTTGCAAATGTCTACCTATCGTAGCAATAGTGTTCTAATGCTTCTTAAAACGCGATATCGCATCTCATTTCTATGTTTCATGGTAAGATGTAATATGATTTGCGAAGTGTTATGTATTCCTCGTCTACACTTCAAATGAATGCAAATGCGACACTTCGTTGCAAGGAAATAGCGATTGCAGATGTCTACGTATCCTAGCAGTAGAGTTCTTATGATTCTTAAAACGCGATATCGCATCTCACTTCTATGTTTCATGGTAAGATATAATATGATTTGCGGAGTGTTATGTATTCCTCGTCTACACTTCAAATGAATGCAAATGCGACACTTCCTTGCAAGGAAATAGCGTTTGCAAATGTCTACCTATCGTAGCAGTAGTGTTCTAATACTTCTTAAAACGCGATATCGCCTCTCATTTCTGTGTTTCATGGTAAGATATAATATGATTTGCGAAGTGTTATGTATTCCTCGTCTGCACATCAAACGAATGTAAATGCGACACTTCCTTGCAAGGAAATAGCGTTTGCAGATGTCTACGTATCGTAGCAATATAGTTCTAATGCTTCTTAAAACGAGATATGCTATCTCATATCTATGTTTCATGATAAGATATAATATTCATTGCGAAGTGTTATGCATTCCTCGTCTACGATTCAAATGAATGTAAATGCGACACTTCCTTGCAAGGAAATAGCATTTGCAGATGTCTACGTATCGTAGCAATAGAGTTCTAATGCTTCTTAAAACGCGATATCGCATCTCACTTCTATGTTTCATGGTAAGATATAATATGATTTGCGAAGTGTTTTGTATTCCTCGTCTACACTTCAAATGAATGTGAATGTGACACTTCCTCGCTAGGAAATAGCGTTTGCAGATGTCTGCGTATCGTAGCAGTAGAGTTCTAATGCTTCTTAAAACGCTATATCGCATCTCATTTCTATGTTTCATGGTAAGATACAATATGATTTGCGAAGTGTTATATATTCCTCGTCTACACTTCAAATGAATGCGAATGCGACACTTCCTCGCTAGGAAATAGCGTTTGCAGATGTCTACGTATCGAAGCAATAGAGTTCAAATGCTTCTTAAAACGCGATATCGCATCTCATTTCTATGTTTCATGGTAAGATATAATACGACTTTCGAAGTGATATGTATTCCTCGGCTACACTTCAAATGAATGTAAATGCGACACTTCTTTGCAAGGAAATAGCGATTGCAGATGTCCACGTATCGAAGCAATAGAGTTCAAATGCTTCTTAAAACGAGATATTGCATCTCATATCTATGTTTCATGATAAGATATAATATTCATTGCGAAGTGTTATGCATTCCTCGTCTACGATTCAAATGAATGTAAATGCGACACTTCCTTGCAAGGAAATAGCGTTTGCAGATGTCTACGGATCGTAGCAATAGAGTTCTAATGCTTCTTAAAACGCGATATCGCATCTCATTTCTATGTTTCATGATAAGATATAATATGATTTGCGAAGTGTCATGTATTCCTCGTCTACACTTCAAATGAATGTAAATGCGACACTTCCTTGCAAGGAAATAGCGTTTGCAAATGTCTACCTATCGTAGCAATAGTGTTCTAATGCTTCTTAAAACGCGATATCGCATCTCATTTCTATGTTTCATGGTAAGATGTAATATGATTTGCGAAGTGTTATGTATTCCTCGTCTACACTTCAAATGAATGCAAATGCGACACTTCGTTGCAAGGAAATAGCGATTGCAGATGTCTACGTATCCTAGCAGTAGAGTTCTTATGATTCTTAAAACGCGATATCGCATCTCACTTCTATGTTTCATGGTAAGATATAATATGATTTGCGGAGTGTTATGTATTCCTCGTCTACACTTCAAATGAATGCAAATGCGACACTTCCTTGCAAGGAAATAGCGTTTGCAAATGTCTACCTATCGTAGCAGTAGTGTTCTAATACTTCTTAAAACGCGATATCGCCTCTCATTTCTATGTTTCATGGTAAGATATAATACGATTTGCGAAGTGTTATGTATTCCTCGTCTGCACATCAAACGAATGTAAATGCGACACTTCCTTGCAAGGAAATAGCGTTTGCAGATGTCTACGTATCGTAGCAATATAGTTCTAATGCTTCTTAAAACGAGATATGCTATCTCATATCTATGTTTCATGATAAGATATAATATTCATTGCGAAGTGTTATGCATTCCTCGTCTACGATTCAAATGAATGAAAATGCGACACTTCCTTGCAAGGAAATAGCTTTTGCAGATGTCTACGTATCGTAGCAGTAGAGTTCTTATGATTCTTAAAACGCGATATCGCATCTCATTTCTATGTTTCATAGTAAGATATAATATGATTTGCGAAGTGTTATGTATTCCTCGTCTACACTTCAAATGAATGTAAATGCGACACTTCCTTGCAAGGAAATAGCGTTTGCAGATGTCTACGTATCGTAGCAATAGAGTTCTTATGATTCTTAAAACGCGATATCGCATCTCATTTCTATGTTTCATGGTAAGATATAATACGATTTGCGAAGTGTTATGTATTCCTCGGCTACACTTCAAATGAATGTAAATGCGACACTTCTTTGCAAGGAAATAGCGATTGCAGATGTCTACGTATCGTAGCAGTAGAGATCTTATGATTCTTAAAACGCGATATCGCATCTCATTTCTATGTTTCATGGTAAGATATAATACGATTTGCGAAGTGTTATGTATTCCTCGGCTACACTTCAAATGAATGTAAATGCGACACTTTTTTGCAAGAAAATAGCGATTGCAGATGTCTACGTATCGTAGCAGTAGAGTTCTTATGATTCTTAAAACGCGATATCGCATCTCATTTCTATGTTTCATGGTAAGATATAATATGATTTGCGAAGTGTTATGTATTCCTCGTCTACACTTCAAATGAATGTAAATGCGACACTTCCTTGCAAGGAAATAGCGTTTGCAGATGTCTACGTATCGTAGCAATAGAGTTCTTATGATTCTTAAAACGCGATATCGCATCTCATTTCTATGTTTCATGGTAAGATATAATACGATTTGCGAAGTGTTATGTATTCCTCGTCTACGATTCAAATGAAAGTAAATGCGACACTTCCTTGCAAGGTTGTAGCGATTGCAGATGTCTACGTACCGTAGCAATAGAGTTCATATCATTCTTAAAACGCGATATCGCATCTCATTTCTATGTTTCACGGTAAGATATAATATGATTTGCGAAGTGTTATGTATTCCTCGCCTACACTTCAAATGAATGAAAATGCGACACTTCTTTGCTAGGAAATAGCGTTTGCAAATGTCTATCTATCGTAGCAATAGTGTTCTAATGCTTCTTAAAACGCGATATCGCATCTCGTTTCTATATTTCATGGTAAGATATAATATGATTTGCGAAGTATCATGTATTCCTCGTCTACACGTCAAATGAATGTAAATGCGACACTTCCTTGCAAGGAATTAGCGTTTGCAGATGTCTACGTATCGTAGCAATAGAGTTCTTATGATTCTTAAAACGCGATATCGCATCTCATTTCTATGTTTCATGGTAAGATATAATATGATTTGCGAAGTGTTATGTATTCCTCGTCTACACTTCAAATGAATGTGAATGCGACACTTCCTCGCTAGGAAATAGCGTTTGCAGACGTCTACGTATCGTAGCAATAGATTTCTAATGCTTCTTAAAACGCGATACCGCATCTCATTTCTACGTTTCATGGTAAGATATAATATGATTTGCGAAGTGTCATGTATTCCTCGTCTACACTTCAAATGGATGTAAATGCGACACTTCCTTGCTAGGAAATGGCGTCTGCAGATGTCTAGGTATCGTAGCAATAGAGTTCTAATGCTTCTTAAAACGCGACATCGCATCTCATTTCTATGTTTCATGGCAAGATATAATATTCATTGCGAAGTGTTATGCACTCCTCGTCTACACTTCAAATGAATGTAAATGCGACACTTCCTTGCAAGGAAATAGCGTTTGCAGATGTCTACGTATCGAAACAATAGAGTTCAAATGCTTCTTAAAACGAGATATTGCATCTCATATCTATGTTTCATTATAAGATATAATATTCATTGCGAAGTGATATGCATTCCTCGTCTACGATTCGAATGAATGTAAATGCGACACTTCCTTGCAAGGAAATAGCGTTTGCAGATGTCTACGGATCGTAGCAATAGAGTTCTAATGCTTCTTAAAACGCGATATCGCATCTCATTTCTATGTTTCATGGTAAGATATAATACGATTTGCGAAGTGTTATGTATTCCAAGGCTACACTTCAAATGAATGTAAATGCGACACTTTTTTGCAGGAAAATAGCGATTGCAGATGTCTACGTATCGTAGCAGTAGAGTTCTAATGCATCTTAAAACGCGATATCGCATCTCATTTCTATGTTTCATGGTAAGATATAATACGATTTGCGAAGTGTTATGTATTCCTCGGCTACACTTCAAATGAATGTAAATGCGACACTTTTTTGCAAGAAAATAGCGATTGCAGATGTCTACGTATCGTAGCAGTAGAGTTCTTATGATTCTTAAAACGCGATATCGCATCTCATTTCTATGTTTCATGGTAAGATATAATATGATTTGCGAAGTGTTATGTATTCCTCGTCTACACTTCAAATGAATGTAAATGCGACACTTCCTTGCAAGGAAATAGCGTTTGCAGATGTCTACGTATCGTAGCAATAGAGTTCTTATGATTCTTAAAACGCGATATCGCATCTCATTTCTATGTTTCATGGTAAGATATAATACGATTTGCGAAGTGTTATGTATTCCTCGGCTACACTTCAAATGAATGTAAATGCGACACTTCTTTGCAAGGAAATAGCGATTGCAGATGTCTACGTATCGTAGCAGTAGAGATCTTATGATTCTTAAAACGCGATATCGCATCTCATTTCTATGTTTCATGGTAAGATATAATATGATTTGCGGAGTGTTATGTATTCCTCGTCTACACTTCAAATGAATGCAATTGCGACACTTCCTTGCAAGGAAATAGCGTTTGCAAATGTCTACCTATCGTAGCAGTAGTGTTCTAATGCTTCTTAAAACGCGATATCGCATCTCATTTCTATGTTTCATGGTAAGATATAATATGATTTGCGAAGTGTTATGTATTCCTCGGCTACACTTCAAATGAATGTAAATGCGACACTTCGTTGCAAGGAAATAGCGATTGCAGATGTCTACGTATCGTAGCAGTAGAGTTCTTATGATTCTTAAAACGCGATATCGCATCTCATTTCTATGTTTCATAGTAAGATATAATATGATTTGCGAAGTGTTATGTATTCCTCGTCTACACTTCAAATGAATGTAAATGCGACACTTCCTTGCAAGGAAATAGCGTTTGCAGATGTCTACGTATCGTAGCAATAGAGTTCTTATGATTCTTAAAACGCGATATCGCATCTCATTTCTATGTTTCATGGTAAGATATAATACGATTTGCGAAGTGTTATGTATTCCTCGGCTACACTTCAAATGAATGTAAATGCGACACTTCTTTGCAAGGAAATAGCGATTGCAGATGACTACGTATCGTAGCAGTAGAGATCTTATGATTCTTAAAACGCGATATCGCATCTCATTTCTATGTTTCATGGTAAGATATAATATGATTTGCGGAGTGTTATGTATTCCTCGTGTACACTTCAAATGAATGTAAATGCGACACTTTCTTGCAAGGAAATAGCGTTTGCTGATGTCTACGTATCGAAGCAATAGGTTTCAAATGCTTCTTAAAACGAGATATCGCATCTCATATCTATGTTTCAAGATAAGATATAATATTCATTGCGAAGTGTTATGCATTCCTCGTCTACGATTCAAATGAAAGTAAATGCGACACTTCCTTGCAAGGAAATAGCGTTTGCAGATGTCTACGTATCGTAGCAATAGAGTTCTTATGATTCTTAAAACGCGATATCGCATCACATTTCTATTTTTCATGGTAAAATATAATATGATTTGCGGAGTGTTATGTATTCCTCGTCTACACTTCAAATGAATGTGAATGCGAAACTTCCTCGCTAGGAAATAGCGTTTGCAGATGTCGAAGTATCGTAGCAGTAGAGTTCTAATGCTTCTTAAAACGCGATATCGCATCTCATTTCTATGTTTCATGGTAAGATATAATATGATTTGCGAAGTGTTATGTATTCCTCGTCTTCACATCAAATGAATGTAAATGCGACACTTCCTTGCAAGGAATTAGCGTTTGCAGATGTCTACGTATCGTAGCAATAGAGTTCTTATGATTCTTAAAACGCGATATCGCATCTCATTTCTATGTTTCATGGTAAGGTATAATATGATTTGCGAAGTGTTATATATCCGTCGTCTACACTTCAAATGAATGTAAATGCGACACTTTCTTGGAAGGAAATAGCGTTTGCAGATGTCAACGTATCGTAGCAATAGAGTTCTAATGCTTCTTAAAACGCGATATCGCATCTCATTTCTATGTTTCATGGTAAGATAGAATATGATTTGCGAAGTGTTATGTATTCCTCGTCTACACATCAACTGAATGTAAATGCGACACTTCCTTGCTAGGAAGTAGCGTCTGCAGATGTCTAGGTATCGTAACAATTGAGTTCTAATGCTTCTTAAAACGCGATATCGCATCTCATTTCTATGTTTCGTGGTAAGATATAATATGATTTGCGGAGTGTTATGTATTCCTCGTCTACACTTCAAATGAATGTGAATGCGACACTTCCTCGCTAGGAAATAGCGTTTGCAGATGTCTACGTAGCGTAGCAGTAGAGTTCTAATGCCTCTTAAAACGCGATATCGCATCTCATTTCTATGTTTCATGGAAAGATATAATATGATTTGCGAAGTGTTATTTATTCCTCGTCTACACTTCAAATGAATGAAAATGCGACACTTCCTTGCAAGGAAATAGCGTTTGCAAATGTCAACCTATCGTAGCAATAGTGTTCTAATGCTTCTTAAAACGCGATATCGCATCTCATTTCTATGTTTCATGGTAAGATATAATATGATTCGCGAAGTGTTATGTATTCCTCGTCTACACTTCAAATGAATGTAAATGCGACACTTCCTTGCAAGGAATTAGCGTTTGCAGATGTCTACGTGTCGTAGCAATAGAGTTCTTATGATTCTTAAAACGCGATAACGCATCTCATTTCTATGTTTCATGGTAAGGTATAATATGATTTGCGAAGTGTCATGTATTCCTCGTGTACACTTCAAATGAATGTAAATGCGACACTTCCTTGGAAGGAAATAGCGTTTGCAGATGTCAACGTATCGTAGCAATAGAGTTCTAATGCTTCTTAAAACGAGATATTGCATCTCATATCTATGTTTCATGATAAGATATAATATTCTTTGCGAAGTGTTATGCATTCCTCGTCTACGATTCAAATGAAAGTAAATGCGACACTTCCTTGCAAGGAAATAGCGATTGCAGATGTCTACGTATCGTTGCAATAGAGTTCATATGATTCTTAAAACGCGATATCGCATCTCATATCTATGTTTCAAGATAAGATATAATATTCATTGCGAAGTGTTATGCATTCCTCGTCTACGATTTGAATGAAAGTAAATGCGACACTTCGTTCCAAGGAAATAGCGATTGCAGATGTCTACGAATCGTAGCAATAGAGTTCTAATGCTTCTTAAAACGCGATATCGGATCTCATTTCTATGTTTAATGGTAAGATATAATATGATTTGCGAAGTGTTATGTATTCCTCGTCTACACTTCAAACGAATGTAAATGCGACACTTCCTTGCTAGGAAGTAGCGTCTGCAGATGTCTAGGTATCGTAGCAATAGAGTTCTTATGATTCTTAAAACGCGATATCGCATCACATTTCTATGTTTCGTGGTAAGATATAATATGATTTGCGGAGTGTTATGTATTCCTCGACTACACTTCAAATGAATGTGAATGCGACACTTCCTCGCTAGGAAATAGCGTTTGCAGATGTCTACGTATCGTAGCAGTAGAGTTCTAATGTCTCTTAAAACGCGATATCGCATCTCATTTCTATGTTTCATGGTAAGATATAATATGATTTGCGAAGTGTTATGTATTCCTCGTCTACATATCAAATGAATGTAAATGCGACACTTCCTTGCAAGGAAATAGCGTTTGCAGATGTCTACGTATCGTAGCAATAGGGTTCTTATGATCCTTAAAACGCGATATCGCACCTCATTTCTATGTTTCATGGTAAGGTATAATATGATTTGCGAAGTGTTATATATCCGTCGTCTACACTTCAAATGAATGTAAATGCGACACTTTCTTGCTAGGAAGTAGCGTCTGCAGATGTCTAGGTATCGTAGCAATAGAGTTCTAATGCTTCTTAAAACGCGATATCGCATCACATTTCTATGTTTCGTGGTAAGATATAATATGATTCGCGAAGTGTTATGTATTCCTCGTCCACGCTTCAAATGAATGTAAATGCGACACTTCCTTGCAAGGAAATAGCGTTTGCAGATGTCTACGTGTCGTAGCAATAGAGTTCTTATGATTCTTAAAACGCGATAACGCATCTCATTTCTATGTTTCATGGTAAGGTATAATATGATTTGCGAAGTGTCATGTATTCCTCGTGTACACTTCAAATGAATGTAAATGCGACACTTCCTTGGAAGGAAATAGCGTTTGCAGATGTCAACGTATCGTAGCAATAGAGTTCTAATGCTTCTTAAAACGAGATATTGCATCTCATATCTATGTTTCATTATAAGATATAATATTCATTGCGAAGTGATATGCATTCCTCGTCTACGATTCGAATGAATGTAAATGCGACACTTCCTTGCAAGGAAATAGCGTTTGCAGATGTCTACGGATCGTAGCAATAGAGTTCTAATGCTTCTTAAAACGCGATATCGCATCTCATTTCTATGTTTCATGGTAAGATATAATACGATTTGCGAAGTGTTATGTATTCCAAGGCTACACTTCAAATGAATGTAAATGCGACACTTTTTTGCAGGAAAATAGCGATTGCAGATGTCTACGTATCGTAGCAGTAGAGTTCTAATGCTTCTTAAAACGCGATATCGCATCTCATTTCTATGTTTCATGGTAAGATATAATACGATTTGCGAAGTGTTATGTATTCCTCGGCTACACTTCAAATGAATGTAAATGCGACACTTTTTTGCAAGAAAATAGCGATTGCAGATGTCTACGTATCGTAGCAGTAGAGTTCTTATGATTCTTAAAACGCGATATCGCATCTCATTTCTATGTTTCATGGTAAGATATAATATGATTTGCGAAGTGTTATGTATTCCTCGTCTACACTTCAAATGAATGTAAATGCGACACTTCCTTGCAAGGAAATAGCGTTTGCAGATGTCTACGTATCGTAGCAATAGAGTTCTTATGATTCTTAAAACGCGATATCGCATCTCATTTCTATGTTTCATGGTAAGATATAATACGATTTGCGAAGTGTTATGTATTCCTCGGCTACACTTCAAATGAATGTAAATGCGACACTTCTTTGCAAGGAAATAGCGATTGCAGATGTCTACGTATCGTAGCAGTAGAGATCTTATGATTCTTAAAACGCGATATCGCATCTCATTTCTATGTTTCATGGTAAGATATAATATGATTTGCGGAGTGTTATGTATTCCTCGTCTACACTTCAAATGAATGCAATTGCGACACTTCCTTGCAAGGAAATAGCGTTTGCAAATGTCTACCTATCGTAGCAGTAGTGTTCTAATGCTTCTTAAAACGCGATATCGCATCTCATTTCTATGTTTCATGGTAAGATATAATATGATTTGCGAAGTGTTATGTATTCCTCGGCTACACTTCAAATGAATGTAAATGCGACACTTCGTTGCAAGGAAATAGCGATTGCAGATGTCTACGTATCGTAGCAGTAGAGTTCTTATGATTCTTAAAACGCGATATCGCATCTCATTTCTATGTTTCATAGTAAGATATAATATGATTTGCGAAGTGTTATGTATTCCTCGTCTACACTTCAAATGAATGTAAATGCGACACTTCCTTGCAAGGAAATAGCGTTTGCAGATGTCTACGTATCGTAGCAATAGAGTTCTTATGATTCTTAAAACGCGATATCGCATCTCATTTCTATGTTTCATGGTAAGATATAATACGATTTGCGAAGTGTTATGTATTCCTCGGCTACACTTCAAATGAATGTAAATGCGACACTTCTTTGCAAGGAAATAGCGATTGCAGATGTCTACGTATCGTAGCAGTAGAGTTCTAATGCTTCTTAAAACGCGATATCGCATCTCATTTCTATGTTTCATGGTAAGATATAATACGATTTGCGAAGTGTTATGTATTCCTCGGCTACACTTCAAATGAATGTAAATGCGACACTTTTTTGCAAGAAAATAGCGATTGCAGATGTCTACGTATCGTAGCAGTAGAGTTCTTATGATTCTTAAAACGCGATATCGCATCTCATTTCTATGTTTCATGGTAAGATATAATATGATTTGCGAAGTGTTATGTATTCCTCGTCTACACTTCAAATGAATGTAAATGCGACACTTCCTTGCAAGGAAATAGCGTTTGCAGATGTCTACGTATCGTAGCAATAGAGTTCTTATGATTCTTAAAACGCGATATCGCATCTCATTTCTATGTTTCATGGTAAGATATAATACGATTTGCGAAGTGTTATGTATTCCTCGGCTACACTTCAAATGAATGTAAATGCGACACTTCTTTGCAAGGAAATAGCGATTGCAGATGTCTACGTATCGTAGCAGTAGAGATCTTATGATTCTTAAAACGCGATATCGCATCTCATTTCTATGTTTCATGGTAAGATATAATATGATTTGCGGAGTGTTATGTATTCCTCGTCTACACTTCAAATGAATGCAATTGCGACACTTCCTTGCAAGGAAATAGCGTTTGCAAATGTCTACCTATCGTAGCAGTAGTGTTCTAATGCTTCTTAAAACGCGATATCGCATCTCATTTCTATGTTTCATGGTAAGATATAATATGATTTGCGAAGTGTTATGTATTCCTCGGCTACACTTCAAATGAATGTAAATGCGACACTTCGTTGCAAGGAAATAGCGATTGCAGATGTCTACGTATCGTAGCAGTAGAGTTCTTATGATTCTTAAAACGCGATATCGCATCTCATTTCTATGTTTCATAGTAAGATATAATATGATTTGCGAAGTGTTATGTATTCCTCGTCTACACTTCAAATGAATGTAAATGCGACACTTCCTTGCAAGGAAATAGCGTTTGCAGATGTCTACGTATCGTAGCAATAGAGTTCTTATGATTCTTAAAACGCGATATCGCATCTCATTTCTATGTTTCATGGTAAGATATAATACGATTTGCGAAGTGTTATGTATTCCTCGGCTACACTTCAAATGAATGTAAATGCGACACTTCTTTGCAAGGAAATAGCGATTGCAGATGACTACGTATCGTAGCAGTAGAGATCTTATGATTCTTAAAACGCGATATCGCATCTCATTTCTATGTTTCATGGTAAGATATAATATGATTTGCGGAGTGTTATGTATTCCTCGTCTACACTTCAAATGAATGCAATTGCGACACTTCCTTGCAAGGAAATAGCGTTTGCAAATGTCTACCTATCGTAGCAGTAGTGTTCTAATGCTTCTTAAAACGCGATATCGCATCTCATTTCTATGTTTCATGGTAAGATATAATATGATTTGCGAAGTGTTAGGTATTCCTCGTCTACACTTCAAATGAATGTGAATGTGACACTTCCTCGCTAGGAAATAGCGTTTGCAGATGTCTGCGTATCGTAGCAGTAGAGTTCTAATGCTTCTTAAAACGCGATATCGCATCTCATTTCTATGTTTCATGGTAAGGTATAATATGATTTGCGAAGTGTCATGTATTCCTCGTGTACACTTCAAATGAATGTAAATGCGACACTTTCTTGCAAGGAAATAGCGTTTGCTGATGTCTACGTATCGAAGCAATAGGTTTCAAATGCTTCTTAAAACGAGATATCGCATCTCATATCTATGTTTCAAGATAAGATATAATATTCATTGCGAAGTGTTATGCATTCCTCGTCTACGATTCAAATGAAAGTAAATGCGACACTTCCTTGCAAGGAAATAGCGTTTGCAGATGTCTACGTATCGTAGCAATAGAGTTCTTATGATTCTTAAAACGCGATATCGCATCACATTTCTATTTTTCATGGTAAAATATAATATGATTTGCGGAGTGTTATGTATTCCTCGTCTACACTTCAAATGAATGTGAATGCGAAACTTCCTCGCTAGGAAATAGCGTTTGCAGATGTCGAAGTATCGTAGCAGTAGAGTTCTAATGCTTCTTAAAACGCGATATCGCATCTCATTTCTATGTTTCATGGTAAGATATAATATGATTTGCGAAGTGTTATGTATTCCTCGTCTTCACATCAAATGAATGTAAATGCGACACTTCCTTGCAAGGAATTAGCGTTTGCAGATGTCTACGTATCGTAGCAATAGAGTTCTTATGATTCTTAAAACGCGATATCGCATCTCATTTCTATGTTTCATGGTAAGGTATAATATGATTTGCGAAGTGTTATATATCCGTCGTCTACACTTCAAATGAATGTAAATGCGACACTTTCTTGGAAGGAAATAGCGTTTGCAGATGTCAACGTATCGTAGCAATAGAGTTCTAATGCTTCTTAAAACGCGATATCGCATCTCATTTCTATGTTTCATGGTAAGATAGAATATGATTTGCGAAGTGTTATGTATTCCTCGTCTACACATCAACTGAATGTAAATGCGACACTTCCTTGCTAGGAAGTAGCGTCTGCAGATGTCTAGGTATCGTAACAATTGAGTTCTAATGCTTCTTAAAACGCGATATCGCATCTCATTTCTATGTTTCGTGGTAAGATATAATATGATTTGCGGAGTGTTATGTATTCCTCGTCTACACTTCAAATGAATGTGAATGCGACACTTCCTCGCTAGGAAATAGCGTTTGCAGATGTCTACGTAGCGTAGCAGTAGAGTTCTAATGCCTCTTAAAACGCGATATCGCATCTCATTTCTATGTTTCATGGAAAGATATAATATGATTTGCGAAGTGTTATTTATTCCTCGTCTACACTTCAAATGAATGAAAATGCGACACTTCCTTGCAAGGAAATAGCGTTTGCAAATGTCAACCTATCGTAGCAATAGTGTTCTAATGCTTCTTAAAACGCGATATCGCATCTCATTTCTATGTTTCATGGTAAGATATAATATGATTCGCGAAGTGTTATGTATTCCTCGTCTACACTTCAAATGAATGTAAATGCGACACTTCCTTGCAAGGAATTAGCGTTTGCAGATGTCTACGTGTCGTAGCAATAGAGTTCTTATGATTCTTAAAACGCGATAACGCATCTCATTTCTATGTTTCATGGTAAGGTATAATATGATTTGCGAAGTGTCATGTATTCCTCGTGTACACTTCAAATGAATGTAAATGCGACACTTCCTTGGAAGGAAATAGCGTTTGCAGATGTCAACGTATCGTAGCAATAGAGTTCTAATGCTTCTTAAAACGAGATATTGCATCTCATATCTATGTTTCATGATAAGATATAATATTCTTTGCGAAGTGTTATGCATTCCTCGTCTACGATTCAAATGAAAGTAAATGCGACACTTCCTTGCAAGGAAATAGCGATTGCAGATGTCTACGTATCGTTGCAATAGAGTTCATATGATTCTTAAAACGCGATATCGCATCTCATATCTATGTTTCAAGATAAGATATAATATTCATTGCGAAGTGTTATGCATTCCTCGTCTACGATTTGAATGAAAGTAAATGCGACACTTCGTTCCAAGGAAATAGCGATTGCAGATGTCTACGAATCGTAGCAATAGAGTTCTAATGCTTCTTAAAACGCGATATCGGATCTCATTTCTATGTTTAATGGTAAGATATAATATGATTTGCGAAGTGTTATGTATTCCTCGTCTACACTTCAAACGAATGTAAATGCGACACTTCCTTGCTAGGAAGTAGCGTCTGCAGATGTCTAGGTATCGTAGCAATAGAGTTCTTATGATTCTTAAAACGCGATATCGCATCACATTTCTATGTTTCGTGGTAAGATATAATATGATTTGCGGAGTGTTATGTATTCCTCGACTACACTTCAAATGAATGTGAATGCGACACTTCCTCGCTAGGAAATAGCGTTTGCAGATGTCTACGTATCGTAGCAGTAGAGTTCTAATGTCTCTTAAAACGCGATATCGCATCTCATTTCTATGTTTCATGGTAAGATATAATATGATTTGCGAAGTGTTATGTATTCCTCGTCTACATATCAAATGAATGTAAATGCGACACTTCCTTGCAAGGAAATAGCGTTTGCAGATGTCTACGTATCGTAGCAATAGGGTTCTTATGATCCTTAAAACGCGATATCGCACCTCATTTCTATGTTTCATGGTAAGGTATAATATGATTTGCGAAGTGTTATATATCCGTCGTCTACACTTCAAATGAATGTAAATGCGACACTTTCTTGCTAGGAAGTAGCGTCTGCAGATGTCTAGGTATCGTAGCAATAGAGTTCTAATGCTTCTTAAAACGCGATATCGCATCACATTTCTATGTTTCGTGGTAAGATATAATATGATTTGCGAAGTGTCATGTATTCCTCGTCCACGCTTCAAATGAATGTAAATGCGACACTTCCTTGCAAGGAAATAGCGTTTGCAAATGTCTAGGTATCGTAGCAATAGAGTTCTAATGCTTCTTAAAACTCGATATCGCATCTCATTTCTATGTTTCATGGTAAGATGTAATATGATTTGCGAAGTGTTATGCATTCCTCGTCTACGATTCAAATGAATGTAAATGCGACACTTCCTTGCAAAGAAATAGCGTTTGCAGATGTCTACGTATCGTAGCAATAGGGTTCTTATAATTCTTAAAACGCGATATCGCATCTCATTTCCATGTTTCATGGTAAGATATAACATGATTTGCGAAGTGTTATGTATTCCTCGTCTACACTTCAAATGAATGTGAATGCGATACTTCCTCGCTAGGAAATAGCTTTTGCAGATGTCTACGTATCGTTAGCAATAGCTTTCTAATGCTTCTTAAAACGCGATATCGCATCTCATTTCTATGTTTCATGGTAAGATATAATATGATTTGCGAAGTGTCATGTATTCCTCGTCTACACTTCAAATGAATGTAAATGCGACACTTCCTTGCAAGGAAATAGCGTTTGCAGATGTCTACGTATCGTAGCAATAGAGTTCTTATGATTCTTAAAACGCGATATTGCATCTCATTTCTATGTTTCATGGTAAGATATAATATGATTTGCGAAGTATCATGTGTTCCTCGTCTACACTTCAAATGAATGTGAATGCGACACTTCTTCGCTAGGAAATAGCGTTTGCAGATGTCTACGTATCGTAGCAATAGAGTTCTTATGATTCTTAAAACGCGATATCGCATCTCATTTCTATGTTTCATGGTAAGGTATAATATGATTTGCGAAGTGTTATATATCCGTCGTCTACACTTCAAATGAATGTAAATGCGACACTTTCTTGCAAGGAAATAGCGTTTACAGATGTCTACGTATCGAAGCAATGGATTTCAAATGCTTCTTAAAACGAGATATTGCATCTCATATCTACGTTTCATGATAAGATATAATATTCATTGCGAAGTGTTATGTATTCCTCGTCTACGATTCAAATGAAAGTAAATGCGACACTTCCTTGCAAGGAAATAGCGTTTGCAGATGTCTACGTATCGTAGCAATG
Organism: Xylocopa sonorina; assembly: GCF_050948175.1. Lineage (NCBI taxonomy): Eukaryota > Metazoa > Arthropoda > Insecta > Hymenoptera > Apidae > Xylocopa > Xylocopa sonorina. The sequence goes on from NW_027490171.1 coordinate 366,228, forward strand.
GATTTCTGATGCTCCTTAAAACGCGATATCGCATCTCATTTCTATGTTTCATGGTAAGATATAATATGATTTGCGAAGTGTCATGTATTCCTCGTCTACACTTCAAATGAATGTAAATGCGACACTTCCTTGCAAGGAAATAGCGTTTGCAGATGTCTACGTATCGTAGCAATAGAGTTCTTATGATTCTTAAAACGCGATATTGCATCTCATTTCTATGTTTCATGGTAAGATATAATATGATTTGCGAAGTATCATGTATTCCTCGTCTACACTTCAAATGAATGTGAATCCGACACTTCCTCGCTAGGAAATAGCGTTTGCAGATGTCTACGTATCGTAGCAATAGAGTTCTTATGATTCTTAAAACGCGATATCGCATCTCATTTCTATGTTTCATGCTAAGGTATAATATGATTTGCGAAGTGTTATATATCCGTCGTCTACACTTCAAATGAATGTAAAAGCGACACTTTCTTGCAAGGAAATAGCGTTTACAGATGTCTACGTATCGAAGCAATAGATTTCAAATGCTTCTTAAAACGAGATATTGCATCTCATATCTACGTTTCATGATAAGATATAATATTCATTGCGAAGTGTTATGTATTCCTCGTCTACGATTCAAATGAAAGTAAATGCGACACTTCCTTGCAAGGAAATAGCGATTGCAGATGTCTACGTATCGTAGCAATAGAGTTCATATGATTCTTAAAATGCGATATCGCATCTCATATCTATGTTTCAAGATAAGATATAATATTCATTGCGAAGTGTTATGCATTCCTCGTCTACGATTCCAATGAAAGTAAATGCGACACTTTCTCGCAAGGAAATAGCGTTTGCAGATGTCTCCGTATCGTAGCAATGGATTTCTGATGCTCCTTAAAACGCGATATCGCATCTCATTTCTATGTTTCATGGTAAGATATAATATGATTTGCGAAGTGTCATGTATTCCTCGTCCACACTTCAAATGAATGTAAATGCGACACTTCCTTGCTAGGAAATAGCGTCTGCAGATGTCTAGGTATCGTAGCAATAGAGTTCTTATGATTCTTAAAACACGATATCGCATCTCATTTCTACGTTTCATGGTAAGATATTATATGATTTGCGAAGTGTCATGTATTCCTCGTCTACCCTTCAAATGAATGTAAATGCGACACTTCCTTGCTAGGAAGTAGCGTCTGCAGATGTCTAGGTATCGTAGCAATAGTGTTCTAATGCTTCTTAAAACGCGATATCGCACCTCATTTCTATGTTTCGTGGTAAGATATAATATGATTTGCGAAGTGTCATGTATTCCTCGTCCACGCTTCAAATGAATGTAAATGCGACACTTCCTTGCAAGGAAATAGCGTTTGCAGATGTCTACGTATCGAAGCAATAGATTTCAAATGCTTCTTAAAACGAGATATTGCATCTCATATCTACGTTTCATGATAAGATATAATATTCATTGCGAAGTGTTATGAATTCCTCGTCTACGATTCAAATGAAAGTAAATGCGACACTTCCTTGCTAGGAAATAGCGTTTGCAGATGTCTACGTATCGTAGCAATAGAGTTGTTATGATTCTTAAAGCGCGATATCGCATCACATTTCTATGTTTCATGGTAAGATATAATATGATTTGCGAAGTGTTATGTATTCCTCGTCTACACTTCAAATGAATGTGAATGCGACACTTCCTCGCTAGGGAATAGCGTTTGCAGATGTCTACGTATCGTAGCAATAGATTTCTAATGCTTCTTAAAACGCGATATCGCATCTCATTTCTATGTTTCATGGTAAGATATTATATGATTTGCGAAGTGTCATGTATTCCTCGTCCACGCTTCAAATGAATGTAAATGCGACACTTCCTTGCAAGGAAATAGCGTTTGCAAATGTCTACCTATCGTAGCAATAGTGTTCTAATGCTTCTTAAAACGCGATATCGCATCTCATTTCTATGTTTAATGGTAAGATATAATATGATTTGCGAAGTGTTATGTATTCCTCGTCTACACTTCAAATGAATGTAAACGCGACACTTCCTTGCTAGGAAATAGCGTCTGCAGATGTCTAGGTATCGTAGCAATAGAGTTCTAATGCTTCTTAAAACTCGATATCGCATCTCATTTCTATGTTTCATGGTAAGATGTAATATGATTTGCGAAGTGTTATGCATTCCTCGTCAACGATTCAAATGAATGTAAATGCGACACTTCCTTGCAAAGAAATAGCGTTTGCAGATGTCTACGTATCGTAGCAATAGGGTTCTTATAATTCTTAAAATGCGATATCGCATCTCATTTCTATGTTTCATGGTAAGATATAACATGATTTGCGAAGTGTTATGTATTCCTCGTCTACACTTCAAATGAATGTGAATGCGATACTTCCTCGCTAGGAAATAGCTTTTGCAGATGTCTACGTATCGTTACCAATAGCTTTCTAATGCTTCTTAAAACGCGATATCGCATCTCATTTCTATGTTTCATGGTAAGATATAATATGATTTGCGAAGTGTCATGTATTCCTCGTCTACACTTCAAATGAATGTAAATGCGACACTTCCTTGCAAGGAAATAGCGTTTGCAGATGTCTACGTATCGTAGCAATAGGGTTCTTATGATTCTTAAAACGCGATATTGCATCTCATTTCTATGTTTCATGGTAAGATATAATATGATTTGCGAAGTATCATGTATTCCTCGTCTACACTTCAAATGAATGTGAATGCGACACTTCCTCGCTAGGAAATAGCGTTTGCAGATGTCTACGTATCGTAGCAATAGAGTTCTTATGATTCTTAAAACGCGATATCGCATCTCATTTCTATGTTTCATGGTAAGGTATAATATGATTTGCGAAGTGTTATATATCCGTCGTCTACACTTCAAATGAATGTAAATGCGACACTTTCTTGCAAGGAAATAGCGTTTACAGATGTCTACGTATCGAAGCAATAGATTTCAAATGCTTCTTAAAACGAGATATTGCATCTCATATCTACGTTTCATGATAAGATATAATATTCATTGCGAAGTGTTATGTATTCCTCGTCTACGATTCAAATGAAAGTAAATGCGACACTTCCTTGCAAGGAAATAGCGATTGCAGATGTCTACGTATCGTAGCAATAGAGTTCATATGATTCTTAAAATGCGATATCGCATCTCATATCTATGTTTCAAGATAAGATATAATATTCATTGCCAAGTGTTATGCATTCCTCGTCTACGATTCAAATGAAAGTAAATGCGACACTTTCTTGCAAGGAAATAGCGTTTGCTGATGTCTACGTATCGTAGCAATGGATTTCTGATGCTCCTTAAAACGCGATATCGCATCTCATTTCTATGTTTCATGGTAAGATATAATATGATTTGCGAAGTGTCATGTATTCCTCGTCCACACTTCAAATGAATGTAAATGCGACACTTCCTTGCAAGGAAATAGCGTTTGCAGATGTCTACGTATCGTAGCAATAGAGTTCTTATGATTCTTAAAACGAGATATTGCATCTCATATCTACGTTTCATGATAAGATATAATATTCATTGCGAAGTGTTATGAATTCCTCGTCTACGATTCAAATGAAAGTAAATGCGACACTTCCTTGCTAGGAAATAGCGTCTGCAGATGTCTAGGTATCGTAGCAATAGAGTTCTTATGATTCTTAAAACACGATATCGCATCTCATTTCTACGTTTCATGGTAAGATATTATATGATTTGCAAAGTGTCATGTATTCCTCGTCTACCCTTCAAATGAATGTAAATGCGACACTTCCTTGCTAGGAAGTAGCGTCTGCAGATGTCTAGGTATCGTAGCAATGGATTTCTGATGCTTCTTAAAACGCGATATCGCATCTCATTTCTATGTTTCATGGTAAGATATAATTTGATTTGCGAAGTGTTATGTATTCCTCGTCTACACTTCAAATGAATGTAAATGCGACACTTCCTTGCAAGGAAATAGCGTTTGCAGATGTCTACGTATCGAAGCAATAGATTTCAAATGCTTCTTAAAACGAGATATTGCATCTCATATCTACGTTTCATGATAAGATATAATATTCATTGCGAAGTGTTATGAATTCCTCGTCTACGATTCAAATGAAAGTAAATGCGACACTTCCTTGCTAGGAAATAGCGTCTGCAGATGTCTAGGTATCGTAGAAATAGAGTTCTAATGCTTCTTAAAACATGATATCGCATCACATTTCTAAGTTTCATGGTAAGATATAATATGATTTGCGAAGTGATATGTATTCCTCGACTACACTTCAAATGAATGTAAATGCGACACTTCCTTGCTAGGAAATAGCGTCTGCAGATGTCAAGGTATCGTAGCAATAGAGTTCTAATGCTTCTTAAAACGCGATATCGCATCTCATTTCTATGTTTCATGGTAAGATATAATATGATTTGCGAAGTGTTATGTATTCCTCGTCTACACATCAAATGATTGTAAATGCGACACTTCCTTGCTAGGAAATAGCGTTTGCAGATGTCTACGTATCGTAGCAATAGAGTTGTTATGATTCTTAAAGCGCGATATCGCATCACATTTCTATGTTTCATGGTCAGATATAATATGATTTGCGAAGTGTTATGTATTCCTCGTCTACACTTCAAATGAATGTGAATGCGACACTTCCTCGCTAGGGAATAGCGTTTGCAGATGTCTACGTATCGTAGCAATAGATTTCTAATGCTTCTTAAAACGCGATATCGCATCTCATTTCTATGTTTCATGGTAAGATATTATATGATTTGCGAAGTATCATGTATTCCTCGTCTACACTTCAAATGAATGTAAATGCGACACTTCCTTGCTAGGAAATAGCGTTTGCAGATGTCTACGTATCGTAGCAATAGTGTTCTTATGATTCTTAAAACGCGATATCGCATCTCATTTCTATGTTTCATGGTAAGATATAATATGATTTGCGAAGTGTTATGTATTCCTCGTCTACACTTCAAATGAATGTAAATGCGACACTTCCTTGCAAGGAAATAGCGATTGCAGATGTCTACGTATCGTAGCCATAGAGTTCATATGATTCTTAAAACGCGATATCGCATCTCATATCTATGTTTCAAGATAAGATATAATATTCATTGCGAAGTGTTATGCATTCCTCGTCTACGATTCAAATGAAAGTAAATGCGACACTTTCTTGCAAGGAAATAGCGTTTGCAGATGTCTACGTATCGTAGCAATGGATTTCTGATGCTTCTTAAAACGCGATATCGCATCTCATTTCTATGTTTCATGGTAAGATATAATATGATTTGCGAAGTGTTATGTATTCCTCGTCTACACTTCAAATGTATGTAAATGCGACACTTCCTTGCAAGGAAATAGCGTTTGCAGATGTCTACGTATCGAAGCAATAGATTTCAAATGCTTCTTAAAACGAGATATTGCATCTCATATCTACGTTTCATGATAAGATATAATATTTATTGCGAAGTGTTATGCATTCCTCGTCTACGATTCAAATGAAATTAAATGCGACACTTCCTTGCAAGGAAATATCGATTGCAGATGTCTACGTATCGTAGCAATAGAGTTCATATGATTCTTAAAACGCGATATCGCATCTCATTTCTATGTTTCATGGTAAGATATAATATGATTTGCCAAGTGTTATGTATTCCTCGTCTACACTTCAAATGAATGTAAATGCGACACTTCTTTGCAAGGAAATAGCGTTTGCAGATGTCTACGTATCGTAACTATAGAGTTCTTATGATTCTTAAAACGCGATATCGCATGACATTTCTATGTTTCATGGTAAAATATAATATGATTTGCGGAGTGTTATGTATTCCTCGTCTACACTTCAAATGAATGTGAATGCGACACTTCCTCGCTAGGAAATAGCGTTTGCAGATGTCTACGTATCGTAGCAGTAGAGTTCTAATGCTTCTTAAAACGCGATATCGCATCTCATTTCTATGTTTCATGATAAGATATAATATGATTTGCGAAGTGTTATTTATTCCTCGTCTACACTTCAAATGAATGAAAATGCGACACTTCCTTGCAAGGAAATAGCGTTTGCAAATGTCTACCTATCGTAGCAATAGTGTTCTAATGCTTCTTAAAACGCGATATCGCATCTCATTTCTATGTTTCATGGTAAGATATAATATGATTTGCGAAGTGTTAAGTATTCCTCGTCTACATATCAAATGAATGTAAATGCGACACTACCTTGCAAGGAAATAGCGTTTGCAGATGTCTACCTATCGTAGCAGTAGTGTTCTAATGCTTCTTAGAACGCGATGTCGCATCTCATTTCTATGTTTCATGGTAAGATATAATATTCATTGCGAAGTGTTATGCATTCCTCGTCTACGATTCAAATGAAAGTAAATGCGACACTTCCTTGCAAGGAAATAGCGATTGCAGATGTCTACGTATCGTAGCAATAGATTTCTTATGATTCTTAAAACGCGATATCGCATCTCATTTCTATGCTTCATGGTAAGATATAATATGATTTGCGATGTGCTATGTATTCCTCGTCTACACTTCAAATGAATGTAAATGCAATTTCCTTGCAAGGAAATAGCGTCTGCAGATGTCTAGGTATCGTAGCAATAGAGTTCTAATGCTTCTTAAAACGCGATATCGCATCTCATTTCTACGTATCACGGTAAGATATAATAAGATTTGCGAAGTGTCATGTATTCCTCGTCTACACTTCAAATGAATGTGAATGCGACACTTCCTCGCTAGGAAATAGCGTTTGCAGATGTCTACGTACCGTAGCAATAGATTTCTAATGCTTCTTAAAACGCGATATCGCATCTCATTTCTATGTTTCATGGTATGGTATAATATGATTTGCGAAGTGTTATGTATTCCTTGTCTACACTTCAAATGAATGTAAATGCGACACTTCCTTGCAAGGAAATAGCGTTTGCAGATGTCTACGTATTGAATTAATAGGTTTCAAATGCTTCTTAAAACGAGATATTGCATCTCATATCTATGTTTCAAGATACGATATGATATTCATTGCGAAGTGTTATGCATTCCTCGTCTACGATTTGAATGAAAGTAAATGCGACACTTCGTTGCAAGGAAATAGCGTTTGCTGATGTCTACGTATCGTAGCATTAGAGTTCTAATGCTTCTTAAAACGAGATATTGCATCTCATATCTATGTTTCATGATAAGATATAATATTCATTGCGAAGTGTTATGCATTCCTCGTCTACGATTCAAATGAAAGTAAATGCGACACTTCCTTGCAAGGAAATAGCGATTGCAGATGTCTACGTATCGTAGCAATAGATTTCTTATGATTCTTAAAACGCGATATCGCATCTCATTTCTATGTTTCATGGTAAGATATAATATGATTTGCGATGTGCTATGTATTCCTCGTCTACACTTCAAATGAATGTAAATGCGACACTTCCTTGCAAGGAAATAGCGTTTGCAAATGTCTACCTATCGTAGCAATAGTGTTCTAATGCTTCTTAAAACGCGATATCGCATCTCATTTCTATGTTTCATGGTAAGATATAATATGATTTGCGAAGTGTCATGTATTCCTCGTCTACACTTCAAATGGATGTAAATGCGACACTTCCTTGCAAGGAAATATCGTTTGCAGATGTCTACGTATCGTAGCAATAGATTTCTAATGCTTCTTAAAACGCGATATCGCATCTCATTTCTATGTTTCATGGTAAGATATAATATGAATTGCGAAGTGTTATGTATTCCTCGCCTACACTTCAATTGAATGTAAATGCGACACTTCCTTGCAAGGAAATAGCGTTTGCAAATGTCTACCTATCGTAGCAATAGTGTTCTAATGCTTCTTAAAACGCGATATCGCATCTCATTTCTATGTTTCATGGTAAGATATAATATGATTTGCGAAGTGTCATGTATTCCTCGTCTACACTTCAAATGGATGTAAATGCGACACTTCCTTGCAAGGAAATATCGTTTGCAGATGTCTACGTATCGTAGCAATAGATTTCTAATGCTTCTTAAAACGCGATATCGCATCTCATTTCTATGTTTCATGGTAAGATATAATATGAATTGCGAAGTGTTATGTATTCCTCGCCTACACTTCAATTGAATGTAAATGCGACACTTCCTTGCAAGGAAATAGCGTTTGCAAATGTCTACCTATCGTAGCAATAGTGTTCTAATGCTTCTTAAAACGCGATATCGCATCTCATTTCTATGTTTCATGGTAAGATATAATATGATTTGCGAAGTGTCATGTATTCCTCGTCTACACTTCAAATGGATGTAAATGCGACACTTCCTTGCAAGGAAATAGCGTTTGCAGATGTCTACGTATCGTAGCAATAGAGATCTTATGATACTTAAAACGCGATATCGGATCTCATTTCTATGTTTCATGATAAGATATAATATGATTTGCGAAGTGTTATGTATTCCTCGTCTACACTTCAAATGAATGTAAATGCGACACTTCTTTGCAAGGAAATAGCGTTTGCAGATGTCTACGTATCGTAGCAATAGAGTTCTAATGCTTCTTAAAACGCGATATCGCATCTCATTTTTATGTTTCATGGTAAGATATAATATGATTTGCGAAGTGTCATGTATTCCTCGTCTACACTTCAAATGAATGTAAATGCGACACTTCCTTAGAAGGAAATAGCGTTTGCAGATGTCTACGTATCGTAGCATTAGAGTTCTTATGATTCTTAAAACGCGATATCGCATCTCATTTCTAGGTTTCGTGGTAAGATATAATATGATTTGCGGAGTGTTATGTATTCCTCGTCTACACTTCAAATGAATGTGAATGCGACACTTCCTCGCTAGGAAATAGCGTTTGCAGATGTCTACGTATCGTAGCAGTAGAGTTCTAATGCCTCTTAAAACGCGATATTGCATCTCATATCTATGTTTCATGATAAGATATAATACTCATTGCGAAGTGTTATGCATTCCTCGTCTACGATTCAAATGAAAGTAAATGCGACACTTCCTTGCAAGGAAATAGCGTTTGCAGATGTCTACGTATCGTAGCAATAGAGATCTTATGATACTTAAAACGCGATATCGGATCTCATTTCTATGTTTCATGGTAAGATATAATATGATTTGCGAAGTGTTATGTATTCCTCGTCTACACTTCAAATGAATGTAAATGCGACACTTCTTTGCAAGGAAATAGCGTTTGCAGATGTCTACGTATCGTAGCAATAGAGTTCTAATGCTTCTTAAAACGCGATATCGCATCTCATTTTTATGTTTCATGGTAAGATATAATATGATTTGCGAAGTGTCATGTATTCCTCGTCTACACTTCAAATGAATGTAAATGCGACACTTCCTTAGAAGGAAATAGCGTTTGCAGATGTCTACGTATCGTAGCATTAGAGTTCTTATGATTCTTAAAACGCGATATCGCATCTCATTTCTACGTTTCATGGTAAGATATTATATGATTTGCGAAGTGTCATGTATTCCTCGTCTACACGTCAAATGAATGTAAGTGCGACACTTCCTTGCTAGGAAGTAGCGTCTGCAGATGTCTAGGTATCGTAGCAGTAGAGTTCTAATGCTTCTTAAAACGCGATATCGCATCTCATTTCTATGTTTCATGGTAAGATATAATATGATTTGCGAAGCGTTATGTATTCCTCGTCTACACATCAAATGAATGTAAATGCGACACTTCCTTGCAAGGAATTAGCGTTCGCAGACGTCTACGTATCGTAGCAATAGAGTTCTTATGATTCTTAAAACGCTATATCGCATCTCATTTGTATGTTTCATGGTAAGGTATAATATGATTTGCGAAGTGTTATATATCCGTCGTCTACACTTCAAATGATTGTAAATGCGACACTTTCTTGCAAGGAAATAGCGTTTGCTGATGTCTACGTATCGTAGCAATGGATTTCTGCTGCATCTTAAAACGCGATATCGCATCTCATTTCTATGTTTCACGGTAAGATATAATATGATTTGCGAAGTGTCATGTATTCCTCGTTTACACCTCAAATGAATGTAAATGCGACACTTCCCTGCAAGGAAATAGCGTTTGCAGATGTCTACGTATCGTCGCAAAAGTGTTCTTATGATTCTTAAAACGCGATATCGGATCTCATTTCTATATTTCATGGTAAGATATAATATGATTTGCGAAGTGTTATGTATTCCTCGTCTACACTTCAAATGAATGTAAATGCGACACTTCCTTGCAAGAAAATAGCGTTTGCAGATGTCTACGTATCGAAGCAATAGGTTTCAAATGCTTCTTAAAACGAGATATTGCATCTCATATCTATGTTTCATGATAAGATATAATACTCACTGCGAAGTGTTATGCATTCCTCGTCTACGATTCAAATGAAAGTAAATGCGACACTTCCTTGCAAGGAAATAGCGATTGCAGATGTCTACGTATCGTAGCAATAGAGTTCATATGATTCTTAAAACGCGATATCGCATCTCATATCTATGTTTCAAGATAAGATATAATATTCATTGCGAAGTGTTATGCATTCCTCGTCTACGATTCAAATGAAAGTAAATGCGACACTTCCTTGCACGGAAATAGCGTTTGCAGATGTCTACGTATCGTAGCAATAGAGTTCTTATGATTCTTAAAACGCGATATCGCATCACATTTCTATGTTTCATGGTAAAATATAATATGATTTGCGGAGTGTTATGTATTCCTCGTCTACACTTCAAATGAATGTGAATGCGAAACATCCTCGCTAGGAAATAGCGTTTGCAGATGTCGAAGTATCGTAGCAGTAGATTTCTAATGCTTCTTAAAACGCGATATCGCATCTAATTTCTATGTTTCATGGTAAGATATAATATGATTTGCGAAGTGTTATGTATTCCTCGTCTTCACATCAAATGAATGTAAACGCGACACTTCCTTGCAAGGAATTAGCGTTTGCAGATGTCTACGTATCGTAGCAATAGAGTTCTTATGATTCTTAAAACGCGATATCGCATCTCATTTCTATGTTTCATGGTAAGGTATAATATGATTTGCGAAGTGTTATATATCCGTCGTCTACACTTCAAATGAATGTAAATGCGACACTTTCTTGGAAGGAAATAGCGTTTGCAGATGTCAACGTATCGTAGCAATAGAGTTCTAATGCTTCTTAAAACGCGATATCGCATCTCATTTCTATGTTTCATGGTAAGATATAATATGATTTGCGAAGTGTTATGTATTCCTCGTCTACACATCAACTGAATGTAAATGCGACACTTCCTTGCTAGGAAGTAGCGTCTGCAGATGTCTAGGTATCGTAACAATTGAGTTCTAATGCTTCTTAAAACGCGATATCGCATCTCATTTCTATGTTTCGTGGTAAGATATAATATGATTTGCGGAGTGTTATGCATTCCTCGTCTACGATTCCAATGAATGTGAATGCGACACTTCCTCGCTAGGAAATAGCGTTTGCAGATGTCTACGTATCGTAGCAGTAGAGTTCTAATGCCTCTTAAAACGCGATATCGCATCTCATTTCTATGTTTCATGGAAAGATATAATATGATTTGCGAAGTGTTATTTATTCCTCGTCTACACTTCAAATGAATGAAAATGCGACACTTCCTTGCAAGGAAATAGCGTTTGCAAATGTCAACCTATCGTAGCAATAGTGTTCTAATGCTTCTTAAAACGCGATATCGCATCTCATTTTTATGTTTCATGGTAAGATATAATATGATTTGCGAAGTGTCATGTATTCCTCGTCTACACTTCAAATGAATGTAAATGCGACACTTCCTTAGAAGGAAATAGCGTTTGCAGATGTCTACGTATCGTCGCAAAAGAGTTCTTATGAATCTTAAAACGCGATATCGGATCTCATTTCTATATTTCATGGTAAGATAAAATATGATTTGCGAAGTGTCATGTATTCCTCGTCTACACTTCAAATGAATGTAAATGCGACACTTCCTTAGAAGGAAATAGCGTTTGCAGATGTCTACGTATCGTAGCATTAGAGTTCTTATGATTCTTAAAACGCGATATCGCATCTCATTTCTACGTTTCATGGTAAGATATTATATGATTTGCCAAGTGTCATGTATTCCTCGTCTACACGTCAAATGAATGTAAGTGCGACACTTCCTTGCTAGGAAGTAGCGTCTGCAGATGTCTAGGTATCGTAGCTGTAGAGTTCTAATGCTTCTTAAAACGCGATATCGCATCTCATTTCTATGTTTCATGGTAAGATATAATATGATTTGCGAAGTGTTATGTATTCCTCGTCTACACATCAAATGAATGTAAATGCGACACTTCCTTGCAAGGAATTAGCGTTTACAGATGTCAACGTATCGTAGCAATAGAGTTCTTATGATTCTTAAAACGCTATATCGCATCTCATTTGTATGTTTCATGGTAAGGTATAATATGATTTGCGAAGTGTTATATATCCGTCGTCTACACTTCAAATGATTGTAAATGCGACACTTTCTTGCAAGGAAATAGCGTTTACTGATGTCTACGTATCGTAGCAATGGATTTCTGCTGCATCTTAAAACGCGATATCGCATCTCATTTCTATGTTTCATGGTAAGATATAATATGATTTGCGAAGTGTCATGTATTCCTCGTTTACACCTCAAATGAATGTAAATGCGACACTTCCCTGCAAGGAAATAGCGTTTGCAGATGTCTACGTATCGTCGCAAAAGAGTTCTTATGATTCTTAAAACGCGATATCGCATCTCATTTCTATGTTTCATGGTAAGATATAATATGATTTGCGAAGTGTCATGTATTCCTTGTCTACACTTCAAATGAATGTAAATGCGACACTTCCTTGCAAGGAAATAGCGTTTGCAGATGTCTACGTATCGAAGCAATAGATTTCAAATGCTTCTTAAAACGAGATATTGCATCTCATATCTATGTTACATGATAAGATATAATATTCTTTGCGAAGTGTTATGCATTCCTCGTCTACGATTCAAATGAAAGTAAATGCGACACTTCCTTGCAAGGAAATAGCGATTGCAGATGTCTACGTATCGTTGCAATAGTGTTCATATGATTCTTAAAACGCGATATCGCATCTCACATCTATGTTTCAAGATAAGATATAATATTCATTGCGAAGTGTTATGCATTCCTCGTCTACGATTCAAATGAAAGTAAATGCGACACTTCCTTGCACGGAAATAGCGTTTGCAGATGTCTACGTATCGTAGCAATAGAGTTCTTATGATTCTTAAAACGCGATATCGCATCACATTTCTATGTTTCATGGTAAAATATAATATGATTTGCGGAGTGTTATGTATTCCTCGTCTATACTTCAAATGAATGTGAATGCGACACTTCCTTGCAAGGAAATAGCGTTTGCAGATGTCTACGTATCGTAGCAATAGAGTTCTTATGATCCTTAAAACGCGATATCGCACCTCATTTCTATGTTTCATGGTAAGGTATAATATGATTTGCGAAGTGTTATATATCCGTCGTCTACACTTCAAATGAATGTAAATGCGACACTTTCTTGCTAGGAAGTAGCGTCTGCAGATGTCTAGGTATCGTAGCAATAGAGTTCTAATGCTTCTTAAAACGCGATATCGCATCACATTTCTATGTTTCGTGGTAAGATATAATATGATTCGCGAAGTGTCATGTATTCCTCGTCCACGCTTCAAATGAATGTAAATGCGACACTTCCTTGCAAGGAAATAGCGTTTGCAAATGTCTACCTATCGTAGCAATAGTGTTCTAATGCTTCTTAAAACGCGATATCGCATCTCATTTCTATGTTTCATGGTTAGATATAATATGATTTGCGAAGAGTCAAGTATTCCTCGTCCACACTTCAAATGAATGTAAATGCGACACTTCCTTGCTAGGAAATAGCGTCTGCAGATGTCTAGGTATCGTAGCAATAGAGTTCTTATGATTCTTAAAACGCGATATTGCATCTCATTTCCATGTTTCATGGTAAGATATAATATGATTTGCGAAGTATCATGTATTCCTCGTCTACACTTCAAATGAATGTGAATGCGACACTTCCTCGCTAGGAAATAGCGTCTGCAGATGTCTAGGTATCGTAGCAATAGAGTTCTAATGCTTCTTAAAACGCGATATCGCATCTCATTTCTATGTTTCATGGTAAGATATAATATGATTTGCGAAGTGTTATGTATTCCTCGTCTACACATCAAATGATTGTAAATGCGACACTTCCTTGCTAGGAAATAGCGTTTGCAGATGTCTACGTATCGTAGCAATAGAGTTGTTATGATTCTTAAAGCGCGATATCGCATCACATTTCTATGTTTCATGGTAAGATATAATATGATTTGCGAAGTGTTATGTATTCCTCGTCTACACTTCAAATGAATGTGAATGCGACACTTCCTCGCTAGGGAATAGCGTTTGCAGATGTCTACGTATCGTAGCAATAGATTTCTAATGCTTCTTAAAACGCGATATCGCATCTCATTTCTATGTTTCATGGTAAGATATAATATGATTTGCCAAGTGTTATGTATTCCTCGTCTACACTTCAAATGAATGTAAATGCGACACTTCTTTGAAAGGAAATAGCGTTTGCAGATGTCTACGTATCGTAACAATAGAGTTCTTATGATTCTTAGAACGCGATATCGCATGACATTTCTATGTTTCATGGTAAAATATAATATGATTTGCGGAGTGTTATGTATTCCTCGTCTACACTTCAAATGAATGTGAATGCGACACTTCCTCGCTAGGAAATAGCGTTTGCAGATGTCTACGTATCGTAGCAGTAGAGTTCTAATGCTTCTTAAAACGCGATATCGCATCTCATTTCTATGTTTCATGATAAGATATAATATGATTTGCGAAGTGTTATTTATTCCTCGTCAACACTTCAAATGAATGAAAATACGACACTTCCTTGCAAGGAAATAGCGTTTGCAAATGTCTACCTATCGTAGCAATAGTGTTCTAATGCTTCTTAAAACGCGATATCGCATCTCATTTCTATGTTTCATGGTAAGATATAATATGATTTGCGAAGTGTTATGTATTCCTCGTCTACACTTCAAATGAATGTGAATGCGACACTTCCTCGCTAGGGAATAGCGTTTGCAGATGTCTACGTATCGTAGCAATAGATTTCTAATGCTTCTTAAAACGCGATATCGCATCTCATTTCTATGTTTTATGGTAAGATATTATATGATTTGCGAAGTATCATGTATTCCTCGTCTACACTTCAAATGAATGTAAATGCGACACTTCCTTGCTAGGAAATAGCGTTTGCAGATGTCTACGTATCGTAGCAATAGAGTTCTTATGATTCTTAAAACGCGATATCGCATCTCATTTCTATGATTCACGGTAAGATATAATATGATTTGCGAAGTGTTATGTATTCCTCGTCTACACTTCAAATGTATGTAAATGCGACACTTCCTTGCAAGGAAATAGCGTTTGCAGATGTCTACGTATCGAAGCAATAGATTTCAAATGCTTCTTAAAACGAGATATTGCATCTCATATCTACGTTTCATGATAAGATATAATATTCATTGCGAAGTGTTATGCATTCCTCGTCTACGATTCAAATGAAATTAAATGCGACACTTTCTTGCAAGGAAATAGCGTTTGCAGATGTCTACGTATCGTAGCAATGGATTTCTGATGCTCCTTAAAACGCGATATCGCATCTCATTTCTATGTTTCATGGTAAGATATAATATGATTTGCGAAGTGTCATGTATTCCTCGTCCACACTTCAAATGAATGTAAATGCGACACTTCCTTGCTAGGAAATAGCGTCTGCAGATGTCTAGGTATCGTAGCAATAGAGTTCATATGATTCTTAAAACGCGATATCGCATCTCATATCTATGTTTCAAGATAAGATATAATATTCATTGCGAAGTGTTATGCATTCCTCGTCTACGATTCAAATGAAAGTAAATGCGACACTTTCTTGCAAGGAAATAGCGTTTGCAGATGTCTACGTATCGTAGCAATGGATTTCTGATGCTTCTTAAAACGCGATATCGCATCTCATTTCTATGTTTCATGGTAAGATATAATATGATTTGCGAAGTGTTATGTATTCCTCGTCTACACTTCAAATGTATGTAAATGCGACACTTCCTTGCAAGGAAATAGCGTTTGCAGATGTCTACGTATCGAAGCAATAGATTTCAAATGCTTCTTAAAACGAGATATTGCATCTCATATCTACGTTTCATGATAAGATATAATATTCATTGCGAAGTGTTATGCATTCCTCGTCTACGATTCAAATGAAAGTAAATGCGACACTTCCTTGCTAGGAAATAGCGTCTGCAGATGTCTAGGTATCGTAGAAATAGAGTTCTAATGCTTCTTAAAACGCGATATCGCATCACATTTCTAAGTTTCATGGTAAGATATAATATGATTTGCGAAGTGATATGTATTCCTCGTCTACATTTCAAATGAATGTAAATGCGACACTTCCTTGCTAGGAAATAGCGTCTGCAGATGTCTAGGTATCGTAGCAATAGAGTTCTAATGCTTCTTAAAACGCGATATCGCATCTCATTTCTATGTTTCATGGTAAGATATAATATGATTTGCGAAGTGTTATGTATTCCTCGTCTACACATCAAATGATTGTAAATGCGACACTTCCTTGCTAGGAAATAGCGTTTGCAGATGTCTACGTATCGTAGCAATAGAGTTGTTATGATTCTTAAAGCGCGATATCGCATCACATTTCTATGTTTCATGGTAAGATATAATATGATTTGCGAAGTGTTATGTATTCCTCGTCTACACTTCAAATGAATGTGAATGCGACACTTCCTCGCTAGGGAAAAGCGTTTGCAGATGTCTACGTATCGTAGCAATAGATTTCTAATGCTTCTTAAAACGCGATATCGCATCTCATTTCTATGTTTCATGGTAAGATATAATATGATTTGCCAAGTGTTATGTATTCCTCGTCTACACTTCAAATGAATGTAAATGCGACACTTCTTTGCAAGGAAATAGCGTTTGCAGATGTCTACGTATCGTAACAATAGAGTTCTTATGATTCTTAGAACGCGATATCGCATGACATTTCTATGTTTCATGGTAAAATATAATATGATTTGCGGAGTGTTATGTATTCCTCGTCTACACTTCAAATGAATGTGAATGCGACACTTCCTCGCTAGGAAATAGCGTTTGCAGATGTCTACGTATCGTAGCAGTAGAGTTCTAATGCTTCTTAAAACGCGATATCGCATCTCATTTCTATGTTTCATGATAAGATATAATATGATTTGCGAAGTGTTATTTATTCCTCGTCTACACTTCAAATGAATGAAAATACGACACTTCCTTGCAAGGAAATAGCGTTTGCAAATGTCTACCTATCGTAGCAATAGTGTTCTAATGCTTCTTAAAACGCGATATCGCATCTCATTTCTATGTTTCATGGTAAGATATAATATGATTTGCGAAGTGTTATGTATTCCTCGTCTACACTTCAAATGAATGTGAATGCGACACTTCCTCGCTAGGGAATAGCGTTTGCAGATGTCTACGTATCGTAGCAATAGATTTCTAATGCTTCTTAAAACGCGATATCGCATCTCATTTCTATGTTTTATGGTAAGATATTATATGATTTGCGAAGTATCATGTATTCCTCGTCTACACTTCAAATGAATGTAAATGCGACACTTCCTTGCTAGGAAATAGCGTTTGCAGATGTCTACGTATCGTAGCAATAGAGTTCTTATGATTCTTAAAACGCGATATCGCATCTCATTTCTATGTTT
Organism: Xylocopa sonorina; assembly: GCF_050948175.1. NCBI lineage: Eukaryota > Metazoa > Arthropoda > Insecta > Hymenoptera > Apidae > Xylocopa > Xylocopa sonorina. Next base: position 384,024 of record NW_027490171.1, read on the forward strand.
CACGGTAAGATATAATATGATTTGCGAAGTGTTATGTATTCCTCGTCTACACTTCAAATGTATGTAAATGCGACACTTCCTTGCAAGGAAATAGCGTTTGCAGATGTCTACGTATCGAAGCAATAGATTTCAAATGCTTCTTAAAACGAGATATTGCATCTCATATCTACGTTTCATGATAAGATATAATATTCATTGCGAAGTGTTATGCATTCCTCGTCTACGATTCAAATGAAATTAAATGCGACACTTTCTTGCAAGGAAATAGCGTTTGCAGATGTCTACGTATCGTAGCAATGGATTTCTGATGCTCCTTAAAACGCGATATCGCATCTCATTTCTATGTTTCATGGTAAGATATAATATGATTTGCGAAGTGTCATGTATTCCTCGTCCACACTTCAAATGAATGTAAATGCGACACTTCCTTGCTAGGAAATAGCGTTTGCAGATGTCTACGTATCGAAGCAATAGATTTCAAATGCTTCTTAAAACGAGATATTGCATCTCATATCTACGTTTCATGATAAGATATAATATTTATTGCGAAGTGTTATGCATTCCTCGTCTACGATTCAAATGAAATTAAATGCGACACTTCCTTGCAAGGAAATATCGATTGCAGATGTCTACGTATCGTAGCAATAGAGTTCATATGATTCTTAAAACGCGATATCGCATCTCATATCTATGTTTCAAGATAAGATATAATATTCATTGCGAAGTGTTATGCATTCCTCGTCTACGATTCAAATGAAAGTAAATGCGACACTTTCTTGCAAGGAAATAGCGTTTGCAGATGTCAACGTATCGTAGCAATGGATTTCTGATGCTTCTTAAAACGCGATATCGCATCTCATTTCTATGTTTCATGGTAAGATATAATATGATTTGCCAACTGTTATGTATTCCTCGTCTACACTTCAAATGAATGTAAATGCGACACATCTTTGCAAGGAAATAGCGTTTGCAGATGTCTACGTATCGTAACAATAGAGTTCTTATGATTCTTAAAACGCGATATCGCATTACATTTCTATGTTTCATGGTAAAATATAATATGATTTGCGGAGTGTTATGTATTCCTCGTCTACACTTCAAATGAATGTGAATGCGACACTTCCTCGCTAGGAAATAGCGTTTGCAGATGTCTACGTATCGTAGCAGTAGAGTTCTAATGCTTCTTAAAACGCAATATCGCATCTCATTTCTATGTTTCATGATAAGATATAATATGATTTGCGAAGTGTTATTTATTCCTCGTCTACACTTCAAATGAATGACAATGCGACACTTCCTTGCAAGGAAATTGCGTTTGCAAATGTCTACCTATCGTAGCAATAGTGTTCTAATGCTTCTTAAAACGCGATATCGCATCTCATTTCTATGTTTCATGGTAAGATATAATATGATTTGCGAAGTGTTATGTATTCCTCGTCTACACTTCAAATGAATGTGAATGCGACACTTCCTCGCTAGGGAATAGCGTTTGCAGATGTCTACGTATCGTAGCAATAGATTTCTAATGCTTCTTAAAACGCGATATCGCATATCATTTCTATGTTTTATGGTAAGATATTATATGATTTGCGAAGTATCATGTATTCCTCGTCTACACTTCAAATGAATGTAAATGCGACACTTCCTTGCTAGGAAATAGCGTTTGCAGATGTCTACGTATCGTAGCAATAGAGTTCTTATGATTCTTAAAACGCGATATCGCATCTCATTTCTATGTTTCACGGTAAGATATAATATGATTTGCGAAGTGTTATGTATTCCTCGTCTACACTTCAAATGTATGTAAATGCGACACTTCCTTGCAAGGAAATAGCGTTTGCAGATGTCTACGTATCGAAGCAATAGATTTCAAATGCTTCTTAAAACGAGATATTGCATCTCATATCTACGTTTCATGATAAGATATAATATTCATTGCGAAGTGTTATGCATTCCTCGTCTACGATTCAAATGAAATTAAATGCGACACTTTCTTGCAAGGAAATAGCGTTTGCAGATGTTTACGTATCGTAGCAATGGATTTCTGATGCTCCTTAAAACGCGATATCGCATCTCATTTCTATGTTTCATGGTAAGATATAATATGATTTGCGAAGTGTCATGTATTCCTCGTCCACACTTCAAATGAATGTAAATGCGACACTTCCTTGCTAGGAAATAGCGTCTGCAGATGTCTAGGTATCGTAGCAATAGAGTTCATATGATTCTTAAAACGCGATATCGCATCTCATATCTATGTTTCAAGATAAGATATAATATTCATTGCGAAGTGTTATGCATTCCTCGTCTACGATTCAAATGAAAGTAAATGCGACACTTTCTTGCAAGGAAATAGCGTTTGCAGATGTCTACGTATCGTAGCAATGGATTTCTGATGCTTCTTAAAACGCGATATCGCATCTCATTTCTATGTTTCATGGTAAGATATAATATGATTTGCGAAGTGTCATGTATTCCTCGTCCACACTTCAAATGAATGTAAATGCGACACTTCCTTGCTAGGAAATAGCGTCTGCAGATGTCTAGGTATCGTAGCAATAGAGTTCATATGATTCTTAAAACGCGATATCGCATCTCATATCTATGTTTCAAGATAAGATATAATATTCATTGCGAAGTGTTATGCATTCCTCGTCTACGATTCAAATGAAAGTAAATGCGACACTTTCTTGCAAGGAAATAGCGTTTGCAGATGTCTACGTATCGTAGCAATGGATTTCTGATGCTTCTTAAAACGCGATATCGCATCTCATTTCTATGTTTCATGGTAAGATATAATATGATTTGCGAAGTGTTATGTATTCCTCGTCTACACTTCAAATGAATGTGAATGCGACACTTCCTCGCTAGGGAATAGCGTTTGCAGATGTCTACGTATCGTAGCAATAGATTTCTAATGCTTCTTAAAACGCGATATCGCATATCATTTCTATGTTTTATGGTAAGATATTATATGATTTGCGAAGTATCATGTATTCCTCGTCTACACTTCAAATGAATGTAAATGCGACACTTCCTTGCTAGGAAATAGCGTTTGCAGATGTCTACGTATCGTAGCAATAGAGTTCTTATGATTCTTAAAACGCGATATCGCATCTCATTTCTATGTTTCACGGTAAGATATAATATGATTTGCGAAGTGTTATGTATTCCTCGTCTACACTTCAAATGTATGTAAATGCGACACTTCCTTGCAAGGAAATAGCGTTTGCAGATGTCTACGTATCGAAGCAATAGATTTCAAATGCTTCTTAAAACGAGATATTGCATCTCATATCTACGTTTCATGATAAGATATAATATTCATTGCGAAGTGTTATGCATTCCTCGTCTACGATTCAAATGAAATTAAATGCGACACTTTCTTGCAAGGAAATAGCGTTTGCAGATGTTTACGTATCGTAGCAATGGATTTCTGATGCTCCTTAAAACGCGATATCGCATCTCATTTCTATGTTTCATGGTAAGATATAATATGATTTGCGAAGTGTCATGTATTCCTCGTCCACACTTCAAATGAATGTAAATGCGACACTTCCTTGCTAGGAAATAGCGTCTGCAGATGTCTAGGTATCGTAGCAATAGAGTTCATATGATTCTTAAAACGCGATATCGCATCTCATATCTATGTTTCAAGATAAGATATAATATTCATTGCGAAGTGTTATGCATTCCTCGTCTACGATTCAAATGAAAGTAAATGCGACACTTTCTTGCAAGGAAATAGCGTTTGCAGATGTCTACGTATCGTAGCAATGGATTTCTGATGCTTCTTAAAACGCGATATCGCATCTCATTTCTATGTTTCATGGTAAGATATAATATGATTTGCGAAGTGTCATGTATTCCTCGTCCACACTTCAAATGAATGTAAATGCGACACTTCCTTGCTAGGAAATCGCGTCTGCAGATGTCTAGGTATCGTAGCAATAGAGTTCATATGATTCTTAAAACGCGATATCGCATCTCATATCTATGTTTCAAGATAAGATATAATATTCATTGCGAAGTGTTATGCATTCCTCGTCTACGATTCAAATGAAAGTAAATGCGACACTTTCTTGCAAGGAAATAGCGTTTGCAGATGTCTACGTATCGTAGCAATGGATTTCTGATGCTTCTTAAAACGCGATATCGCATCTCATTTCTATGTTTCATGGTAAGATATAATATGATTTGCGAAGTGTTATGTATTCCTCGTCTACACTTCAAATGTATGTAAATGCGACACTTCCTTGCAAGGAAATAGCGTTTGCAGATGTCTACGTATCGAAGCAATAGATTTCAAATGCTTCTTAAAACGAGATATTGCATCTCATATCTACGTTTCATGATAAGATATAATATTCATTGCGAAGTGTTATGCATTCCTCGTCTACGATTCAAATGAAAGTAAATGCGACACTTCCTTGCTAGGAAATAGCGTCTGCAGATGTCTAGGTATCGTAGAAATAGAGTTCTAATGCTTCTTAAAACGCGATATCGCATCACATTTCTAAGTTTCATGGTAAGATATAATATGATTTGCGAAGTGATATGTATTCCTCGTCTACATTTCAAATGAATGTAAATGCGACACTTCCTTGCTAGGAAATAGCGTCTGCAGATGTCTAGGTATCGTAGCAATAGAGTTCTAATGCTTCTTAAAACGCGATATCGCATCTCATTTCTATGTTTCATGGTAAGATATAATATGATTTGCGAAGTGTTATGTATTCCTCGTCTACACATCAAATGATTGTAAATGCGACACTTCCTTGCTAGGAAATAGCGTTTGCAGATGTCTACGTATCGTAGCAATAGAGTTGTTATGATTCTTAAAGCGCGATATCGCATCACATTTCTATGTTTCATGGTAAGATATAATATGATTTGCGAAGTGTTATGTATTCCTCGTCTACACTTCAAATGAATGTGAATGCGACACTTCCTCGCTAGGGAAAAGCGTTTGCAGATGTCTACGTATCGTAGCAATAGATTTCTAATGCTTCTTAAAACGCGATATCGCATCTCATTTCTATGTTTCATGGTAAGATATAATATGATTTGCCAAGTGTTATGTATTCCTCGTCTACACTTCAAATGAATGTAAATGCGACACTTCTTTGCAAGGAAATAGCGTTTGCAGATGTCTACGTATCGTAACAATAGAGTTCTTATGATTCTTAGAACGCGATATCGCATGACATTTCTATGTTTCATGGTAAAATATAATATGATTTGCGGAGTGTTATGTATTCCTCGTCTACACTTCAAATGAATGTGAATGCGACACTTCCTCGCTAGGAAATAGCGTTTGCAGATGTCTACGTATCGTAGCAGTAGAGTTCTAATGCTTCTTAAAACGCGATATCGCATCTCATTTCTATGTTTCATGATAAGATATAATATGATTTGCGAAGTGTTATTTATTCCTCGTCTACACTTCAAATGAATGAAAATACGACACTTCCTTGCAAGGAAATAGCGTTTGCAAATGTCTACCTATCGTAGCAATAGTGTTCTAATGCTTCTTAAAACGCGATATCGCATCTCATTTCTATGTTTCATGGTAAGATATAATATGATTTGCGAAGTGTTATGTATTCCTCGTCTACACTTCAAATGAATGTGAATGCGACACTTCCTCGCTAGGGAATAGCGTTTGCAGATGTCTACGTATCGTAGCAATAGATTTCTAATGCTTCTTAAAACGCGATATCGCATCTCATTTCTATGTTTTATGGTAAGATATTATATGATTTGCAAAGTATCATGTATTCCTCGTCTACACTTCAAATGAATGTAAATGCGACACTTCCTTGCTAGGAAATAGCGTTTGCAGATGTCTACGTATCGTAGCAATAGAGTTCTTATGATTCTTAAAACGCGATATCGCATCTCATTTCTATGTTTCACGGTAAGATATAATATGATTTGCGAAGTGTTATGTATTCCTCGTCTACACTTCAAATGTATGTAAATGCGACACTTCCTTGCAAGGAAATAGCGTTTGCAGATGTCTACGTATCGAAGCAATAGATTTCAAATGCTTCTTAAAACGAGATATTGCATCTCATATCTACGTTTCATGATAAGATATAATATTCATTGCGAAGTGTTATGCATTCCTCGTCTACGATTCAAATGAAATTAAATGCGACACTTTCTTGCAAGGAAATAGCGTTTGCAGATGTCTACGTATCGTAGCAATGGATTTCTGATGCTCCTTAAAACGCGATATCGCATCTCATTTCTATGTTTCATGGTAAGATATAATATGATTTGCGAAGTGTCATGTATTCCTCGTCCACACTTCAAATGAATGTAAATGCGACACTTCCTTGCTAGGAAATAGCGTTTGCAGATGTCTACGTATCGAAGCAATAGATTTCAAATGCTTCTTAAAACGAGATATTGCATCTCATATCTACGTTTCATGATAAGATATAATATTTATTGCGAAGTGTTATGCATTCCTCGTCTACGATTCAAATGAAATTAAATGCGACACTTCCTTGCAAGGAAATATCGATTGCAGATGTCTACGTATCGTAGCAATAGAGTTCATATGATTCTTAAAACGCGATATCGCATCTCATATCTATGTTTCAAGATAAGATATAATATTCATTGCGAAGTGTTATGCATTCCTCGTCTACGATTCAAATGAAAGTAAATGCGACACTTTCTTGCAAGGAAATAGCGTTTGCAGATGTCAACGTATCGTAGCAATGGATTTCTGATGCTTCTTAAAACGCGATATCGCATCTCATTTCTATGTTTCATGGTAAGATATAATATGATTTGCCAACTGTTATGTATTCCTCGTCTACACTTCAAATGAATGTAAATGCGACACATCTTTGCAAGGAAATAGCGTTTGCAGATGTCTACGTATCGTAACAATAGAGTTCTTATGATTCTTAAAACGCGATATCGCATTACATTTCTATGTTTCATGGTAAAATATAATATGATTTGCGGAGTGTTATGTATTCCTCGTCTACACTTCAAATGAATGTGAATGCGACACTTCCTCGCTAGGAAATAGCGTTTGCAGATGTCTACGTATCGTAGCAGTAGAGTTCTAATGCTTCTTAAAACGCAATATCGCATCTCATTTCTATGTTTCATGATAAGATATAATATGATTTGCGAAGTGTTATTTATTCCTCGTCTACACTTCAAATGAATGACAATGCGACACTTCCTTGCAAGGAAATTGCGTTTGCAAATGTCTACCTATCGTAGCAATAGTGTTCTAATGCTTCTTAAAACGCGATATCGCACCTCATTTCTATGTTTCATGGTAAGATATAATATGATTTGCGAAGTGTTATGTATTCCTCGTCTACACTTCAAATGAATGTGAATGCGACACTTCCTCGCTAGGGAATAGCGTTTGCAGATGTCTACGTATCGTAGCAATAGATTTCTAATGCTTCTTAAAACGCGATATCGCATATCATTTCTATGTTTTATGGTAAGATATTATATGATTTGCGAAGTATCATGTATTCCTCGTCTACACTTCAAATGAATGTAAATGCGACACTTCCTTGCTAGGAAATAGCGTTTGCAGATGTCTACGTATCGTAGCAATAGAGTTCTTATGATTCTTAAAACGCGATATCGCATCTCATTTCTATGTTTCACGGTAAGATATAATATGATTTGCGAAGTGTTATGTATTCCTCGTCTACACTTCAAATGTATGTAAATGCGACACTTCCTTGCAAGGAAATAGCGTTTGCAGATGTCTACGTATCGAAGCAATAGATTTCAAATGCTTCTTAAAACGAGATATTGCATCTCATATCTACGTTTCATGATAAGATATAATATTCATTGCGAAGTGTTATGCATTCCTCGTCTACGATTCAAATGAAATTAAATGCGACACTTTCTTGCAAGGAAATAGCGTTTGCAGATGTTTACGTATCGTAGCAATGGATTTCTGATGCTCCTTAAAACGCGATATCGCATCTCATTTCTATGTTTCATGGTAAGATATAATATGATTTGCGAAGTGTTATGTATTCCTTGTCTACACTTCAAATGAATGTAAATGCGACACTTCCTTGCAAGAAAATAGCGTTTGCAGATGTCTACGTATCGAAGCAATAGATTTCAAATGCTTCTTAAAACGAGATATTGCATCTCATATCTATGTTTCATGATAAGATATAATATTCTTTGCGAAGTGTTATGCATTCCTCGTCTACGATTCAAATGAATGTGAATGCGACTCTTCCTTGCACGGAAATAGCGTTTGCAAATGTCTACCTATCGTAGCAATAGATTTCTTATGATTCTTAAAACGCGATATCGCATCTCATTTCTATGCTTCATGGTAAGATATAATATGATTTGCGATGTGCTATGTATTCCTCGTCTACACTTCAAATGAATGTAAATGCAATTTCCTTGCAAGGAAATAGCGTCTGCAGATGTCTAGGTATCGTAGCAATAGAGTTCTAATGCTTCTTAAAACGCGATATCGCATCTCATTTCTACGTATCACGGTAAGATATAATAAGATTTGCGAAGTGTCATGTATTCCTCGTCTACACTTCAAATGAATGTGAATGCGACACTTCCTCGCTAGGAAATAGCGTTTGCAGATGTCTACGTACCGTAGCAATAGATTTCTAATGCTTCTTAAAACGCGATATCGCATCTCATTTCTATGTTTCATGGTATGGTATAATATGATTTGCGAAGTGTTATGTATTCCTTGTCTACACTTCAAATGAATGTAAATGCGACACTTCCTTGCAAGGAAATAGCGTTTGCAGATGTCTACGTATTGAAGCAATAGATTTCAAATGCTTCTTAAAACGAGTTATTGCATCTCATATCTATGTTTCAAGATACGATATGATATTCATTGCGAAGTGTTATGCATTCCTCGTCTACGATTTGAATGAAAGTAAATGCGACACTTCGTTGCAAGGAAATAGCGTTTGCTGATGTCTACGTATCGTAGCATTAGAGTTCTAATGCTTCTTAAAACGAGATATTGCATCTCATATCTATGTTTCATGATAAGATATAATATTCATTGCGAAGTGTTATGCATTCCTCGTCTACGATTCAAATGAAAGTAAATGCGACACTTCCTTGCAAGGAAATAGCGATTGCAGATGTCTACGTATCGTAGCAATAGATTTCTTATGATTATTAAAACGCGATATCGCATCTCATTTCTATGTTTCATGGTAAGATATAATATGATTTGCGATGTGCTATGTATTCCTCGTCTACACTTCAAATGAATGTAAATGCGACACTTCCTTGCAAGGAAATAGCGTTTGCAAATGTCTACCTATCGTAGCAATAGTGTTCTAATGCTTCTTAAAACGCGATATCGCATCTCATTTCTATGTTTCATGGTAAGATATAATATGATTTGCGAAGTGTTAAGTATTCCTCGCCTACACTTCAATTGAATGTAAATGCGACACTTCCTTGCAAGGAAATAGCGTTTGCAAATGTCTACCTATCGTAGCAATAGTGTTCTAATGCTTCTTAAAACGCGATATCGCATCTCATTTCTATGTTTCATGGTAAGATATAATATGATTTGCGAAGTGTCATGTATTCCTCGTCTACACTTCAAATGGATGTAAATGCGACACTTCCTTGCAAGGAAATAGCGTTTGCAGATGTCTACGTATCGTAGCAATAGAGATCTTATGATACTTAAAACGCGATATCGGATCTCATTTCTATGTTTCATGGTAAGATATAATATGATTTGCGAAGTGTTATGTATTCCTCGTCTACACTTCAAATGAATGTAAATGCGACACTTCTTTGCAAGGAAATAGCGTTTGCAGATGTCTACGTATCGTAGCAATAGAGTTCTAATGCTTCTTAAAACGCGATATCGCATCTCATTTTTATGTTTCATGGTAAGATATATAATGATTTGCGAAGTGTCATGTATTCCTCGTCTACACTTCAAATGAATGTAAATGCGACACTTCCTTAGAAGGAAATAGCGTTTGCAGATATCTACGTATCGTAGCATTAGAGTTCTTATGATTCTTAAAACGCGATATCGCATCTCATTTCTACGTTTCATGGTAAGATATTATATGATTTGCGAAGTGTCATGTATTCCTCGTCTACACGTCAAATGAATGTAAGTGCGACACTTCCTTGCTAGGAAGTAGCGTCTGCAGATGTCTAGGTATCGTAGCAGTAGAGTTCTAATGCTTCTTAAAACGCGATATCGCATCTCATTTCTATGTTTCATGGTAAGATATAATATGATTTGCGAAGTGTTATGTATTCCTCGTCTACACATCAAATGAATGTAAATGCGACACTTCCTTGCAAGGAATTAGCGTTTGCAGACGTCTACGTATCGTAGCAATAGAGTTCATATGATTCTTAAAACGCGATATCGCATCTCATATCTATGTTTCAAGATAAGATATAATTTTCATTGCGAAGTGTTATGCATTCCTCGTCTACGATTCAAATGAAAGTAAATGCGACACTTCCTTGCACGGAAATAGCGTTTGCAGATGTCTACGTATCGTAGCAATAGAGTTCTTATGATTCTTAAAACGCGATATCGCATCACATTTCTATGTTTCATGGTAAAATATAATATGATTTGCGGAGTGTTATGTATTCCTCGTCTACACTTCAAATGAATGTGAATGCGAAACATCCTCGCTAGGAAATAGCGTTTGCAGATGTCGAAGTATCGTAGCAGTAGTGTTCTAATGCTTCTTAAAACGCGATATCGCATTTCATTTCTATGTTTCATGGTAAGATATAATATGATTTGCGAAGTGTTATGTATTCCTCGTCTTCACATCAAATGAATGTAAGCGCGACACTTCCTTGCAAGGAATTAGCGTTTGCAGATGTCTACGTATCGTAGCAATAGAGTTCTTATGATTCTTAAAACGCGATATCGCATCTCATTTCTATGTTTCATGGTAAGGTATAATATGTTTTGCGAAGTGTTATATATCCGTCGTCTACACTTCAAATGAATGTAAATGCGACACTTTCTTGGAAGGAAATAGCGTTTGCAGATGTCAACGTATCGTAGCAATAGAGTTCTAATGCTTCTTAAAACGCGATATCGCATCTCATTTCTATGTTTCATGGTAAGATATAATATGATTTGCGAAGTGTTATGTATTCCTCGTCTACACATCAACTGAATGTAAATGCGACACTTCCTTGCTAGGAAGTAGCGTCTGCAGATGTCTAGGTATCGTAACAATTCAGTTCTAATGCTTCTTAAAACGCGATATCGCATCTCATTTCTATGTTTCGTGGTAAGATATAATATGATTTGCGGAGTGTTATGTATTCCTCGTCTACACTTCAAATGAATGTGAATGCGACACTTCCTCGCTAGGAAATTGCGTTTGCAGATGTCTACGTATCGTAGCAGTAGAGTTCTAATGCCTCTTAAAACGCGATATCGCATCTCATTTCTATGTTTCATGGAAAGATATAATATGATTTGCGAAGTGTTATTTATTCCTCGTCTACACTTCAAATGAATGAAAATGCGACACTTCCTTGCAAGGAAATAGCGTTTGCAAATGTCAACCTATCGTAGCAATAGTGTTCTAATGCTTCTTAAAACGCGATATCGCATCTCATTTCTATGTTTCGTGGTAAGATATAATATGATTTGCGGAGTGTTATGTATTCCTCGTCTGCACTTCAAATGAATGTGAATGCGACACTTCCTCGCTAGGAAATAGCGTTTGCAGATGTCTACGTATCGTAGCAGTAGTGTTCTGATGCCTCTTAAAACGCGATATCGCATCTCATTTCTATGTTTCATGGAAAGATATAATATGATTTGCGAAGTGTTATTTATTCCTCGTCTACACTTCAAATGAATGAAAATGCGACACTTCCTTGCAAGGAAATAGCGTTTGCAAATGTCAACCTATCGTAGCAATAGTGTTCTAATGCTTCTTAAAACGCGATATCGCATCTCATTTCTATGTTTCATGGTAAGATATAATATGATTCGCGAAGTGTTATGTATTCCTCGTCTACACTTCAAATGAATGTAAATGCGACACTTCCTTGCAAGGAATTAGCGTTTGCAGATGTCTACATATCGTAGCAATAGAGTTCTTATGATTCTTAAAACGCGATATCGCATATCATTTCTATGTTTCATGGTAAGGTATAATATGATTTGCGAAGTGTCATGTATTCCTCGTATACACTTCAAATGAATGTAAATGCGACACTTCCTTGGAAGGAAATAGCGTTTGCAGATGTCAGCGTATCGTAGCAATAGTGTTCTAATGCTTCTTAAAACGCGATATCGCATCTCATTTCTATGTTTCATGGTAAGATATAATATGATTTGCGAAGTGTTATGTATTCCTCGTCTACACTTCAAATGAATGTAAATGCGACACTTCCTTGCAAGGAAATAGCGTTTGCTGATGTCTACGTATCGTAGCAATGGATTTCTGCTGCATCTTAAAACGCGATATCGCATCTCATTTCTATGTTTCATGGTAAGATATAATATGATTTGCGAAGTGTTATGTATTCCTTGTCTACATTTCAAATGAATGTAAATGCGACACTTCCTTGCAAGAAAATCGCGTTTGCAGATGTCTACGTATCGAAGCAATAGATTTCAAATGCTTCTTAAAACGAGATATTGCATCTCATATCTATGTTTCATGATAGGATATAATATTCTTTGCGAAGTGTTATGCATTCCTCGTCTACGATTCAAATGAATGTAAATGCGACTCTTCCTTGCACGGAAATAGCGTTTGCAAATGTCTACCTATCGTAGCAGTAGTGTTCTAATGCTTCTTAGAACGCGATGTCGCATCTCATTTCTATGTTTCATGGTAAGATATAATATGATTTGCGAAGTGTTATGTATTCCTCGTCTACACATCAAATGAATGTAAATGCGACACTTCCTTGCAAGGAATTAGCGTTTGCAGATGTCTACGTATCGTAGCAATAGAGTTCTTATGATTCTTAAAACGCGATATCGCATCTCATTTGTATGTTTCATGGTAAGGTATAATATGATTTGCGAAGTGTTATATATCCGTCGTCTACACTTCAAATGATTGTAAATGCGACACTTTCTTGCAAGGAAATAGCGTTTGCTGATGTCTACGTATCGTAGCAATGGATTTCTGCTGCATCTTAAAACGCGATATCGCATCTCATTTCTATGTTTCATGGTAAGATATAATATGATTTGCGAAGTGTCATGTATTCCTTGTCTACACTTCAAATGAATGTAAATGCGACACTTCCTTGCAAGGAAATAGCGTTTGCAGATGTCTACGTATCGAAGCAATAGATTTCAAATGCTTCTTAAAACGAGATATTGCATCTCATATCTATGTTTCATGATAAGATATAATATTCTTTGCGAAGTGTTATGCATTCCTCGTCTACGATTCAAATGAAAGTAAATGCGACACTTCCTTGCAAGGAAATAGCGATTGCAGATGTCTACGTATCGTTGCAATAGAGTTCATATGATTCTTAAAACGCGATATCGCATCTCATATCTATGTTTCAAGATAAGATATAATATTCATTGCGAAGCGTTATGCATTCCTCGTCTACGATTTGAATGAAAGTAAATGCGACACTTCGTTGCAAGGAAATAGCGATTGCAGATGTCTACGAATCGTAGCAATAGAGTTCTAATGCTTCTTAAAACGCGATATCGGATCTCATTTCTATGTTTAATGGTAAGATATAATATGATTTACGAAGTGTTATGTATTCCTCGTCTACACTTCAAACGAATGTAAATGCGACACTTCCTTGCTAGGAAGTAGCGTCTGCAGATGTCTATATATCGTAGCAATAGAGTTCTTATGATTCTTAAAACGCGATATCGCATCACATTTCTATGTTTCGTGGTAAGATATAATATGATTTGCGGAGTGTTATGTATTCCTCGTCTACACTTCAAATGAATGTGAATGCGACACTTCCTCGCTAGGAAATAGCGTTTGCAGATGTCTACGTATCGTAGCAGTAGAGCTCTAATGCCTCTTAAAACGCGATATCGCATCTCATTTCTATGTTTCATGGTAAGATATAATATGATTTGCGAAGTGTTATGTATTCCTCGTCTACATATCAAATGAATGTAAATGCGACACTTCCTTGCAAGGAAATAGCGTTTGCAGATGTCTACGTATCGTAGCAATAGAGTTCTTATGATCCTTAAAACGCGATATCGCACCTCATTTCTATGTTTCATGGTAAGGTATAATATGATTTGCGAAGTGTTATATATCCGTCGTCTACACTTCAAATGAATGTAAATGCGACACTTTCTTGCTAGGAAGTAGCGTCTGCAGATGTCTAGGTATCGTAGCAATAGAGTTCTAATGCTTCTTAAAACGCGATATCGCATCACATTTCTATGTTTCGTGGTAAGATATAATATGATTTGCGAAGTGTCATGTATTCCTCGTCCACGCTTCAAATGAATGTAAATGCGACACTTCCTTGCAAGGAAATAGCGTTTGCAAATGTCTACCTATCGTAGCAATAGTGTTCTAATGCTTCTTAAAACGCGATATCGCATCTCATTTCTATGTTTAATGGTAAGATATAATATGATTTGCGAAGTGTTATGTATTCCTCGTCTACACTTCAAATGAATGTAAACGCGACACTTCCTTGCTAGGAAATAGCGTCTGCAGATGTCTAGGTATCGTAGCAATAGAGTTCTAATGCTTCTTAAAACTCGATATCGCATCTCATTTCTATGTTTCATGGTAAGATGTAATATGATTTGCGAAGTGTTATGCATTCCTCGTCTACGATTCAAATGAATGTAAATGCGACACTTCCTTGCAAAGAAATAGCGTTTGCAGATGTCTACGTCTCGTAGCAATAGGGTTCTTATAATTCTTAAAACGCGATATCGCATCTCATTTCTATGTTTCATGGTAAGATATAACATGATTTGCGAAGTGTTATGTATTCCTCGTCTACACTTCAAATGAATGTAAATGCGACACTTCTTTGCAAGGAAATAGCGTTTGCAGATGTCTACGTATCGTAGCAATAGTGTTCTTATGATACTTAAAACGCGATATCGCATCTCATATCTATGATTCAAGATAAGATATAATATTCATTGCGAAGTGTTATGCATTCCTCGTCTACGATTCAAATGAAAGTAAATGCGACACTTTCTTGCAAGGAAATAGCGTTTGCAGATGTCTACGTATCGTAGCAATTGATTTCTGATGCTTCTTAAAACGCGATATCGCATCTCATTTCTATGTTTCATGGTAAGATATAATATGATTTGCGATGTGTTATGTATTCCTCGTCTACACATCAAATGAATGTAAATGCGACACTTCCTTGCAAGGAATTAGCGTTTGCAGATGTCTACGTATCGTAGCAATAGAGTTCTTATGATTCTTAAAACGCGATATCGCATCTCATTTCTATGTTTCATGGTAAGATATAATATGATTTGCGAAGTGTCATGTATTCCTCGTCTACGCTTCAAATGAATGTAAATGCGACACTTCCTTGCAAGGAAATAGCGTTTGCAAATGTCTACCTATCATAGCAATAGTGTTCTAATGCTTCTTAAAACGCGATATCGCATCTCATTTCTATGTTTCATGGTAAGATATAATATGATTTGCGAAGTGTTATGTATTCCTCGTCTACACATCAACTGAATGTAAATGCGACACTTCCTTGCTAGGAAGTAGCGTCTGCAGATGTCTAGGTATCGTAGCAATAGAGTTCTAATGCTTCTTAAAACGCGATATCGCATCTCATTTCCATGTTTCGTGGTAAGATATAATATGATTTGCGAAGTGTCATGTATTCCTGGTCCACGCTTCAAATGAATGTAAATGCCACACTTCCTTGCAAGGAAATAGCGTTTGCAGATGTCTACGTATCGTAGCAATAGAGTTCTTGTGATTCTTAAAACGCGATATCGGATCTCATTTCTATGTTTCATGGTAAGATATAATATGATTTGCCAAGTGTTATGTATTCCTCGTCTACACATCAACTGAATGTAAATGCGACACTTCCTTGCTAGGAAGTAGCGTCTGCAGATGTCTAGGTATCGTAGCAATAGAGTTCTAATGCTTCTTAAAACGCGATATCGCATCTCCTTTCTATGTTTCGTGGTAAGATATAATATGATTTGCGAAGTGTCATGTATTCCTCGTCTACCCTTCAAATGAATGTAAATGCGACACTTCCTTGCTAGGAAGTAGCGTCTGCAGATGTCTAGGTATCGTAGCAATAGAGTTCTAATGCTTCTTAAAACGCGATATCGCATCTCGTTTCTATGTTTCGTGGTAAGATATAATATGATTTGCGAAGTGTCATATATTCCTGGTCCACGCTTCAAATGAATGTAAATGCGACACTTCCTTGCAAGGAAATAGCGTTTGCAGATGTCTACGTATCGTAGCAATAGAGTTCTTGTGATTCTTAAAACGCGATATCGGATCTCATTTCTATGTTTCATGGTAAGATATAATATGATTTGCGAAGTGTTATGTATTCCTCGTCTACACTTCAAATGAATGTAAATGCGACACTTCTTTGCAAGGAAATAGCGTTTGCTGATGTCTACGTATCGTAACAATAGAGTTCTTATGATTCATAAAACGCGATATCGCATCACATTTCTATGTTTCATGGTAAAATATAATATGATTTGCGGAGTGTTATGTATTCCTCGTCTACACTTCAAATGAATGTGAATGCGACACTTCCTTGCTAGGAAATAGCGTTTGCCGATGTCTACGTATCGTAGCAATAGAGTTCTTATGATTCTTAAAACGCGATATCGCATCTCATTTCTATGTTTCATGGTATGATATAATATGATTTGCGTAGTGTTATGTATTCCTCGTCTACACTTCAAATGAATGTAAATGCGACACTTCCTTGCAAGGAAATAGCGTTTGCAGATGTCTACGTATCGAAGCAATAGATTTCAAATGCTTCTTAAAACGAGATATTGCATCTCATATCTACGTTTCATGATAAGATATAATATTCATTGCGAAGTGTTATGCATTCCTCGTCTACGATTCAAATGAAAGTAAATGCGACACTTCGTTGCAAGAAAATAGCGATTGCAGATGTCTACGTATCGTAGCAATAGAGTTCATATGATCCTTAAAACGCGATATCGCATCTCATATCTATGTTTCAAGATAAGATATAATATTCATTGCTAAGTGTTATGCATTCCTCGTCTACGATTCAAATGAAAGTAAACGTGACACTTCGTTGCAAGGAAATAGCGATTGCAGATGTCTGCGTATCGTAGCAATAGAGTTCTAATGCTTCTTAAAACGCGATATCGCATCTCATTTCTATGTTTCATGGTAAGATGTAATATGATATGCGAAGTGTTATGTATTCCTCGTCTACACTTCAAATGAATGTAAATGCAACCCTTCCTTGCAAGGAAATAGCGTTTGCAGATGTCTACGTATCGAAGCAATAGAGTTCAAATGCTTCTTAAAACGAGATATTGCATCTCATATCTATGTTTCATGATAAGATATAATATTCTTTGCGAAGTGTTATGTATTCCTCGTCTACACTTCAAATGAATGTAAATGCGACACTTCCTTGCAAGGAAATAGCGTTTGCAGATGTCTACCTATCGTAGCAATAGTGTTCTAATGCTTCTTAAAACGCGATATCGCATCTCATTTCTATGTTTCATGGTAAGATGTAATATGATTTGCGAAGTGTTATGTATTCCTCGTCTACACTTCAAATGAATGTAAATGCAACCCTTCCTTGCAAGGAAATAGCGTTTGCAGATGTCTACGTATCGAAGCAATAGAGTTCATATGATTCTTAAAACGCGATATCGCATCTCATATCTATGTTTCAAGATAAGATATAATATTCATTGCGAAGTGTTATGCATTCCTCGTCTACGATTCAAATGAATGTAAATGCGACACTTTCTTGCAAGGAAATAGCGTTTGCAGATGTCTACGTATCGTAGCAATGGATTTCTGATGCTTCTTAAAACGCGATATCGCATCCCATTTCTGTGTTTCATGGTAAGATATAATATGATTTGCGAAGTGTCATGTATTCCTCGTCCACACTTCAAATGAATGTAAATGCGACACTTCCTTGCTAGGAAATAGCGTCTGCTGATGTCTAGGTATCGTAGAAATAGAGTTCTAATGCTTCTTAAAACGCGATATCGCATCACATTTCTATGTTTCATGGTAAGATATAATATGATTTGCGAAGTGTTATGTATTCCTCGTCTACACTTCAAATGAATGTAAATGCGACACTTTCTTGCAAGGAAATAGCGTTTGCAGATGTCTACGTATCGTAGCAATAGAGTTCTAATGCTTCTTAAAACGCGATATCGCATCACATTTCTATGTTTCATGGTAAGATATAATATGATTTGCGAAGTGTCATGTATTCCTCGTTTACACTTCAAATGAATGTAAATGCGACACTTCCTTGCAAGGAAATAGCGTTTGCAGATGTCCTCGTATCGTAGCAATAGAGTTCTAATGCTTCTTAAAACGCGGTATCGCATCTCATTTCTATGTTTCATGGTAAGATATAATATGATTTGCGAACTGTTATGTATTCCTCATCAACACATCTACTGAATGTAAATGCGACACTTCCTTGCAAGGAAATAGCGTTTGCAAACGTCTACCTATCATAGCAATAGAGTTCTAATGCTTCTTAGAACGCGATGTCGCATCCCATTTCTATGTTTCATGGTAAGATATAATATGATTTGCGAAGTGTTATGTATTCCTCGTCTACACTTTAAATGAATGTAAATGCGACACTTCCTTGCAAGGAAATAGCGTTTGCAGATGTCTACGTATCGAAGCAATAGTGTTCAAATGCTTCTTAAAACGAGATATTGCATCTCATATCTATGTTTCATGATAAGATATAATATTCATTGCGCAGTGTTATGCATTCCTCGTCTACGATTCAAATGAATGTAAATGCAACACTTCCCTGCAAGGAAATAGCGTTTGCAGATGTCTACGTATCGTAGCAGTAGAGTTCTAATGCTTCTTAAAACGCGATATCGCATCTCATTTCTATGTTTCATGGTAAGATATAATATGATTTGCGAAGTGTCATGTATTCCTCGTCTACACTTCAAATGAATGTAAATGCGACACTTCCCTGCAAGGAAATAGCGTTTGCAGATGTCTACGTATCGTCGCAAAAGAGTTCTTATGATTCTTAAAACGCGATATCGGATCTTATTTCTATATTTCATGGTAAGATATAATATGACTTGCGAAGTGTTATGTATTCCTCGTCTACACTTCAAATGAATGTAAATGCGACACTTCCTTGCAAGGAAATAGCGTTTGCAGATGTCTACGTATCGAAGCAATAGATTTCAAATGCTTCTTAAAACGAGATATTGCATCTCATATCTACGTTTCATGATAAGATATAATATTCATTGCGAAGTGTTATGCATTCCTCGTCTACGATTCAAATGAAAGTAAATGCGACACTTGGTTGCAAGGAAATAGCGATTGCAGATGTCTACGTATCGTAGCAATAGAGTTCATATGATCCTTAAAACGCGATATCGCATCTCATATCTATGTTTCAAGATAAGATATAATATTCATTGCGAAGTGTTATGCATTCCTCGTCTACGATTCAAATGAAAGTAAATGCGACACTTCCTTGCAAGGAAATAGCGATTGCAGATGTCTACGTATCGTAGCAATAGAGTTCATATGATTCTTAAAACGCGATATCGCATCTCATATCTATGTTTCAAGATAAGATATAATATTCATTGCGAAGTGTTATGCATTCCTCGTCTACGATTCAAATGAAAGTAAATGCGACACTTTCTTGCAAGGAAATAGCGCTAGCAGATGTCTACGTATCGTAGCAATGGATTTCTGATGCTTCTTAAAACGCGATATCGCATCTCATTTCTGTGTTTCATGGTAAGATATAATATGATTTGCGAAGTGTAATGTATTCCTCGTCCACACTTCAAATGAACGTAAATGCGACACTTCCTTGCTAGGAAATAGCGTCTGCTGATGTCTAGGTATCGTAGAAATAGAGTTCTAATGCTTCTTAAAACGCGATATCGCATCACATTTCTAAGTTTCATGGTAAGATATAATATGATTTGCGAAGTGTTATGTATTCCTCGTCTACACTTCAAATGAATGTAAATGCGACACTTTCTTGCAAGGAAATAGCGTTTGCAGATGTCTACGTATCGTAGCAATAGAGTTCTAATGCTTCTTAAAACGCGATATCGCATCACATTTCTATGTTTCATGGTAAGATATAATATGATTTGCGAAGTGTCATGTATTCCTCGTTTACACTTCAAATGAATGTAAATGCGACACTTCCTTGCAAGGAAATAGCGTTTGCAGATGTCTACGTATCGTAGCAATAGAGTTCTAATGCTTCTTAAAACGCGGTATCGCATCTCATTTCTATGTTTCATGGTAAGATATAATATGATTTGCGAACTGTTATGTATTCCTCATCAACACATCAACTGAATGTAAATGCGACACTTCCTTGCAAGGAAATAGCGTTTGCAGATGTCTACGTATCGTAGCAATAGAGTTCTTATGATTCTTAAAACGCGATATCGCATCTCATTTCTACGTTTCATGGTAGGAAATTATATGATTTGCGAAGTGTCATGTATTCCTCGTGTACACTTCAAATGAATGTAAATGCGACACTTCCTTGCGAGGAAATAGCGTTTGCAGATGTCTATGTATCGTAGCAATAGAATTCTAATGCTTCTTAAAACGCGATATAGCATCACATTTCTATGTTTCATAGTAAGATATAATATGATTTGCGAAGTGTTATGTATTCCTCGTGTACACTTCAAATGAATGTAAATGCGACACTTCCTTGCTAGGAAATAGCGTCTGCAGATGTCTAGGTATCGTAACAGTAGTGTTCTAATGCTTCATAGAACGCGATGTCGCATCTCATTTCTATGTGTCATGGTAAGATATAATATGATTTGCGAAGTGTTATGTATTCCTCGTCTACACTTTAAATGAATGTAAATGCGACACTTCCTTGCAAGGAAATAGCGTTTGCAGATGTCTACGTATCGAAGCAATAGTGTTCAAATGCTTCTTAAAACGAGATATTGCATCTCATATCTATGTTTCATGATAAGATATAATATTCATTGCGAAGTGTTATGCATTCCTCGTCTACGATTCAAATGAATGTAAATGCAACACTTCCTTGCAAGGAAATAGCGTTTGCAGATGTCTACGTATCGTAGCAATAGAGTTCTAATGCTTCTTAAAACGCGATATCGCATCTCATTTCTATGTTTCATGGTAAGATATAATATGATTTGCGTAGTGTTATGTATTCCTCATGAACACATCAACTGATTGTAAATGCGACACTTCCTTGCAAGGAAATAGCGTTTGCAGATGTCTACGTATCGTAGCAATAGAGTTCTTATGATTCTTAAAACGCGATATCGCATCTCATTTCTACGTTTCATGGTAGGATATTATATGATTTGCGAAGTGTTATGTATTCCTCGTCTACACATCAAATGAATGTAAATGCGACACTTCCTTGCTAGGAAATAGCGTTTGCAAATGTCTACCTATTCTAGCAATAGTGTTCTAATGCTTCTTAAAACGCGATATCGCATCTCATTTCTATGTTTCATGGTAAGATATAATATGATTTGCGAAGTGTTATGTATTCCTCGTCTACACTTCAAATGAATGTAAATGCGACACTTCCTTGCAAGGAAATAGCGTTTGCAGATGTCTACGTATCGTAGCAATAGAGTTCTAATGCTTCTTAAAACGCGATATCGCATCACATTTCTATGTTTCATGTTAAGATATAATATGATTTGCGAAGTGTCATGTATTCCTCGTTTACACTTCAAATGAATGTAAATGCGACACTTCCTTGCAAGGAAATAGCGATTGCAGATGTCTACGTATCGTAGCAATAGAGTTGATATGATTCTTAAAACGCGATATCGCATCTCATATCTATGTTTCAAGATAAGATATAATATTCATTGCGAAGTGTTATGCATTCCTCGTCTACGATTCAAATGAAAGTAAATGCGACACTTTCTTGCAAGGAAATAGCGTTTGCAGATGTCTACGTATCGTAGCAATAGAGTTCTAATGCTTCTTAAAACGCGATATCGCATCTCATTTCTATGTTTCATGGTAAGATATAATATGATTTGCGAAGTGTTATGTATTCCTCGTCTACACTTCAAATGAATGTAAATGCGACACTTCCTTGCAAGGAAATAGCGTTTGCAGATGTCTACGTATCGTAGCAATAGAGTTCTAATGCTTCTTAAAACGCGATATCGCATCACATTTCTATGTTTCATGGTAAGATATAATATGATTTGCGAAGTGTCATGTATTCCTCGTTTACACTTCAAATGAATGTAAATGCGACACTTCCTTGCAAGGAAATAGCGATTGCAGATGTCTACGTATCGTAGCAATAGAGTTGATATGATTCTTAAAACGCGATATCGCATCTCATATCTATGTTTCAAGATAAGATATAATATTCATTGCGAAGTGTTATGCATTCCTCGTCTACGATTCAAATGAAAGTAAATGCGACACTTTCTTGCAAGGAAATAGCGTTTGCAGATGTCTACGTTTCGTAGCAATAGAGTTCTAATGCTTCTTAAAACGAGATATTGCATCTCATATCTATGTTTCATGATAAGATATAATATTCATTGCGAAGTGTTATGCATTCCTCGTCTACGATTCAAATGAATGTAAATGCAACACTTCCTTGCAAGGAAATAGCGTTTGCAGATGTCTACGTATCGTAGCAATAGAGTTCTAATGCTTCTTTAAACGCGATATCGCATCTCATATCTATGTTTCAAGATAAGATATAA
The DNA here is from genome assembly GCF_050948175.1 of Xylocopa sonorina. Lineage (NCBI taxonomy): Eukaryota > Metazoa > Arthropoda > Insecta > Hymenoptera > Apidae > Xylocopa > Xylocopa sonorina. The sequence continues at coordinate 407,005 of NW_027490171.1, forward strand.
TATTCATTGCGAAGTGTTATGCATTCCTCGTCTACGATTCAAATGAAAGTAAATGCGACACTTTCTTGCAAGGAAATAGCGTTTGCAGATGTCTACGTATCGTAGCAATGGATTTCTGATGCTTCTTAAAACGCGATATTGCATTCATTTCTATGTTTCATGGTAAGATATAATATGTTTTGCGAAGTGTTATGTATTCCTCGTCTACACTTCAAATGAATGTAAATGCGACACTTTCTTGCAAGGCAATAGCGTTTGCAGATGTCTACGTATCGTAGCAATAGAGTTCTAATGCTTCTTAAAACGCGATATCGCATCACATTTCTATGTTTCATGGTAAGATATAATATGATTTGCGAAGTGTTATGTATTCCTCGTCTACACTTCAAATGAATGTAAATGCGACACTTCCTTGCAAGGAAATAGCGTTTGCAGATGTCTACGTATCGTAGCAATAGAGTTCTAATGCTTCTTAAAACGCGATATCGCATCTCATTTCTATGTCTCATGGTAAGATATAATATGATTTGCGAAGTGTTATGTATTCCTCATCAACACATCAACTGAATGTAAATGCGACACTTCCTTGCAAGGAAATAGCGTTTGCAGATGTCTACGTATCGTAGCAATAGAGTTCTTATGATTCTTAAAACGCGATATCGCATCTCACTTCTACGTTTCATGGTAGGATATTATATGATTTGCGAAGTGTCATGTATTCCTCGTGTACACTTCAAATGAATGTAAATGCGACACTTCCTTGCTAGGAAATAGCGTCTGCAGATGTCTAGGTATCGTAACAGTAGTGTTCTAATGCTTCTTAGAACGCGATGTCGCATCTCATTTCTATGTGTCATGGTAAGATATAATATGATTTGCGAAGTGTTATGTATTCCTCGTCTACACTTTAAATGAATGTAAATGCGACACTTCCTTGCAAGGAAATAGCGTTTGCAGATGTCTACGTATCGAAGCAATAGTGTTCAAATGCTTCTTAAATCGAGATATTGCATCTCATATCTATGTTTCATGATAAGATATAATATTCATTGCGAAGTGTTATGCATTCCTCGTCTACGATTCAAATGAATGTAAATGCAACACTTCCTTGCAAGGAAATAGCGTTTGCAGATGTCTACGTATCGTAGCAATAGAGTTCTAATGCTTCTTAAAACGCGATATCGCATCTCGTTTCTATGTTTCATGGTAAGATATAATATGATTTGCGAAGTGTTGTGTATTCCTCGTCTACACTTCAAATGAATGTGAATGCGACACTTCTTTGCAAGGAAATAGCGTTTGCAGATGTCTATGTATCGTAGCAATAGAATTCTAATGCTTCTTAAAACGCGATATAGCATCACATTTCTATGTTTCATGGTAAGATATAATATGATTTGCGAAGTGTCATGTATTCCTCGTTTACACTTCAAATGAATGTAAATGCGACACTTCCTTGCAAGGAAATAGCGTTTGCAGATGTCTACGTATCGTAGCAATAGAGTTCTAATGCTTCTTAAAACGCGATATCGCATCACATTTCTATGTTTCATGGTAAGATATAATATGATTTGCGAAGTGTCATGTATTCCTCGTTTACACTTCAAATGAATGTAAATGCGACACTTCCTTGCAAGGAAATAGCGATTGCAGATGTCTACGTATCGTAGCAATAGAGTTGATATGATTCTTAAAACGCGATATCGCATCTCATATCTATGTTTCAAGATAAGATATAATATTCATTGCGAAGTGTTATGCATTCCTCGTCTACGATTCAAATGAAAGTAAATGCGACACTTTCTTGCGAGGAAATAGCGTTTGCAGATGTCTACGTATCGTAGCAATAGAGTTCTTATGATTCTTAAAACGCGATATCGGATCTCACTTCTACGTTTCATGGTAGGATATTATATGATTTGCGAAGTGTCATGTATTCCTCGTGTACACTTCAAATGAATGTAAATGCGACACTTCCTTGCTAGGAAATAGCGTCTGCAGATGTCTACGTATCGAAGCAATAGATTTCAAATGCTTCTTAAAACGAGATATTGCCTCTCATATCTATGTTTCATGATAAGATATAATATTCATTGCGAAGTGTTATGCATTCCTCGTCTACGATTCAAATGAATGTAAATGCAACACTTCCTTGCAAGGAAATAGCGTTTGCAGATGTCTACGTATCGTAGCAATAGAGTTCTAATGCTTCTTAAAACGCGATATCGCATCTCGTTTCTATGTTTCATGGTAAGATATAATATGATTTGCGAAGTGTTGTGTATTCCTCGTCTACACTTCAAATGAATGTAAATGCGACACTTCTTTGCAAGGAAATAGCGTTTGCAGATGTCTACGTATTGTAGCAATAGAGTTCATATGATTCTTTAAACGCGATATCGCATCTCATATCTATGTTTCAAGATAAGATATAATATTCATTGCGAAGTGTTATGCATTCCTCGTCTACGATTCAAATGAAAGTAAATGCGACACTTCGTTGCAAGGAAATAGCGATTGCAGATGTCTACGTATCGTAGCAATAGAGTTGATATGATTCTTAAAACGCGATATCGCATCTCATATCTATGTTTCAAGATAAGATATAATATTCATTGCGAAGTGTTATGCATTCCTCGTCTACGATTCAAATGAAAGTAAATGCGACACTTTCTTGCAAGGAAATAGCGTTTGCAGATGTCTACGTATCGTAGCAATGGATTACTGATGCTTCTTAAAACGCGATATCGCATCTCATTTCTATGTTTCATGGTAAGATATAATATGATTTGCGAAGTGTCATGTATTCCTCGTTTACACTTCAAATGAATGTAAATGCGACACTTCCTTGCAAGGAAATAGCGATTGCAGATGTCTACGTATCGCAGCAATAGAGTTCTAATGCTTCTTAAAACGCGATATCGCATCACATTTCTATGTTTCATGGTAAGATATAATATGATTTGCGAAGTGTCTTGTATTCCTCATCAACACATCAACTGATTGTAAATGCGACACTTCATTGCAAGGAAATAGCGTTTGCAAATATCTACCTATCGTAGCAATAGTGTTCTAATGCTTCTTAAAACGCGATACCGCATCTCATTCCTATGTTTCATGGTAAGATATAATATGATTTGCGAAGTGTCATGTATTCCTCGTCTACACTTCAAATGAATGTAAGTGCGACACTTCCTTGCAAGGAAATAGCGTTTGCAAATGTCTAACTATCGTAGCAGTAGTGTTCTAATGCTTCTTAAAACGCGATATCGCATCTCATTTCTATGTTTCATGGTAAGATATAATATGATTTGCGAAGTGTCATGTATTCCTCGTCTACACTTAAAATGAATGTAAATGCGACACTTCCTTGCAAGGAAATAGCGTTTGCAAATGTCTACCTATCGTAGCAATTGTGTTCTAATGCTTCTTAAAACGCGATATCGCATCTCATTTCTATGTTTCATGGTAAGATATAATATTCATTGCGAAGTGTTATGCATTCCTCGTCTACGATTCAAATGAAAGTAAATACGACTCTTTCTTGCAAGGAAATAGCGTTTGCAGATGTCTACGTATCGTGGCAATGGATTTCTGATGCTTCTTAAAACGCGATATCGCATCTCATTTCTATGTTTCATGATAAGATATAATATGATTTGCGAAGTGTCATGTATTCCTCGTCCACACTTCAAATGGATGTAAATGCGACACTTCCTTGCTAGGAAATAGCGTCTGCAGATGTCTAGGTATCGTAGCAATAGAGTTCTAATGCTTCTTAAAACGCGATATCGCATCTCATTTCTATGTTACATGGTAAGATATAATATGATTTGCGAAGTGTTATGTATTCCTCGTCTACACATCAAATGAATGTAAATGCGACACTTCCTTGCTAGGAAATAGCGTTTGCAGATGTCTACGTATCGTAGCAATAGAGTTCTTATGATTCTTGAAACGCGATATCGCATCTCATTTCTATGTTTCATGGTAAGATATAATATTCATTGCGAAGTGTTATGCATTCCTCGTCTACGATTCAAATGAAAGTAAATGCGACACTTCGTTGCAAGGAAATAGTGATTGCAGATGTCTACGTATCGTAGCAGTAGAGTTCTAATGCTTCTTAAAACGCGATATCGCATCTCATTTCTATGTTTCATGGTAAGATATAATATGATTTGCGAAGTGTTATGTATTCCTCGTCTACACTTCAAATGAATGTAAATGCGACACTTTCTTGCAAGGAAATAGCGTTTGCAGATGTCTACGTATCGTAGCAATGGATTTCTGATGCTTCTTAAAACGCGATATCGCATCTCATTTCTATGTTTCATGGTAAGATATAATATGATTTGCGAAGTGTCATGTATTCCTCGTCCACACTTCAAATGAATGTAAATGCGACACTTCCTTGCTAGGAAATAGCGTCTGCAGATGTCTAGGTATCGTAGAAATAGGGTTCTAATGCTTCTTAAAACGCGATATCGCATCACATTTCTATGTTTCATGGTAAGATATAATATGATTTGCGAAGTGTTATGTATTCCTCGTCTACACTTCAAATGAATGTAAATGCGACACTTCCTTGCTAGGAAATAGCGTCTGCAGATGTCTAGGTATCGTAGCAATAGAGTTCTAATGCTTCTTAAAACGCGATATCGCATCTCATTTCTATGTTTCATGGTAAGATATAATATGATTTGCGAATTGTTATGTACTCCTCGTCTACACATCAAATGAATGTAAATGCGACACTTCCATGCTAGGAAATAGCGTTTGCAGATGTCTACGTATCGTAGCAATAGAGTTCTTATGATTCTTAAAACGCGATATCGCATCTCATTTCTATGTTTCATGGTAAGATAGAATATGATTTGCGAAGTGTTATGTATTCCTCGTCTACACTTCAAATGAATGTAAATGCGACACTTCGTTGCAAGGAAATAGCGTTTGCAGATGTCTACGTATCGAAGCAATAGATTTCAAATTCTTCTTAAAACGAGATATTGCATCTCATATCTACGTTTCATGATAAGATATAATATTCATTGCGAAGTGTTATGCATTCCTCGTCCACGATTCAAATGAAAGTAAATGCGACACTTCCTTGCAAGGAAATAGCGATTGCAGATGTCTACGTACCGTAGCAATAGAGTTCATATGATTCTTAAAACGCGATATCGCATCTCATTTCTATGTTTCAAGATAAGATATAATATTCATTGCGAAGTGTTATGCATTCCCCGTCTACGATTCAAATGAAAGTAAATGCGACACTTTCTTGCAAGGAAATAGCGTTTGCAGATGTCTACGTATCGTAGCAATGGATTTCTGATGCTTCTTAAAACGCGATATCGCATCCCATTTCTGTGTTTCATGGTAAGATATAATATGATTTGCGAAGTGTCATGTATTCCTCGTCCACACTTCAAATGAATGTAAATGCGACACTTCCTTGCTAGGAAATAGCGTCTGCTGATGTCTAGGTATCGTAGAAATAGAGTTCTAATGCTTCTTAAAACGCGATATCGCATCTCATTTCTGTGTTTCATGGTAAGATATAATATGATTTGCGAAGTGTAATGTATTCCTCGTCCACACTTCAAATGAACGTAAATGCGACACTTCCTTGCTAGGAAATAGCGTCTGCTGATGTCTAGGTATCGTAGAAATAGAGTTCTAATGCTTCTTAAAACGCGATATCGCATCACATTTCTAAGTTTCATGGTAAGATATAATATGATTTGCGAAGTGTTATGTATTCCTCGTCTACACTTCAAATGAATGTAAATGCGACACTTTCTTGCAAGGAAATAGCGTTTGCAGATGTCTACGTATCGTAGCAATAGAGTTCTAATGCTTCTTAAAACGCGATATCGCATCACATTTCTATGTTTCATGGTAAGATATAATATGATTTGCGAAGTGTCATGTATTCCTCGTTTACACTTCAAATGAATGTAAATGCGACACTTCCTTGCAAGGAAATAGCGTTTGCAGATGTCTACGTATCGTAGCAATAGAGTTCTAATGCTTCTTAAAACGCGGTATCGCATCTCATTTCTATGTTTCATGGTAAGATATAATATGATTTGCGAACTGTTATGTATTCCTCATCAACACATCAACTGAATGTAAATGCGACACTTCCTTGCAAGGAAATAGCGTTTGCAGATGTCTACGTATCGTAGCAATAGAGTTCTTATGATTCTTAAAACGCGATATCGCATCTCATTTCTACGTTTCATGGTAGGAAATTATATGATTTGCGAAGTGTCATGTATTCCTCGTGTACACTTCAAATGAATGTAAATGCGACACTTCCTTGCGAGGAAATAGCGTTTGCAGATGTCTATGTATCGTAGCAATAGAATTCTAATGCTTCTTAAAACGCGATATAGCATCACATTTCTATGTTTCATAGTAAGATATAATATGATTTGCGAAGTGTTATGTATTCCTCGTGTACACTTCAAATGAATGTAAATGCGACACTTCCTTGCTAGGAAATAGCGTCTGCAGATGTCTAGGTATCGTAACAGTAGTGTTCTAATGCTTCATAGAACGCGATGTCGCATCTCATTTCTATGTGTCATGGTAAGATATAATATGATTTGCGAAGTGTTATGTATTCCTCGTCTACACTTTAAATGAATGTAAATGCGACACTTCCTTGCAAGGAAATAGCGTTTGCAGATGTCTACGTATCGAAGCAATAGTGTTCAAATGCTTCTTAAAACGAGATATTGCATCTCATATCTATGTTTCATGATAAGATATAATATTCATTGCGAAGTGTTATGCATTCCTCGTCTACGATTCAAATGAATGTAAATGCAACACTTCCTTGCAAGGAAATAGCGTTTGCAGATGTCTACGTATCGTAGCAATAGAGTTCTAATGCTTCTTAAAACGCGATATCGCATCTCATTTCTATGTTTCATGGTAAGATATAATATGATTTGCGTAGTGTTATGTATTCCTCATGAACACATCAACTGATTGTAAATGCGACACTTCCTTGCAAGGAAATAGCGTTTGCAGATGTCTACGTATCGTAGCAATAGAGTTCTTATGATTCTTAAAACGCGATATCGCATCTCATTTCTACGTTTCATGGTAGGATATTATATGATTTGCGAAGTGTTATGTATTCCTCGTCTACACATCAAATGAATGTAAATGCGACACTTCCTTGCTAGGAAATAGCGTTTGCAAATGTCTACCTATTCTAGCAATAGTGTTCTAATGCTTCTTAAAACGCGATATCGCATCTCATTTCTATGTTTCATGGTAAGATATAATATGATTTGCGAAGTGTTATGTATTCCTCGTCTACACTTCAAATGAATGTAAATGCGACACTTCCTTGCAAGGAAATAGCGTTTGCAGATGTCTACGTATCGTAGCAATAGAGTTCTAATGCTTCTTAAAACGCGATATCGCATCACATTTCTATGTTTCATGTTAAGATATAATATGATTTGCGAAGTGTCATGTATTCCTCGTTTACACTTCAAATGAATGTAAATGCGACACTTCCTTGCAAGGAAATAGCGATTGCAGATGTCTACGTATCGTAGCAATAGAGTTGATATGATTCTTAAAACGCGATATCGCATCTCATATCTATGTTTCAAGATAAGATATAATATTCATTGCGAAGTGTTATGCATTCCTCGTCTACGATTCAAATGAAAGTAAATGCGACACTTTCTTGCAAGGAAATAGCGTTTGCAGATGTCTACGTATCGTAGCAATAGAGTTCTAATGCTTCTTAAAACGCGATATCGCATCTCATTTCTATGTTTCATGGTAAGATATAATATGATTTGCGAAGTGTTATGTATTCCTCGTCTACACTTCAAATGAATGTAAATGCGACACTTCCTTGCAAGGAAATAGCGTTTGCAGATGTCTACGTATCGTAGCAATAGAGCTCTAATGCTTCTTAAAACGCGATATCGCATCACATTTCTATGTTTCATGGTAAGATATAATATGATTTGCGAAGTGTCATGTATTCCTCGTTTACACTTCAAATGAATGTAAATGCGACACTTCCTTGCAAGGAAATAGCGATTGCAGATGTCTACGTATCGTAGCAATAGAGTTGATATGATTCTTAAAACGCGATATCGCATCTCATATCTATGTTTCAAGATAAGATATAATATTCATTGCGAAGTGTTATGCATTCCTCGTCTACGATTCAAATGAAAGTAAATGCGACACTTTCTTGCAAGGAAATAGCGTTTGCAGATGTCTACGTTTCGTAGCAATAGAGTTCTAATGCTTCTTAAAACGAGATATTGCATCTCATATCTATGTTTCATGATAAGATATAATATTCATTGCGAAGTGTTATGCATTCCTCGTCTACGATTCAAATGAATGTAAATGCAACACTTCCTTGCAAGGAAATAGCGTTTGCAGATGTCTACGTATCGTAGCAATAGAGTTCTAATGCTTCTTTAAACGCGATATCGCATCTCATATCTATGTTTCAAGATAAGATATAATATTCATTGCGAAGTGTTATGCATTCCTCGTCTACGATTCAAATGAAAGTAAATGCGACACTTTCTTGCAAGGAAATAGCGTTTGCAGATGTCTACGTATCGTAGCAATGGATTTCTGATGCTTCTTAAAACGCGATATTGCATTCATTTCTATGTTTCATGGTAAGATATAATATGTTTTGCGAAGTGTTATGTATTCCTCGTCTACACTTCAAATGAATGTAAATGCGACACTTTCTTGCAAGGCAATAGCGTTTGCAGATGTCTACGTATCGTAGCAATAGAGTTCTAATGCTTCTTAAAACGCGATATCGCATCACATTTCTATGTTTCATGGTAAGATATAATATGATTTGCGAAGTGTTATGTATTCCTCGTCTACACTTCAAATGAATGTAAATGCGACACTTCCTTGCAAGGAAATAGCGTTTGCAGATGTCTACGTATCGTAGCAATAGAGTTCTAATGCTTCTTAAAACGCGATATCGCATCTCATTTCTATGTCTCATGGTAAGATATAATATGATTTGCGAAGTGTTATGTATTCCTCATCAACACATCAACTGAATGTAAATGCGACACTTCCTTGCAAGGAAATAGCGTTTGCAGATGTCTACGTATCGTAGCAATAGAGTTCTTATGATTCTTAAAACGCGATATCGCATCTCACTTCTACGTTTCATGGTAGGATATTATATGATTTGCGAAGTGTCATGTATTCCTCGTGTACACTTCAAATGAATGTAAATGCGACACTTCCTTGCTAGGAAATAGCGTCTGCAGATGTCTAGGTATCGTAACAGTAGTGTTCTAATGCTTCTTAGAACGCGATGTCGCATCTCATTTCTATGTGTCATGGTAAGATATAATATGATTTGCGAAGTGTTATGTATTCCTCGTCTACACTTTAAATGAATGTAAATGCGACACTTCCTTGCAAGGAAATAGCGTTTGCAGATGTCTACGTATCGAAGCAATAGTGTTCAAATGCTTCTTAAATCGAGATATTGCATCTCATATCTATGTTTCATGATAAGATATAATATTCATTGCGAAGTGTTATGCATTCCTCGTCTACGATTCAAATGAATGTAAATGCAACACTTCCTTGCAAGGAAATAGCGTTTGCAGATGTCTACGTATCGTAGCAATAGAGTTCTAATGCTTCTTAAAACGCGATATCGCATCTCGTTTCTATGTTTCATGGTAAGATATAATATGATTTGCGAAGTGTTGTGTATTCCTCGTCTACACTTCAAATGAATGTGAATGCGACACTTCTTTGCAAGGAAATAGCGTTTGCAGATGTCTATGTATCGTAGCAATAGAATTCTAATGCTTCTTAAAACGCGATATAGCATCACATTTCTATGTTTCATGGTAAGATATAATATGATTTGCGAAGTGTCATGTATTCCTCGTTTACACTTCAAATGAATGTAAATGCGACACTTCCTTGCAAGGAAATAGCGTTTGCAGATGTCTACGTATCGTAGCAATAGAGTTCTAATGCTTCTTAAAACGCGATATCGCATCACATTTCTATGTTTCATGGTAAGATATAATATGATTTGCGAAGTGTCATGTATTCCTCGTTTACACTTCAAATGAATGTAAATGCGACACTTCCTTGCAAGGAAATAGCGATTGCAGATGTCTACGTATCGTAGCAATAGAGTTGATATGATTCTTAAAACGCGATATCGCATCTCATATCTATGTTTCAAGATAAGATATAATATTCATTGCGAAGTGTTATGCATTCCTCGTCTACGATTCAAATGAAAGTAAATGCGACACTTTCTTGCGAGGAAATAGCGTTTGCAGATGTCTACGTATCGTAGCAATAGAGTTCTTATGATTCTTAAAACGCGATATCGGATCTCACTTCTACGTTTCATGGTAGGATATTATATGATTTGCGAAGTGTCATGTATTCCTCGTGTACACTTCAAATGAATGTAAATGCGACACTTCCTTGCTAGGAAATAGCGTCTGCAGATGTCTACGTATCGAAGCAATAGATTTCAAATGCTTCTTAAAACGAGATATTGCCTCTCATATCTATGTTTCATGATAAGATATAATATTCATTGCGAAGTGTTATGCATTCCTCGTCTACGATTCAAATGAATGTAAATGCAACACTTCCTTGCAAGGAAATAGCGTTTGCAGATGTCTACGTATCGTAGCAATAGAGTTCTAATGCTTCTTAAAACGCGATATCGCATCTCGTTTCTATGTTTCATGGTAAGATATAATATGATTTGCGAAGTGTTGTGTATTCCTCGTCTACACTTCAAATGAATGTAAATGCGACACTTCTTTGCAAGGAAATAGCGTTTGCAGATGTCTACGTATTGTAGCAATAGAGTTCATATGATTCTTTAAACGCGATATCGCATCTCATATCTATGTTTCAAGATAAGATATAATATTCATTGCGAAGTGTTATGCATTCCTCGTCTACGATTCAAATGAAAGTAAATGCGACACTTCGTTGCAAGGAAATAGCGATTGCAGATGTCTACGTATCGTAGCAATAGAGTTGATATGATTCTTAAAACGCGATATCGCATCTCATATCTATGTTTCAAGATAAGATATAATATTCATTGCGAAGTGTTATGCATTCCTCGTCTACGATTCAAATGAAAGTAAATGCGACACTTTCTTGCAAGGAAATAGCGTTTGCAGATGTCTACGTATCGTAGCAATGGATTACTGATGCTTCTTAAAACGCGATATCGCATCTCATTTCTATGTTTCATGGTAAGATATAATATGATTTGCGAAGTGTCATGTATTCCTCGTTTACACTTCAAATGAATGTAAATGCGACACTTCCTTGCAAGGAAATAGCGATTGCAGATGTCTACGTATCGCAGCAATAGAGTTCTAATGCTTCTTAAAACGCGATATCGCATCACATTTCTATGTTTCATGGTAAGATATAATATGATTTGCGAAGTGTCTTGTATTCCTCATCAACACATCAACTGATTGTAAATGCGACACTTCATTGCAAGGAAATAGCGTTTGCAAATATCTACCTATCGTAGCAATAGTGTTCTAATGCTTCTTAAAACGCGATACCGCATCTCATTCCTATGTTTCATGGTAAGATATAATATGATTTGCGAAGTGTCATGTATTCCTCGTCTACACTTCAAATGAATGTAAGTGCGACACTTCCTTGCAAGGAAATAGCGTTTGCAAATGTCTAACTATCGTAGCAGTAGTGTTCTAATGCTTCTTAAAACGCGATATCGCATCTCATTTCTATGTTTCATGGTAAGATATAATATGATTTGCGAAGTGTCATGTATTCCTCGTCTACACTTAAAATGAATGTAAGTGCGACACTTCCTTGCAAGGAAATAGCGTTTGCAAATGTCTACCTATCGTAGCAATTGTGTTCTAATGCTTCTTAAAACGCGATATCGCATCTCATTTCTATGTTTCATGGTAAGATATAATATTCATTGCGAAGTGTTATGCATTCCTCGTCTACGATTCAAATGAAAGTAAATACGACTCTTTCTTGCAAGGAAATAGCGTTTGCAGATGTCTACGTATCGTGGCAATGGATTTCTGATGCTTCTTAAAACGCGATATCGCATCTCATTTCTATGTTTCATGATAAGATATAATATGATTTGCGAAGTGTCATGTATTCCTCGTCCACACTTCAAATGGATGTAAATGCGACACTTCCTTGCTAGGAAATAGCGTCTGCAGATGTCTAGGTATCGTAGCAATAGAGTTCTAATGCTTCTTAAAACGCGATATCGCATCTCATTTCTATGTTACATGGTAAGATATAATATGATTTGCGAAGTGTTATGTATTCCTCGTCTACACATCAAATGAATGTAAATGCGACACTTCCTTGCTAGGAAATAGCGTTTGCAGATGTCTACGTATCGTAGCAATAGAGTTCTTATGATTCTTGAAACGCGATATCGCATCTCATTTCTATGTTTCATGGTAAGATATAATATTCATTGCGAAGTGTTATGCATTCCTCGTCTACGATTCAAATGAAAGTAAATGCGACACTTCGTTGCAAGGAAATAGTGATTGCAGATGTCTACGTATCGTAGCAGTAGAGTTCTAATGCTTCTTAAAACGCGATATCGCATCTCATTTCTATGTTTCATGGTAAGATATAATATGATTTGCGAAGTGTTATGTATTCCTCGTCTACACTTCAAATGAATGTAAATGCGACACTTTCTTGCAAGGAAATAGCGTTTGCAGATGTCTACGTATCGTAGCAATGGATTTCTGATGCTTCTTAAAACGCGATATCGCATCTCATTTCTATGTTTCATGGTAAGATATAATATGATTTGCGAAGTGTCATGTATTCCTCGTCCACACTTCAAATGAATGTAAATGCGACACTTCCTTGCTAGGAAATAGCGTCTGCAGATGTCTAGGTATCGTAGAAATAGGGTTCTAATGCTTCTTAAAACGCGATATCGCATCACATTTCTATGTTTCATGGTAAGATATAATATGATTTGCGAAGTGTTATGTATTCCTCGTCTACACTTCAAATGAATGTAAATGCGACACTTCCTTGCTAGGAAATAGCGTCTGCAGATGTCTAGGTATCGTAGCAATAGAGTTCTAATGCTTCTTAAAACGCGATATCGCATCTCATTTCTATGTTTCATGGTAAGATATAATATGATTTGCGAATTGTTATGTACTCCTCGTCTACACATCAAATGAATGTAAATGCGACACTTCCATGCTAGGAAATAGCGTTTGCAGATGTCTACGTATCGTAGCAATAGAGTTCTTATGATTCTTAAAACGCGATATCGCATCTCATTTCTATGTTTCATGGTAAGATAGAATATGATTTGCGAAGTGTTATGTATTCCTCGTCTACACTTCAAATGAATGTAAATGCGACACTTCGTTGCAAGGAAATAGCGTTTGCAGATGTCTACGTATCGAAGCAATAGATTTCAAATTCTTCTTAAAACGAGATATTGCATCTCATATCTACGTTTCATGATAAGATATAATATTCATTGCGAAGTGTTATGCATTCCTCGTCTACGATTCAAATGAAAGTAAATGCGACACTTCCTTGCAAGGAAATAGCGATTGCAGATGTCTACGTACCGTAGCAATAGAGTTCATATGATTCTTAAAACGCGATATCGCATCTCATTTCTATGTTTCAAGATAAGATATAATATTCATTGCGAAGTGTTATGCATTCCCCGTCTACGATTCAAATGAAAGTAAATGCGACACTTTCTTGCAAGGAAATAGCGTCTGCTGATGTCTAGGTATCGTAGAAATAGAGTTCTTATGCTTCTTAAAACGCGATATCGCATCACATTTCTATGTTTCATGGTAAGATATAATATGATTTGCGAAGTGTCATGTATTCCTCGTTTACACTTCAAATGAATGTAAATGCGACACTTCCTTGCAAGGAAATAGCGTTTGCAGATGTCTACGTATCGTAGCAATAGAGTTCTAATGCTTCTTAAAACGCGATATCGCATCTCATTTCTATGTCTCATGGTAAGATATAATATGATTTGCGAAGTGTTATGTATTCCTCATCAACACATCAACTGAATGTAAATGCGACACTTTCTTGCAAAGAAATAGCGTTTGCAGATGTCTACGTATCGTAGCAATGGATTTCTGATGCTTCTTAAAACGCGATATCGCATCTCATTTCTATGTTTCATGTTAAGATATAATATGATTTGCGAAGTGTCATGTATTCCTCGTCCACACTTCAAATGGATGTAAATGCGACACTTCCTTGCTAGGAAATAGCGTCTGCAGATGTCTAGGTATCGTAGCAATACAGTTCTAATGCTTCTTAAAACGCGATATCGCATCTCATTTCTATGTTTCATGGTAAGATATAATATGATTTGCGAAGTGTTATGTATTCCTCGTCTACACATCAAATGAATGTAAATGCGACACTTCCTTGCTAGGAAATAGCGTTTGCAGATGTCTACGTATCGTAGCAATAGAGTCCTTATGATTCTTAAAACGCGATATCGCATCTCATTTCTATGTTTCATGGTAAGATATAATATTCATTGCGAAGTGTTATGCATTCCTCGTCTACGATTCAAATGAAAGTAAATGCGACACTTCCTTGCAAGGAAATAGCGATTGCAGATGTCTACGTATTGTAGCAATAGAGTTCATATGATTCTTTAAACGCGATATCGCATCTCATATCTATGTTTCAAGATAAGATATAATATTCATTGCGAAGTGTTATGCAATCCCCGTCTACGATTGAAATGAAAGTAAATGCGACACTTCGTTGCAAGGAAATAGCGATTTCAGATGTCTACGTATCGTAGCAATAGAGTTCTAATGCTTCTTAAAACGCGACATCGCATCTCATTTCTATGTTTCATGGTAAGATATAATATGATTTGCGAAGTGTTATGTATTCCTCGTCTACACTTCAAATGAATGTAAATGCGACACTTTCTTGCAAGGAAATAGCGTTTGCAGATGTCTACGTATCGTAGCAATGGATTTCTGATGCTTCTTAAAACGCGATATCGCATCTCATATCTACGTTTCATGATAAGATATAATATCCATTGCGAAGTGTTATGCACTCCTCGTCTACGATTCAAATGAAAGTAAATGCGACACTTCCTTGCAAGGAAATAGCGATTGCAGATGTCTACGTATCGTAGCAATAGAGTTCATATGATTCTTAAAACGCGATATCGCATCTCATATCTATGTTTCAAAATAAGATATAATATTCATTGCGAACTGCTATGCATTCCTCGTCTACGAATCAAATGAAAGTAAATGCGACACTTTCTTGCAAGGAAATAGCGTTTGCAGATGTCTACGTATCGTAGCAATGGATTTCTGATGCTTCTTAAAACGCGATATCGCATCTCATTTCTATGTTTCATGGTAAGATATTATATGATTTGCGAAGTGTCATGTATTCCTCGTCCACACTTCAAATGAATGTAAATGCGACACTTCCTTGCTAGGAAATAGCGTCTGCTGATGTCTAGGTATCGTAGAAATAGAGTTCTAATGCTTCTTAAAACGCGATATCGCATCTCATTTCTATGTTTCATGGTAAGATATAATATGATTTGCGAAGTGTTATGTATTCCTCGTCTACACTTCAAATGAATGTAAATGCGACACTTCCTAGCTAGGAAATAGCATTTGCAGATGTCTACGTATTGTAGCAATGGATTTCTGATGCTTCTCAAAACGCGATATCGCATCTCATTTCTATGTTTCATGGTAAGATATAATATGATTTGCGAAGTGTTATGTACTCCTCGTCTACACATCAAATGAATGTAAATGCGACACTTCCTTGCTAGGAAATAGCGTTTGCAGATGTCTACGTATTGTAGCAATAGAGTTCTTATGATTCTTAAAGCGCGATATCGCATCTCGTTTCTATGTTTCATGGTAAGATATAATATGATTTGCGAAGTGTTATGTATTCCTCGTCTACACTTCAAATGAATGTAAATGCGACACTTCCTTGCAAGGAAATAGCGTTTGCAGATGTCTACGTATCGAAGCAATAGGTTTCAAATGCTTCTTAAAACGAGATATTGCATCTCATTTCTATGTTTCAGGGTAAGATATAATATGATTTGCGAAGTGTCATGTATTCCACGTCCACACTTCAAATGAATGTAAATGCGACACTTCCTTTCTAGGAAATAGCGTCTGCAGATGTCTAGGTATCGTAGCAATAGAGTTCTAATGCTTCTTAAAACGCGATATCGCATCACATTTCTATGTTTCATGGTAAGATATAATATGATTTGCGAAGTGTTATGTATTCCTCGTCTACACTTCAAATGGATGTAAATGCGACACTTCCTTGCTGGGAAATAGCGTCTGCAGATGTCTAGGTATCGTAGCAATAGAGCTCTAATGCTTCTTAAAACGCGATATCGCATCTCATTTCTATGCTTCATGGTAAGATATAATATGATTTGCGAAGTGTTATGTATTCCTCGTCTACACATCAAATGAATGTAAATGCGACACTTCCTTGCTAGGAAATAGCGTTTGCAGATGTCTACGTATCGTAGCAATAGATTTCAAATGCTTCTTAAAACGAGATATTGCATCTCGTATCTACGTTTCATGATAAGATATAATATTCGTTGCGAAGTGTTATGCATTCCACGTCTACGATTCAAATGAAAGTAAATGCGACACTTCCTTGCAAGGAAATAGCGATTGCAGATGTCTACGTACCGTAGCAATAGAGTTCATATGATTCTTAAAACGCGATATCGCATCTCATTTCTATGTTTCAAGATAAGATATAATATTCTTTGCGAAGTGTTATGCATTCCCCGTCTACGATTCAAATGAAAGTAAATGCGACACTTTCTTGCAAGGAAATAGCGTCTGCTGATGTCTAGGTATCGTAGAAATAGAGTTCTTATGCTTCTTAAAACGCGATATCGCATCACATTTCTATGTTTCATGGTAAGATATAATATGATTTGCGAAGTGTCATGTATTCCTCGTTTACACTTCAAATGAATGTAAATGCGACACTTCCTTGCAAGGAAATAGCGTTTGCAGATGTCTACGTATCGTAGCAATAGAGTTCTAATGCTTCTTAAAACGCGATATCGCATCTCATTTCTATGTCTCATGGTAAGATATAATATGATTTGCGAAGTGTTATGTATTCCTCATCAACACATCAACTGAATGTAAATGCGACACTTTCTTGCAAAGAAATAGCGTTTGCAGATGTCTACGTATCGTAGCAATGGATTTCTGATGCTTCTTAAAACGCGATATCGCATCTCATTTCTATGTTTCATGTTAAGATATAATATGATTTGCGAAGTGTCATGTATTCCTCGTCCACACTTCAAATGGATGTAAATGCGACACTTCCTTGCTAGGAAATAGCGTTTGCAGATGTCTACGTATCGTAGCAATAGATTTCAAATGCTTCTTAAAACGAGATATTGCATCTCGTATCTACGTTTCATGATAAGATATAATATTCATTGCGAAGTGTTATGCATTCCTCGTCTACGATTCAAATGAAAGTAAATGCGACACTTCCTTGCAAGGAAATAGCGATTGCAGATGTCTACGTACCGTAGCAATAGAGTTCATATGATTCTTAAAACGCGATATCGCATCTCATTTCTATGTTTCAAGATAAGATATAATATTCATTGCGAAGTGTTATGCATTCCCCGTCTACGATTCAAATGAAAGTAAATGCGACACTTTCTTGCAAGGAAATAGCGTCTGCTGATGTCTAGGTATCGTAGAAATAGAGTTCTTATGCTTCTTAAAACGCGATATCGCATCACATTTCTATGTTTCATGGTAAGATATAATATGATTTGCGAAGTGTCATGTATTCCTCGTTTACACTTCAAATGAATGTAAATGCGACACTTCCTTGCAAGGAAATAGCGTTTGCAGATGTCTACGTATCGTAGCAATAGAGTTCTAATGCTTCTTAAAACGCGATATCGCATCTCATTTCTATGTTTCAAGATAAGATATAATATTCATTGCGAAGTGTCATGCATTCCCCGTCTACGATTCAAATGAAAGTAAATGCGACACTTTCTTGCAAGGAAATAGCGTCTGCAGATGTCTAGGTATCGTAACAATTCAGTTCTAATGCTTCTTAAAACGCGATATCGCATCTCATTTCTATGTTTCATGGTAAGATATAATATGATTTGCGAAGTGTTATGTATTCCTCGTCTACACTTCAAATGAATGTAAATGCGACACTTCCTTGCTAGGAAGTAGCGTTTGCAGATGTCTACGTATAGTAGCAATGGATTTCTGATGCTTCTCAAAACGCGATATCGCATCTCATTTCTATGTTTCATGATAAGATATAATATGATTTGCGAAGTGTTATGTACTCCTCGTCTACACATCAAATGAATGTAAATGCGACACTTCCTTGCTAGGAAATAGCGTTTGCAGATGTCTACGTATTGTAGCAATAGAGTTCTTATGATTCTTAAAGCGCGATATCGCATCTCGTTTCTATGTTTCATGGTAAGATATAATATGATTTGCGAAGTGTTATGTATTCCTCGTCTACACTTCAAATGAATGTAAATGCGACACTTCCTTGCAAGGAAATAGCGTTTGCAGATGTCTACGTATCGAAGCAATAGATTTCAAATGCTTCTTAAAACGAGATATTGCATCTCATTTCTATGTTTCATGGTAAGATATAATATGATTTGCGAAGTGTCATGTATTCCTCGTCCACACTTCAAATGAATGTAAATGCGACACTTCCTTTCTAGGAAATAGCGTCTGCAGATGTCTAGGTATCGTAGCAATAGAGTTCTAATGCTTCTTAAAACGCGATATCGCATCACATTTCTATGTTTCATGGTAAGATATAATATGATTTGCGAAGTGTTATGTATTCCTCGTCTACACTTCAAATGGATGTAAATGCGACACTTCCTTGCTGGGAAATAGCGTCTGCAGATGTCTAGGTATCGTAGCAATAGAGCTCTAATGCTTCTTAAAACGCGATATCGCATCTCATTTCTATGCTTCATGGTAAGATATAATATGATTTGCGAAGTGTTATGTATTCCTCGTCTACACATCAAATGAATGTAAATGCGACACTTCCTTGCTAGGAAATAGCGTTTGCAGATGTCTACGTATCGTAGCAATAGATTTCAAATGCTTCTTAAAACGAGATATTGCATCTCGTATCTACGTTTCATGATAAGATATAATATTCATTGCGAAGTGTTATGCATTCCTCGTCTACGATCAAATGAAAGTAAATGCGACACTTACTTGCAAGGAAATAGCGATTGCACATGTCTACGTATCGTAGCAATAGAGTTCATATGGTTCTTAAAACGCGATATCGCATCTCATATCTATGTTTCAAGATAAGATATAATATTCATTGCAAAGTGTTATGCATTCCTCGTCTACGATTCAAATGAAAGTAAATGCGACACTTCGTTGCAAGGAAATAGCGATTGCAGATGTCTACGTATCGTAGCAATAGATTTCAAATGCTTCTTAAAACGAGATATTGCATCTCGTATCTACGTTTCATGATAAGATATAATATTCATTGCAAAGTGTTATGCATTCCTCGTCTACGATCCAAATGAAAGTAAATGCGACACTTCCTTGCAAGGAAATAGCGATAGCAGATGTCTACGTATCGTAGCAATAGAGTTCATATGGTTCTTAAAACGCGATATCGCATCTCATATCTATGATTCAGGATAAGAAATAATATTCATTGCGAAGTGTTATGCATTCCTCGTCTACGATTCAAATGAAAGTAAATGCGACACTTTCTTGCAAGGTAATAGCGTTTGCAGATGTCTACGTATCATAGCAATGGATTTCTGATGCTTCTTAAAACGCGATATCGCATCTCATTTCTATGTTTCATGGTAAGATATAATATGATTTGCGAAGTGTCATGTATTCCTCGTCCACACTTCAAAAGAATGTAAATGCGACACTTCCTTGCTAGGAAATAGCGTCTGCTGATGTCTAGGTATCGTAGAAATAGAGTTCTAATGCTTCTTAAAACGCGATATCGCATCACATTTCTATGTTTCATGGTAAGATATAATATGATTTGCGAAGTGTTATGTATTCCCCGTCTACACTTCAAATGAATGTAAATGCGAAACTTCCTTGCTAGGAAATAGCGTTTGCAGATGTCTACGTATCGTAGCAATGGATTTCTGATGCTTCTCAAAACGCGATATCGCATCTCATTTCTATGTTTCATGGGAAGATATAATATGATTTGCGAAGTGTTATGTACTCCTCGTCTACACATCAATTGAATGTAAATGCGACACTTCCTTGCTAGGAAATAGCGTCTGCTGATGTCTAGGTATCGTAGAAATAGAGTTCTAATGCTTCTTAAAACGCGATATCGCATCACATTTCTATGTATCATGGTAAGATATAATATGATTTGCGAAGTGTTATGTATTCCTCGTCTACACTTCAAATGAATGTAAATGCGACACTTCCTTGCTAGGAAATAGCGTTTGCAACCGTCTACCTATCGTAGCAATAGAGTTCTAATGCTTCGTAGAACGCGATATCGCATCTCATTTCTATGTTTCATGGTAAGACATAATATGATTTGCGAAGTGTCATGTATTCCTCGTCTACACTTCAAATGTATGTAAATGCGACACTTCCTTGCTAGGAAATAGCGTCTGCAGATGTCTAGGTATCGTAGCAATAGAGTTCTAATGCTTCTTAAAACGCGATATCGCATCACATTTCTATGTTTCATGGTAAGATATAATATGATTTGCGAAGTGTTATGTATTCCTCGTCTACACTTCAAATGAATGTAAATGCGACACTTCCTTGCAAGGAAATAGCGTTTGCAGATGTCTACGTATCGAAGCAATAGATTTCAAATGCTTCTTAAAACGAGATATTGCATCTCATATCTACGTTTCATGATAAGATATAATATTCATTGCGAAGTGTTATGCATTCCTCGTCTACGATTCAAATGAAAGTAAACGCGACACTTCGTTGCAAGGAAATAGCGATTGCAGATATCTACGTATCGTAGCAATAGAGTTCATATGATCCTTAAAACGCGATATCGCGTCTCATATATATGTTTCAAGATAAGATATAATATTCATTGCGAAGTGTTATGCATTCCTCGTCTACGATTCAAATGAAAGTAAATGTGACACTTCGTTGCAAGGAAATAGCGATTGCAGATGTCTACGTATCGTAGCAATAGATTTCAAATGCTCCTTAAAACGAGATATTGCATCTCGTATCTACGTTTCATGATAAGATATAATATTCATTGCGAAGTGTTATGCATTCCTCATCTACGATTCAAATGAAAGTAAATGCGACACTTCCTTGCAAGGAAATAGCGATTGCAGATGTCTACGTATCGTAGCAGTAGAGTTCATATGGTTCTTAAAACGCGATATCGCATCTCATATCTATGATTCAGGATAAGATATAATATTCATTGCGAAGTGTTATGCATTCCTCGTCTACGATTCAAATGAAAGTAAATGCGACACTTTCTTGCAAGGTAATAGCGTTTGCAGATGTCTACGTATCATAGCTATGGATTTCTGATGCTTCTTAAAACGCGATATCGCATCTCATTTCTATGTTTCATGGTAAGATATAATATGATTTGCGAAGTGTCATGTATTCCTCGTCCACACTTCAAAAGAATGTAAATGCGACACTTCCTTGCTAGGAAATAGCGTCTGCTGATGTCTAGGTATCGTAGAAATAGAGTACTAATGCTTCTTAAAACGCGATATCGCATCACATTTCTATGTTTCATGGTAAGATATAATATGATTTGCGAAGTGTTATGTATTCCTCGTCTACACTTCAAATGAATGTAAATGCGAAACTTCCTTGCTAGGAAATAGCGTTTGCAGATGTCTACGTATCGTAGCAATGGATTTCTGATGCTTCTCAAAACGCGATATCGCATCTCATTTCTATGTTTCATGGGAAGGTATAATATGATTTGCGAAGTGTTATGTACTCCTCGTCTACACATCAATTGAATGTAAATGCGCCACTTCCTTGCTAGGAAATAGCGTCTGCTGATGTCTAGGTATCGTAGAAATAGAGTTCTAATGCTTCTTAATACGCGATATCGCATCACATTTCTATGTTTCATGGTAAGATATAATATGATTTGCGAAGTGTTATGTATTCCTCGTCTACACTTCAAATGAATGTAAATGCGACACTTTCTTGCAAGGTAATAGCGTTTGCAGATGTCTACGTATCATAGCAATGGATTTCTGATGCTTCTTAAAACGCGATATCGCATCTCATTTCTATGTTTCATGGTAAGATATAATATGATTTGCGAAGTGTTATGTATTCCTCGTCTACACTTCAAATGGATGTAAATGCGACACTTCCTTGCTAGGAAATAGCGTCTGCAGATGTCTAGGTATCGTAGCAATAGAGTTCTAATGCTTCTTAAAACGCGATATCGCATCTCATTTCTATGTTTCATGGTAAGATATAATATGATTTGCGAAGTGTTATGTATTCCTCGTCTACACATCAAATGAATGTAAATGCGACACTTCCTTGCTAGGAAATAGCGTTTGCAGATGTCTACGTATCGAAGCAATAGATTTCAAATGCTTCTTAAAACGAGATATTGCATCTCATATCTACGTTTCATGATAAGATATAATATTCATTGCGAAGTGTTATGCATTCCTCGTCTACGATTCAAATGAAAGTAAATGCGACACTTCGTTTCAAGGAAATAGCGATTGCAGATGTCTACGTATCGTAGCAATAGAGTTCATATGATCCTTAAAACGCGATATCGCATCTCATATCTATGTTTCAAGATAAGATATAATATTCATTGCGAAGTGTTATGCATTCCTCGTCTACGATTCAAATGAAAGTAAATGTGACACTTCGTTGCAAGGAAATAGCGATTGCAGATATCTACGTATCGTAGCAATAGATTTCAAATGCTTCTTAAAACGAGATATTGCATCTCGTATCTACGTTTCATGATAAGATATAATATTCATTGCGAAGTGTTATGCATCCTCGTCTACGATTCAAATGAAAGTAAATGCGACACTTCCTTGCAAGGAAATAGCGATTGCAGATGTCTACGTAACGTAGCAATAGAGTTCATATGGTTCTTAAAACGCGATATCGCATCTCATATCTATGTTTCAAGATAAGATATAATATTCATTGCGAAGTGTTTTGCATTCCTCGTCTACGATTCAAATGAAAGTAAATGCGACACTTACTTGCAAGGTATTAGCGATGCAGATGTCTAGGTATCGTAGCAATATAGTTCTAATGCTTCTTAAAACGCGATATCGCATCTCATTTCTATGTTTCATGGTAAGATATAATATGATTTGCGAAGTGTTATGTATTCCTCGTCCACACTTCAAATGAATGTAAATGCGACACTTCCTTGCTAGGAAATAGCGTCTGCAGATGTCTAGGTATCGTAGAAATAGAGTTCTAATGCTTCTTAAAGCGCGATATCGCATCACATTTCTATGTTTCATGGTAAGATATAATATGATTTGCGAAGTGTTATGTATTCCTCGTCTACACTTCAAATGAATGTAAATGCGACACTTCCTTGCAAGGAAATAGCGTTTGCAGATGTCTACGTATCGAAGCAATAGATTTCAAATGCTTCTTAAAACGAGATATTGCATCTCATATCTACGTTTCATGATAAGATATAATATTCATTGCGAAGTGTTATGCATTCCTCGTCTACGATTCAAATGAAAGTAAACGCGACACTTCGTTGCAAGGAAATAGCGATTGCAGATATCTACGTATCGTAGCAATAGAGTTCATATGATCCTTAAAACGCGATATCGCGTCTCATATATATGTTTCAAGATAAGATATAATATTCATTGCGAAGTGTTATGCATTCCTCGTCTACGATTCAAATGAAAGTAAATGTGACACTTCGTTGCAAGGAAATAGCGATTGCAGATGTCTACGTATCGTAGCAATAGATTTCAAATGCTTCTTAAAACGAGATATTGCATCTCGTATCTACGTTTCATGATAAGATATAATATTCATTGCGAAGTGTTATGCATTCCTCATCTACGATTCAAATGAAAGTAAATGCGACACTTCCTTGCAAGGAAATAGCGATTGCAGATGTCTACGTATCGTAGCAATAGAGTTCATATGGTTCTTAAAACGCGATATCGCATCTCATATCTATGTTTCAAGATAAGATATAATATTCATTGCGAAGTGTTATGCATTCCTCGTCTACGATTCAAATGAATGTAAATGCGACACTTCCTTGGAAGGAAATAGCGTCTGCAGATGTCTAGGTATCGTAGCAATAGAGTTCTAATGCTCCTTAAAACGCGATATCGCATCTCATTTCTATGTTTCATGTTAAGATATAATATGATTTGCGAAGTGTTATGTATCCCTCGTCTACACTTCAAATGAATGTAAATGCGACACTTCCCTGCAAGGAAATAGCGTTTGCAAACGTCTAGGTATCGTAGCAATAGAGTTCTAATGCTTCTTAAAACGCGATATCGCATCACATTTCTATGTTTCATGGTAAGATATAATATGATTTGCGAAGTGTCATGTATTCCTCGTTTACACTTCAAATGAATGTAAATGCGACACTTCCTTGCAAGGAAATAGCGTTTGCATATGTCTACGTATCGAAGCAATAGAGTTCAAATGCTTCTTAAAACGAAATATTGCATCTCATATCTATGTTTCATGGTAAGATGTAATATTCATTGCGAAGTGTTATGCATTCCTCGTCTAGGATTCAAATGAATGTAAATGCGACACTTCCTTGCGGGGAAATAGCGTCTGCAGATGTCTAGGTATCGTAGCAATAGAGTTCTAATGCTCCTTAAAACGCGATATCGCATCTCATTTCTATGTTTCATGGTAAGATATAATATGATTTGCGAAGTGTTATGTATCCCTCGTCTACACTTCAAATGAATGTAAATGCGACACTTCCTTGCAAGGAAATAGCGTTTGCAAATGTCTACCTATCGTAGCAGTAGTGTTCTAATGCTTCTTAGAACGCGATGTCGCATCTCATTTCAATGTTTCATGGTAAGATATAATATGATTTGCGAGGTGTTATGTATTCCTCGTCTACACTTCAAATGAATGTAGATGCGACACTTCCTTGTAAGGAAATAGCGTTTGCAGATGTCTACCTATCGTAGCAATAGAGTTCTAATGCTTCTTAAAACGCGATATCGCATCTCATTTCTGTGTTTCATGGTAAGATATAATATGTTTTGCGAAGTGTCATGTATTCCTCGTCTACACTTCAAATGAATGTAAATGCGACACTTCCTTGCAAGGAAATAGCGTTTGCAAACGTCTACCTATCGTAGCAATAGAGTTCTAATGCTTCTTGAAACGCGATATCGCATCTCATTTCTATATTTCATGGTAAGATATAATATGATTTGCAAAGTGTCATGTATTCCTCGTCTACACTTCAAATGAATGTAAATGCGACAATTCCTTGCTAGGAAATAGCGTCTGCAGATGTCTAGGTATCGTAGCAATAGAGTTCTAATGCTTCTTAAAACGCGATATCGCATCTCATTTCTATGTTTCATGGTAAGATATAATATGATTTGCGAAGTGTCATGTATTCCTCGTCTATACTTCAAATGAATGTAAATGCGACACTTCCTTGCAAGGAAATAGCGTTTGCAGATGTCTACGTATCGTAGCAATAGAGTTCTTATGATTCTTAAAACGCGATATCGCATCTCATTTCTATGTTTCATGGTAAGATATAATATGATTTGCGAAGTGTCATGTATTCCTCGT
The DNA here is from genome assembly GCF_050948175.1 of Xylocopa sonorina. Classification (NCBI taxonomy): domain Eukaryota; kingdom Metazoa; phylum Arthropoda; class Insecta; order Hymenoptera; family Apidae; genus Xylocopa; species Xylocopa sonorina. Next base: position 432,957 of record NW_027490171.1, read on the forward strand.
CTACATTTCAAATGCATGTAAATGCGACACTTCCTTGCAAGGAAATAGCGTTTGCATATGTCTACGTATCGAAGCAATAGAGTTCAAATGCTTCTTAAAACGAGATATTGCATCTCATATCTATGTTTCATGGTAAGATGTAATATTCATTGCGAAGTGTTATGCATTCCTCGTCTACGATTCAAATGAATGTAAATCCGACACTTCCTTGCAAGGAAATAGCGTCTGCAGATGTCTAGGTATCGTAGCAATAGAGTTCTAATGCTCCTTAAAACGCGATATGGCATCTCATTTCTATGTTTCATGGTAAGATATAATATGATTTGCGAAGTGTTATGCATTCCTCGTCTACGATTCAAATGAATGTAAATGCGACACTTCCTTGCAAGGAAATAGCGTCTGCAGATGTCTAGGTATCGTAGCAATAGAGTTCTAATGCTCCTTAAAACGCGATATCGCATCTCATTTCTATGTTTCATGGTAAGATATAATATGATTTGCGAAGTGTTATGTATCCCTCGTCTACACTTCAAATGAATGTAAATGCGACACTTCCTTGCAAGGAAATAGCGTTTGCAAATGTCTACCTATCGTAGCAGTAGTGTTGTAATGCTTCTTAGAACGCGATGTCGCATCTCATTTCAATGTTTCATGGTAAGATATAATATGATTTGCGAGGTGTTATGTATTCCTCGTCTACACTTCAAATGAATGTAAATGCGACACTTCCTTGTAAGGAGATAGCGTTTGCAGATGTCTACCTATCGTAGCAATAGAGTTCTAATGCTTCTTAAAACGCGATATCGCATCTCATTTCTATATTTCATGGTAAGATATAATATGATTTGCGAAGTGTTATGTATCCCTCGTCTACACTTCAAATGAATGTAAATGCGACACTTCCTTGCAAGGAAATAGCGTTTGCAAATGTCTACCTATCGCAGCAGTAGTGTTCTAATGCTTCTTAGAACGCGATGTCGCATCTCATTTCAATGTTTCATGGTAAGATATAATATGATTTGCGAGGTGTTATGTATTCCTCGTCTACACTTCAAATGAATGTAAACGCGACACTTCCTTGTAAGGAGATAGCGGTTGCAGATGTCTACCTATCGTAGCAATAGAGTTCTAATGCTTTTTAAAACGCGATATCGCATCTCATTTCTATGTTTCATGGTAAGATATAATATGATTTGCGAAGTGTCATGTATTCCTCGTCTACACTTCAAATGAATGTAAATGCGACACTTCCTTGCAAGGAAATAGCGTTTGCAAACGTCTACCTATCGTGGCAATAGAGTTCTAATGCTTCTTAAAACGCGATATCGTATCTCATTTCTATATTTCATGGTAAGATATAATATGATTTGCGAAGTGTTATGTATTCCTCTTCTACACTTCAAATGAATGTCAATGCGACACTTTCTCGCTAGGAAATAGCGTTTGCAGATGTCTACGTATCGTAGCAATAGAATTCTAATGCTTCTTAAAACGGGATATCGCATCTCATTTCTATGTATCATTGTAAGATATAATATGATTTGCGAAGTGTCATGTATTCCTCGTCTACACTTCAAATGAATGTAAATGCAACACTTCCTTGCTAGGAAATAGCGTTTGCAGATGTCTACCTATCGTAGCAATAGATTTCTAATGCTTCTTAGAACGCGATATCGCATCTCATTTCTATGTATCATGGTAAGATATAAAATGATTTGCGAAGTGTCATGTATCCCTCGTCTACACTTCAAATGAATGTAAATGCGACACTTCCTTCTAGGAAATAGCGTCTGCAGATGTCTAGGTATCGTAGCAATAGAGTTCTAATGCTTCTTAAAACGCGATATCGCATTTCATTTCTATGTTTCATGGTAAGATATAATATGATTTGCGAAGTGTTATGTATTCCTCGTCTACACTTCAAATGAATGTAAATGCGACACTTTCTTGCTAGGAAATAACGTCTGCAGATGTCTAGGTATCGTAGCAATAGAGTTCTAATGCTTCTTAAAACGCGATATCGCATCTCATTTCTATGTTTCATGGTAAGATATAATATGATTTGCGAAGTGTTATGTATTCCTCGTCTACACTTCAAATGAATGTAAATACGACACTTCCTTGCAAGGAAATAGCGTTTGCAAACGTCTACATATCGTAGCAATAGAGTTCTAATGCTTCTTAAAACGCGATATCGCATCTCATTTCTATGTTTCATGATAAGATATAATATGATTTGCGAAGTGTTATGTATTCCTCGTCTACACTTCAAATGAATGTAAATGCGACACTTCCTTGCAAGCAAATAGCGTTTGCAGATGTCTACGTATCGTAGCAATAGAGTTCTATTGCTTCTCAATCCGCGATATCGCATCTCATTTCTATGTTTCATGGTAAGATATAATATGATTTGCGAAGTGTTATGTATCCCTCGTCTACACTTCAAATGAATGTAAATGCGACACTTCCTTGCAAGGAAATAGCGTTTGCAAATGTCTACCTATCGTAGCAGTAGTGTTGTAATGCTTCTTAGAACGCGATGTCGCATCTCATTTCAATGTTTCATGGTAAGATATAATATGATTTGCGAGGTGTTATGTATTCCTCGTCTACACTTCAAATGAATGTAAATGCGACACTTCCTTGTAAGGAGATAGCGTTTGCAGATGTCTACCTATCGTAGCAATAGAGTTCTAATGCTTCTTAAAACGCGATATCGCATCTCATTTCTATATTTCATGGTAAGATATAATATGATTTGCGAAGTGTTATGTATCCCTCGTCTACACTTCAAATGAATGTAAATGCGACACTTCCTTGCAAGGAAATAGCGTTTGCAAATGTCTACCTATCGTAGCAGTAGTGTTCTAATGCTTCTTAGAACGCGATGTCGCATCTCATTTCAATGTTTCATGGTAAGATATAATATGATTTGCGAGGTGTTATGTATTCCTCGTCTACACTTCAAATGAATGTAAACGCGACACTTCCTTGTAAGGAGATAGCGTTTGCAGATGTCTACCTATCGTAGCAATAGAGTTCTAATGCTTTTTAAAACGCGATATCGCATCTCATTTCTATGTTTCATGGTAAGATATAATATGATTTGCGAAGTGTCATGTATTCCTCGTCTACACTTCAAATGAATGTAAATGCGACACTTCCTTGCAAGGAAATAGCGTTTGCAAACGTCTACCTATCGTGGCAATAGAGTTCTAATGCTTCTTAAAACGCGATATCGTATCTCATTTCTATATTTCATGGTAAGATATAATATGATTTGCGAAGTGTTATGTATTCCTCGTCTACACTTCAAATGAATGTGAATGCGACACTTTCTCGCTAGGAAATAGCGTTTGCAGATGTCTACGTATCGTAGCAATAGAATTCTAATGCTTCTTAAAACGGGATATCGCATCTCATTTCTATGTATCATTGTAAGATATAATATGATTTGCGAAGTGTCATGTATTCCTCGTCTACACTTCAAATGAATGTAAATGCAACACTTCCTTGCTAGGAAATAGCGTTTGCAGATGTCTACCTATCGTAGCAATAGATTTCTAATGCTTCTTAGAACGCGATATCGCATCTCATTTCTATGTATCATGGTGAGATATAAAATGATTTGCGAAGTGTCATGTATCCCTCGTCTACACTTCAAATGAATGTAAATGCGACACTTCCTTCTAGGAAATAGCGTCTGCAGATGTCTAGGTATCGTAGCAATAGAGTTCTAATGCTTCTTAAAACGCGATATCGCATTTCATTTCTATGTTTCATGGTAAGATATAATATGATTTGCGAAGTGTTATGTATTCCTCGTCTACACTTCAAATGAATGTAAATGCGACACTTCCTTGCTAGGAAATAACGTCTGCAGATGTCTAGGTATCGTAGCAATAGAGTTCTAATGCTTCTTAAAACGCGATATCGCATCTCATTTCTATGTTTCATGGTAAGATATAATATGATTTGCGAAGTGTTATGTATTCCTCGTCTACACTTCAAATGAATGTAAATACGACACTTCCTTGCAAGGAAATAGCGTTTGCAAACGTCTACATATCGTAGCAATAGAGTTCTAATGCTTCTTAAAACGCGATATCGCATCTCATTTCTATGTTTCATGATAAGATATAATATGATTTGCGAAGTGTCATGTATTCCTCGTCTACACTTCAAATGAATGTAAATGCTACACTTCCTTGCTAGGAAATAGCGTCTGCAGATGTCTAGGTATCGTAGCAATAGAGTTCTAATCCTTCTTAAAACGCGATATCGCATCTCACCTCTATAGTTCATGGTGAGATATAATATGATTTGCGAAGTGTTATGTATTCCTCGTCTACACTTCAAATGAATGTAAATGCGACACTTCCTTGCAAGCAAATAGCGTTTGCAGATGTCTACGTATCGTAGCAATAGAGTTCTATTGCTTCTTAAAACACGATATCGCATCTCATTTCTATGTTTCAAGGTAAGATATAATATGATTTGCGAAGTGTTATGTATTCCTCGTCTACACATCAAATGAATGTAAATGCGACACTTCCTTGCAAGGAAATAGCGTTTGCAGATGTCTACACATCGTAGCAATAGAGTTCTAATGCTTCTTAAAACGCGATATCGCATCTCATTTCTATATTTCATGGTAAGTTATAATATGATTTGCGAAGTGTTATGTATTCCTCGTCTACACTTCGAATGAATGTAAATGCGACACTTCCTCGCTAGGAAATAGCGATTGCAGATGTCTACGTATCGTAGCAATAGAGTTCATATGATTCGATATCGCATCTCATTTCTATGTTTCATGGTAAGATATAACATGATTTGCGAAGTGTTATGTATTCCTAGTCTACACTTCAAATGAATGTGAATGCGATACTTCCTCGCTAAGAAATAGCGTTTGCAGATGTCTACGTATCGTAGCAATAGCTTTCTAGTGCTTCTTAAAACGCGATATCGCATCTCATTTCTATGTTTCATGGTAAGATATAATATGATTTGCGAAGTGTTATGTACTCCTCGTCTACACTTCAATTGAATGTAAATGCGACACTTCCTTGCAAGGAAATAGCGTTTGCAAATGTCTACCTATCGTAGCAGTAGTGTTCTAATGCATCTTAGAACGCGATATCGCATCTCATTCCTATGTTTCATGGTAAGATATAATATGATATGCGAAGTGTTATGTATTCCTCGTCTACACTTCAAATGAATGTGAATGCGACACTTTCTCGCTAGGAAATAGCGTTTGCAGATGTCTACGTATCGTAGCAATAGATTTCTAATGCTTCTTAAAAAGGGATATCGCATCTCATTTCTATATATCATGGTGAGATATAATATGATTTGCGAAGTGTTATGTATTCCTCGCCTACACTTCAAATGAATGTAAATGCGACACTTCCTTGCAAGGAAATAGCGTTTGCAGATGTCTACGTATCGAAGCAATAGAGTTCAAATGCTTCTTAAAACGAGATATTGCATCTCATATCTATATTTCATGATAAGATATAATATTCATTGCGAAGTGTTATGCATTCCTCGTCTACGATTCAAATGAATGTAAATGCGACACTTCTTTGCAAGGAAATAGCGTTTGCAAATGTCTACCTATCGTAGCAATAGTGTTCTAATGCTTCTTAAAACGCGATATCGCATCTCATTTCTATATTTCATGGTAAGGTATAATATGATTTGCGAAGTGTTATGTATTCCTCGTCTACACTTCAAATGAATGTAAATGCAACACTTCCTTGCAAGCAAATAGCGTTTGCAGATGTCAACGTATCGTAGCAATAGAGTTCTATTGATACTTAAAACGCGATATCGCATCTCATTTCTATGTTTCATGGTAAGATATAATATGATTTGCGAAGTGTTATGTATTCTTCGTCTACACTTCAAATGAATGTAAATGCGACACTTCCTTGCAAGGAAATAGCGTTTGCAGATGTCTACGTATCGTAGCAATAGAGTTCTTATGATTCTTAAAACGCGATATCGCATCTCATTTCCATGTTTCATGGTAAGGTATAATATGATTTGCGAAGTGTTATGTATTCCTCGTCTACACTTCAAATGAATGTAAATGCGACACTACCTTGCTAGGAAATCGCGTCTGCAGATGTCTAGGTATCGTAGCAATAGAGTTCTAATGCTTCTTAAAACGCGATATCGCATTTCATTTCTATGCTTCATGGTAAGATATAATATGATTTGCGAAGTGTTATGTATTCCTCGTCAACACTTCAAATGAATGTAAATGCGACACTTCCTTGCAAGCAAGTAGCGTTTGCAGATGTCTACGTATCGTAGCAATAGAGTTCTATTGATTCTTAAAACGCGATATCGCATCTCATTTCTATGTTTCATGGTAAGAAATAATATGATTTGCGAAGTGTTATGTATTCCTCGTCTACACGTCAACTGAATGTAAATGCGACACTTCCATGCAAGGAAATAGTGTTTGCAGATGTCTACTTATCGTAGCAATAGAGTTCTTATGATTCTTAAAACGCGATATCGCATCTCATTTCTATGTTTCATGGTAAGATATAATATGATTTGCGTAGTGTTATGTAATCCTCGTCCACACTTCAAATGAATGTAAATGCGAAACTTCCTTGTAAGGAAATAGCGTTTGCAGATGTCTACCTATCGTAGCGATAGAGTTCTAATGCTTCTTAAAACGCGATATCGCATCTAATTTCTATGTTTCATGGTAAGATATAATATGATTTGCGAAGTGTCATGTATTCCTCGTCTACTCTTCAAATAAATGTAAATGCGACACTTCCTTGCAAGGAAATAGCGTTTGCAGATGTCTACGAATCGTAGCAATAGAGTTCTAATGCTTCTTAAAACGCGATATCGCATCTCATTTCTATGTTTCATGTTAAGATATAATATGATTTGCGAAGTGTCATGTATTCCTCGACTACACTTCAAATGAATGTAAATGCGACACTTCCTTGCAAGGAAATAGCGTTTGCAGATGTCTACGTATCGAAGCAATAGAGTTCAAATGCTTCTTAAGACGAGATATTGCATCTGATATCTATGCTTCATGATAAGATATAATATTCATTGCGAAGTGTTATGCATTCCTCGTCTACGATTCAAATGAATGTAAATGCGACACTTCCTTGCTAGGAAATAGCGTCTGTAGATGTCTATGTATGGTAGCAATAGATTTCTAATGCTTCTTAAAACGTGATATCGCATCTCATTTCTATGTTTCATGGTAAGATATAATATGATTTGCGAGGTGTCATGTATTCCTCGTCTACACGTCAAATGAATGTAAATGCGACACTTCCATGAAAGGAAATAGCGTTTGCAGATGTCTACGTATCGTAGCAATAGAGTTCTTATGATTCTTAAAACGCGATATCGCATTTCATTTCTATGTTTCATGGTAAGATATAATATAATTTGCGAAGTGTTATGTATTCCTCGTCTACACTTCAAATGAATGTAAGTGCGACACTTCCTTGCTAGGAAATAGCGTCTGCAGATGTCTAGGTATCGTAGCAATAGAGTTCTAATGCTTCTTAGAACGCGATATCGCAATCTCATTTCTATGTTTCATGGTAAGATATAATATGATTTGCGAAGTGTCATGTATTCCTCGTCTACGATTCAAATGAATGTAAACGCAACACTTCCTTGCAAGGAAATAGCGTTTGCAGATGTCTACTTATCGTAGCAATAGAGTTCTTATGATTCTTAAAACGCGATATCGCATCTCATTTCTATGTTTCATGGTAAGATATAATATGATTTGCGTAGTGTTATGTATTCCTCGTCCACACTTCAAATGAATGTAAATGCGAAACTTCCTTGCAAGGAAATAGCGTTTGCAAACGTCTACCTACCGCAGCAATAGAGTTCTAATGCTTCGTAGAACGCGATATCGCATCTCATTTCTATGTTTCATGGTAAGATATAATATGATTTGCGAAGTGTCATGTATTCCTCGTCTACACATCAAAGGAATGTAAATGCGACACTTCCTTGCAAGGAAATAGCGTTTGCAGATGTCTATGTATGGTAGCAATAGATTTCTAATGCTTCTTAAAACGTGATATCGCATCTCATTTCTATGTTTCATGGTAAGATATAATATGATTTGCGAAGTGTCATGTATTCCTCGTCTACACGTCAAATGAATGTAAATGCGACACTTCCATGCAAGGAAATAGCGTCTGCAGATGTCTACGTATCGTAGCAATAAAGTTCAAATGCTTCTTGAAACGAGATATTGCATCTCATATCTATGTTTCATGATAAGATATAATATTCATTGCGAAGTGTTATGCATTCCTCGTCTACAGTTCAAATGAATGTGAATGCGACACTTCCTCGCTAGGAAATAGCGCTTGCAGATGTCTACGTATCGTAGCAATAGATTTCTAATGCTTCTTAAAGCGCGATATCGCATCTCTTTTCTATGTTTCATGGTAAGCTATAATATGATTTGCCAAGTGTTATGTATTCCTCGTCTACACTTCAAATGAATGTAAATGCGACACTTCCTTGCAAGGAAATAGCGTTTGCAGATGTCTACGTATCGTAGCAATAGAGTTCTTATGATTCTTAAAACGCGATATCGCATCTCATTTCTATGTTTCATGGTAAGGTATAATATGATTTGCGAAGTGTTCTGTATTCCTCGTCTACACTTCAAATGAATGTAAATGCGATACTTCCTTGCAAGGAAATAGCGTTTGCAGATGTCTATGTATGGTAGCAATAGATTTCTAATGCTCCTTAAAACGTGATATCGCATCTCATTTCTATGTTTCATGGTAAGGTATAATATGATTTGCGAAGTGTTATGTATTCCTTGTCTACACTTCAAATGAATGTAAATGCGACACTACATTGCTAGGAAATAGCGTCTGCAGATGTCTAGGTATCGTAGCAATAGAGTTCTAATGCTTCTTAAAACGCGATATCGCATTTCATTTCTATGCTTCATGGTAAGATATAATATGATTTGCGAAGTGTTATGTATTCCTCGTCAACACTTCAAATGAATGTAAATGCGACACTTCGTTGCAAGGAAATAGCGTTTGCGAATGTCTATCTATCGAAGCAATAGTGCTCTAATGCTTCTTAAAACGCGATATCGCATCTCGTTTCTATGTTTCATGGTAAGATACAATATGATTCGCGAAGTGTCATGTATTCCTCGTCTGCACTTCAAATCAATGTAAATGCGACACTTCCTTGCAGGAAATAGCGTTTGCAGATGTCTACGTATCGTAGCAATAGAGTTCTTATGATTCTTAAAACGCGATATCGCATCTCATTTCTATGTTTCATGGTAAGATATAATATGATTTGCGAAGTGTCATGTATTCCTCGTCTACACTTCAAATGAATGTAAATGCGATACTTCCTTGCAAGGAAATAGCGTTTGCAAACGTCTACCTACCGTAGCAATAGAGTTCTAATGCTTCTTAAAACGCGATATCGCATCTCATTTCTATGTTTCATGGTAAGATATAATATGATTTGCGAAGTGCCATGTATTCCTCGTCCACACTTCAAATGAATGTAAATGCGACACTTCCTTGCTAGGAAATAGCGTTTGCTGATGTCTAGGTATCGTAGAAATAGAGTTCTAATGCTTCATAGAACGCGATATCGCAATCTCATTTCTATGTTTCATGGTAAGATATAATATGATTTGCGAAGTGTCATGTATTCCTCGTCTACACTTCAAATGAATGTAAATGCGACACTTCCTTGCAAGGATATAGCGTTTGCAAACGCCTACCTACCGTAGCAATAGAGTTCTAGTGCTTCTTAAAACGCGATATCGCATCTCATTTCTATATTTCATGGTAAGATATAATATGATTTGCGAAGTGTTATGTATTCCTTGTCTACACTTCAAATGAATGTAAATGAGACACTTCCTTGCAAGGAAATAGCGGTTGCAGATGTCTACTTATCGTAGCAATAGAGTTCTTATGATTCTTAAAACGCGATATCGCATCTCATTTCTATGTTTCATGGTAAGATATAATATGATTTGCGAAGTGTCATGTATTCCTCGTCTACACTTCAAATGAATGTAAATGCGACACTTCCTTGCAAGGAAATAGCGTTTGCAAACGTCTACCTACCGTAGCAATAGAGTTCTAATGCTTCTTAAAACGCGATATCGCATCTCATTTCTATGTTTCATGGTAAGATATAATATGATTTGCGAAGTGCCATGTATTCCTCGTCCACACTTCAAATGAATGTAAATGCGACACTTCCTTGCTAGGAAATAGCGTTTGCAGATGTCTACGTATCGTAGCAATAGAGTTCTTATGATTCTTAAAACGCGATATCGCATCTCATTTCTATGTTTCATGGTAAGATATAATATGATTTGCGAAGTGTTATGTATTCCTCGTCTACACTTCAAATGAATATAAATACGACACTTCCTTGCTAGGAAATAGCGTCTGCAGATGTCTACGTATCGTAGCAATAGAGTTCAAATTCCTCTTAAAACGAGATATTGCATCTCATATTTATGTTTCATGACAAGATATAATATTCATTGCGAAGTGTTATGCATTCCTCGTCTACACTTCAAATGAATGTGAATGCGACACTTCCTCGCTAGGATATAGCGCTTGCAGATGTCTACGTATCGTAGCAATAGATTTCTAATGCTTCTTAAAGCGCGATATCGCATCTCTTTTCTATGTTTCATGGTAAGCTATAATATGATTTGCCAAGTGTTATGTATTCCTCGTCTACACTTCAAATGAATGTAAATGCGACACTTCCTTGCAAGGAAATAGCGTTTGCAGATGTCTACGTATCGTAGCAATAGAGTTCTTATGATTCTTAAAACGCGATATCGCATCTCATTTCTATGTTTCATGGTAAGATATAATATGATTTGCGAAGTGTCATGTATTCCTCGTCTACACTTCAAATGTATGTAAATGCGACACTTCCTTGCTAGGAAATAGCGTCTGCAGATGTCTAGGTATCGTAGCAATAGAGTTCTAATGCTTCTTAAAACGCGATATCGCATTTCATTTCTATGTTTCATGGTAAGATATAATATAATTTGCGTAGTGTTATGTATTCCTCGTCCACACTTCAAATGAATGTAAATGCGAAACTTCCTTGAAAGGAAATAGCGTTTGCAGATGTCTACCTATCGTAGCGATAGAGTTCTAATGCTTCTTAAAACGCGATATCGCATCTAATTTCTATGTTTCAGGGTAAGATATAATATGATTTGCGAAGTGTCATGTATTCCTCGTCTACTCTTCAAATAAATGTAAATGCGACACTTCCTTGCAAGGAAATAGCGTTTGCAGATGTCTACGAATCGTAGCAATAGGGTTCTAATGCTTCTTAAAACGCGATATCGCAATTCATTTCTATGTTTCATGGTACGATATAATATGATTTGCGAAGTGTCATGTATTCCTCGTCTACACTTCAAATGAATGTAAATGCGACACTTCCTTGCAAGGAAATAGCGTTTGCAAACGTCTACCTACCGCAGCAATAGAGTTCTAATGCTTCTTAAAACGCGATATCGCATCTCATTTCTATATTTCATGGTAAGATATAATATGATTTGCGAAGTGTTATGTATTCCTCGTCTACACTTCAAATGAATGTAAATGAGACACTTCCTTGCAAGGAAATAGCGTTTGCAGATGTCTACGTATCGTAGCAATAGAGTTCTTATGATTCTTAAAACGCGATATCGCATCTCATTTCTATGTTTCATGGTAAGATATAATATGATTTGCGAAGTGTTATGCATTCCTCGACTACGATTCAAATGAATGTAATTGCGACACTTCCTAGCAAGGAAATAGCGTTTGCAGATGTCTACGTATCGTAGCAATAGAGTTCTTATGATTCTTAAAACGCGATATCGCATCTCATTTCTATGTTTCATGGTAAGGTATAATATGATTTGCGAAGTGTTCTGTATTCCTCGTCTACACATCAAAGGAATGTAAATGCGACACTTCCTTGCAAGGAAATAGCATTTGCAGATGTCTATGTATGGTAGCAATAGATTTCTAATGCTTCTTAAAACGTGATATCGCATCTCATTTCTATGTTTCATGGTAAGATATAATATGATTTGCGAAGTGTCATGTATTCCTCGTCTACACGTCAAATGAATGTAAATGCGACACTTCCATGCAAGGAAATAGCGTCTGCAGATGTCTACGTATCGTAGCAATAGAGTTCAAATGCTTCTTGAAACGAGATATTGCATCTCATATCTATGTTTCATGATAAGATATAATATTCATTGCGAAGTGTTATGCATTCCTCGTCTACAGTTCAAATGAATGTGAATGCGACACTTCCTCGCTAGGAAATAGCGCTTGCAGATGTCTACGTATCGTAGCAATAGATTTCTAATGCTCCTTAAAGCGCGATATCGCATCTCTTTTCTATGTTTCATGGTAAGCTATAATATGATTTGCCAAGTGTTATGTATTCCTCGTCTACACTTCAAATGAATGTAAATGCGACACTTCCTTGCAAGGAAATAGCGTTTGCAGATGTCTACGTATCGTAGCAATAGAGTTCTTATGATTCTTAAAACGCGATATCGCATCTCATTTCTATGTTTCATGGTAAGATATAATATGATTTGCGTAGTGTTATGTATTCCTCGTCCACACTTCAAATGAATGTAAATGCGAAACTTCCTTGCAAGGAAATAGCGTTTGCAAACGTCTACCTACCGCAGCAATAGAGTTCTAATGCTTCTTAAAACGCGATATCGCATCTCATTTCTATGTTTCATGGTAAGATATAATATGATTTGCGAAGTGTTATGCATTCCTCGTCTACGACTCAAATGAATGTAAATGCGACACTTCCTTGCAAGGAAATAGCGTTTGCAGATGTCTACGTATCGTAGCAATAGAGTTCTAATGCTTCTTAAAACGCGATATCGCATCTCATTTCTATGTTTCATGGTAAGCTATAATATGATTTGCCAAGTGTTATGTATTCCTCGTCTACACTTCAAATGAATGTAAATGCGACACTTCCTTGCAAGGAAATAGCGTTTGCAGATGTCTACGTATCGTAGCAATAGAGTTCTTATGATTCTTAAAACGCGATATCGCATCTCATTTCTATGTTTCATGGTAAGGTATAATATGATTTGCGAAGTGTTCTGTATTCCTCGTCTACACATCAAAGGAATGTAAATGCGACACTTCCTTGCAAGGAAATAGCGTTTGCAGATGTCTATGTATGGTAGCAATAGATTTCTAATGCTTCTTAAAACGTGATATCGCATCTCATTTCTATGTTTCATGGTAAGATATAATATGATTTGCGAAGTGTCATGTATTCCTCGTCTACACGTCAAATGAATGTAAATGCGACACTTCCATGCAAGGAAATAGCGTCTGCAGATATCTACGTATCGTAGCAATAGAGTTCAAATGCTTCTTGAAACGAGATATTGCATCTCATATCTATGTTTCATGATAAGATATAATATTCATTGCGAAGTGTTATGCATTCCTCGTCTACAGTTCAAATGAATGTGAATGCGACACTTCCTCGCTAGGAAATAGCGCTTGCAGATGTCTACGTATCGTAGCAATAGATTTCTAATGCTCCTTAAAGCGCGATATCGCATCTCTTTACTATGTTTCATGGTGAGCTATAATATGATTTGCCAAGTGTTATGTATTCCTCGTCTACACTTCAAATGAATGTAAATGCGACACTTCCTTGCAAGGAAATAGCGTTTGCAGATGTCTACGTATCGTAGCAATAGAGTTCTTATGATTCTTAAAACGCGATATCGCATCTCATTTCTATGTTTCATGGTAAGATATAATATGATTTGCGTAGTGTTATGTATTCCTCGTCCACACTTCAAATGAATGTAAATGCGAAACTTCCTTGCAAGGAAATAGCGTTTGCAAACGTCTACCTACCGCAGCAATAGAGTTCTAATGCTTCTTAAAACGCGATATCGCATCTCATTTCTATGTTTCATGGTAAGATATAATATGATTTGCGAAGTGTTATGCATTCCTCGTCTACGACTCAAATGAATGTAAATGCGACACTTCCTTGCAGGGAAATAGCGTTTGCAGATGTCTACGTATCGTAGCAATAGAGTTCTAATGCTTCTTAAAACGCGATATCGCATCTCATTTCTATGTTTCATGGTAAGCTATAATATGATTTGCCAAGTGTTATGTATTCCTCGTCTACACTTCAAATGAATGTAAATGCGACACTTCCTTGCAAGGAAATAGCGTTTGCAGATGTCTACGTATCATAGCAATAGAGTTCTTATGATTCTTAAAACGCGATATCGCATCTCATTTCTATGTTTCATGGTAAGGTATAATATGATTTGCGAAGTGTTCTGTATTCCTCGTCTACACTTCAAAGGAATGTAAATGCGACACTTCCTTGCAAGGAAATAGCGTTTGCAGATGTCTATGTATGGTAGCAATAGATTTCTAATGCTTCTTAAAACGTGATATCGCATCTCATTTCTATGTTTCATGGTAAGATATAATATGATTTGCGAAGTGTCATGTATTCCTCGTCTACACGTCAAATGAATGTAAATGCGACACTTCCATGCAAGGAAATAGCGTCTGCAGATGTCTACGTATCGTAGCAATAGAGTTCAAATGCTTCTTGAAACGAGATATTGCATCTCATATCTATGTTTCATGATAAGATATAATATTCATTGCGAAGTGTTATGCATTCCTCGTCTACAGTTCAAATGAATGTGAATGCGACACTTCCTCGCTAGGAAATAGCGCTTGCAGATGTCTACGTATCGTAGCAATAGATTTCTAATGCTTCTTAAAACGCGATATCGCATCTCATTTCCATGTTTCACGGTAAGGTATAATATGATTTGCGAAGTGTTATGTATTCATCGTCTACACGTCAAATGAATGTAAATGCGACACTTCCATGCAAGGAAATAGTGTTTGCAGATGTCTACTTATCGTAGCAATAGAGTTCTTATGATTCTTAAAACGCGATATCGCATCTCATTTCTATGTTTCATGGTAAGATATAATATGATTTGCGTAGTGTTATGTATTCCTCGTCCACACTTCAAATGAATGTAAATGCGAAACTTCCTTGTAAGGAAATAGCGTTTGCAGATGTCTACCTATCGTAGCGATAGAGTTCTAATGCTTCTTAAAACGCGATATCGCATCTAATTTCTATGTTTCATGGTAAGATATAATATGATTTGCGAAGTGTCATGTATTCCTCGCCTACTCTTCAAATAAATGTAAATGCGACACTTCCTTGCAAGGAAATAGCGTTTGCAGATGTCTACGAATCGTAGCAATAGAGTTCTAATGCTTCTTAAAACGCTATATCGCATCTCATTTCTATGTTTCATGTTAAGATATAATATGATTTGCGAAGTGTCATGTATTCCTCGTCTACACTTCAAATGAATGTAAATGCGACACTTCCTTGCAAGGAAATAGCGTTTGCAGATGTCTACGTATCGAAGCAATAGAGTTCAAATGCTTCTTAAAACGAGATATTGCATCTGATATCTATGTTTCATGATAAGATATAATATTCATTGCGAAGTGTTATGCATTCCTCGTCTACGATTCAAATGAATGTAAATGCGACACTTCCTTGCTAGGAAATAGCGCCTGTAGATGTCTATGTATGGTAGCAATAGATTTCTAATGCTTCTTAAAACGTGATATCGCATCTCATTTCTATGTTTCATGGTAAGATATAATATGATTTGCGAAGTGTCATGTATTCCTCGTCTACACTTCAAATGAATGTAAATGCGACACTTCCTTGCAAGGAAATAGCGTTTGCAGATGTCTATGTATCGTAGCAATAGATTTCTATTGCTTCTTAAAACGTTATATCGCACCTCATTTCTATGTTTCATGGTAAGATATAATATGATTTACGAAGTGTCATGTATTCCTCGTCTACACGTCAAATGAATGTAACTGCGACACTTCCATGCAAGGAAATAGCGTTTGCAGATGTCTACGTATCGTAGCAATAGAGTTCTTATGATTCTTAAAGCGCGAAATCGCACCTCATTTCTATGTTTCATGGTAAGATATAATATGATTTGCGAAGTGTTATGTATTCCTCGTCTACACTTCAAATGAATATAAATACGACACTTCCTTGCTGGGAAATAGCGTCTGCAGATGTCTACGTATCGTAGCAATAGAGTTCAAATGCTTCTTAAAAAGAGATATTGCATCTCATAACTATGTTTCATGATAAGATATAATATTCATTGCGAAGTGTTATGCATTCCTCGTCTACACTTCAAATGAATGTGAATGCGACACTTCCTCGCTGGGAAATAGCGCTTGCAGATGTCTACGTATCGTAGCAATAGATTTCTAATGCTTCTTAAAGCGCGATATCGCATCTCATTTATATGTTTCGTGGTAAGATATAATATAATTTGCGAAGTGTTATGTATTCCTCGTCTACACTTCAAATGAATGTAAATGCGACACTTCCTTGCTAGGAAGTAGCGTTTGCAAACGTCTACCTATCGTAGCAATAGAGTTCTAATGCTTCGTAGAACGCGATATCGCATCTCATTTCTATGTTTCATGGTAAGATATAATATGATTTGCGAAGTGTTATGTATTCCTCGTCTACACTTCAAATGAATATAAATACGACACTTCCTTGCTGGGAAATAGCGTCTGCAGATGTCTACGTATCGTAGCAATAGAGTTCAAATGCTTCTTAAAAAGAGATATTGCATCTCATAACTATGTTTCATGATAAGATATAATATTCATTGCGAAGTGTTATGCATTCCTCGTCTACACTTCAAATGAATGTGAATGCGACACTTCCTCGCTGGGAAATAGCGCTTGCAGATGTCTACGTATCGTAGCAATAGATTTCTAATGCTTCTTAAAGCGCGATATCGCATCTCATTTATATGTTTCGTGGTAAGATATAATATAATTTGCGAAGTGTTATGTATTCCTCGTCTACACTTCAAATGAATGTAAATGCGACACTTCCTTGCTAGGAAGTAGCGTTTGCAAACGTCTACCTATCGTAGCAATAGAGTTCTAATGCTTCGTAGAACGCGATATCGCATCCCATTTCTATGTTTCATGGTAAGATATAATATGATTTGCGAAGTGTCATGTATTCCTCGTCTACGATTCAAATGAATGTAAATGCAACCCTTCCTTGCAAGGAAATAGCGTTTGCAGATGTCTACTTATCGTAGCAATAGAGTTCTTATGATTCTTAAATCGCGATATCGCATCTCATTTCTATGTTTCATGGTAAGATATAATATGATTTGCGTAGTGTTATGTATTCCTCGTCCACACTTCAAATGAATGTAAATGCGAAACTTCCTTGAAAGGAAATAGCGTTTGCAGATGTCTACCTATCGTAGCGATAGAGTTCTAATGCTTCTTAAAACGCGATATCGCATCTAATTTCTATGTTTCAGGGTAAGATATAATATGATTTGCGAAGTGTCATGTATTCCTCGTCTACTCTTCAAATAAATGTAAATGCGACACTTCCTTGCAAGGAAATAGCGTTTGCAGATGTCTACGAATCGTAGCAATAGGGTTCTAATGCTTCTTAAAACGCGATATCGCATTTCATTTCTATGTTTCATGGTACGATATAATATGATTTGCGAAGTGTCATGTATTCCTCGTCTACACTTCAAATGAATGTAAATGCGACACTTCCTTGCAAGGAAATAGCGTTTGCAAACGTCTACCTACCGCAGCAATAGAGTTCTAATGCTTCTTAAAACGCGATATCGCATCTCATTTCTATATTTCATGGTAAGATATAATATGATTTGCGAAGTGTTATGTATTCCTCGTCTACACTTCAAATGAATGTAAATGAGACACTTCCTTGCAAGGAAATAGCGTTTGCAGATGTCTACGTATCGTAGCAATAGAGTTCTTATGATTCTTAAAACGCGATATCGCATCTCATTTCTATGTTTCATGGTAAGATATAATATGATTTGCGAAGTGTTATGCATTCCTCGACTACGATTCAAATGAATGTAATTGCGACACTTCCTAGCAAGGAAATAGCGTTTGCAGATGTCTACGTATCGTAGCAATAGAGTTCTAATGCTTCTTAAAACGCGATATCGCATCTCATTTCTATGTTTCTTGGTAAGCTATAATATGATTTGCCAAGTGTTATGTATTCCTCGTCTACACTTCAAATGAATGTAAATGCGACACTTCCTTGCAAGGAAATAGCGTTTGCAGATGTCTACGTATCGTAGCAATAGAGTTCTTATGATTCTTAAAACGCGATATCGCATCTCATTTCTATGTTTCATGGTAAGGTATAATATGATTTGCGAAGTGTTCTGTATTCCTCGTCTACACTTCAAATGAATGTAAATGCGACACTTCCTTGCAAGGAAATAGCGTTTGCAGATGTCTATGTATGGTAGCAATAGATTTCTAATGCATCTTAAAACGTGATATCGCATCTCATTTCTATGTTTCATGGTAAGATATAATATGATTTGCGAAGTGTCATGTATTCCTCGTCTACACGTCAAATGAATGTAAACGCGACACTTCCATGCAAGGAAATAGCGTTTGCAGATGTCTACGTATCGTAGCAATAGAGTTCTTACGATTCTTAAAGCGCGATATCGCATCTCATTTCTATGTTTCATGGTAAGATATAATATGATTTGCGAAGGGTTATGCATTCCTCGTCTACGATTCAAATGAATGTAATAGCGACACTTCCTTGCAAGGAAATAGCGTTTGCAGATGTCTACGTATCGTAGCAATAGAGTTCTAATGCTTCTTAAAACGCGATATCGCATCTCATTTCTATGTTTCATGGTTAGCTATAATATGATTTGCCAAGTGTTATGTATTCCTCGTCTACACTTCAAATGAATGTAAATGCGACACTTCCTTGCAAGGAAATAGCGTTTGCAGATGTCTACGTATCGTAGCAATAGAGTTCTTATGATTCTTAAAACGCGATATCGCATCTCATTTCTATGTTTCATGGTAAGGTATAATATGATTTGCGAAGTGTTCTGTATTCCTCGTCTACACTTCAAATGAATGTAAATGCGACACTTCCTTGCAAGGAAATAGCGTTTGCAGATGTCTATGTATGGTAGCAATAGATTTCTAATGCATCTTAAAACGTGATATCGCATCTCATTTCTATGTTTCATGGTAAGATATAATATGATTTGCGAAGTGTCATGTATTCCTCGTCTACACGTCAAATGAATGTAAACGCGACACTTCCATGCAAGGAAATAGCGTTTGCAGATGTCTACGTATCGTAGCAATAGAGTTCTTACGATTCTTAAAGCGCGATATCGCATCTCATTTCTATGTTTCATGGTAAGCTATAATATGATTTGCCAAGTGTTATGTATTCCTCGTCTACACTTCAAACGAATGTAAATGCGACACTTCCTTGCAAGGAAATAGCGTTTGCAGATGTCTACGTATCGTAGCAATAGAGTTCTTATGATTCTTAAAACGCGATATCGCATCTCATTTCTATGTTTCATGGTAAGGTATAATATGATTTGCGAAGTGTCATGTATTCCTCGTCTACACTTCAAATGAATGTAAATGCGACACTTCCTTGCAAGGAAATAGCGTTTGCAAACGTCTACCTACCGTAGCAATAGAGTTCTAATGCTTCTTAAAACGAGATATCGCATCTCATTTCTATGATTCATGGTAAGATATAATATGATTTGCGAAGTGTTATGTATTCCTCGTCTACACTTCAAATGAATGTAAATGCGACACTTCCTAGCAAGGAAATAGCGTTTGCAGATGTCTATGTGTCGTAGCAATAGATTTCTATTGCTTCTTAAAACGTGATATCGCACCTCATTTCTATGTTTCATGGTAAGATATAATATGATTTGCGAAGTGTCATGTATTCCTCGTCTACACGTCAAATGAATGTAAATGCGACACTTCCATGCAAGGAAATAGCGTTTGCAGATGTCTACGTATCGTAGCAATAGAGTTCTTATGATTCTTAAAGCGCGATATCGCACCACATTTCTATGTTTCATGGTAAGATATAATGTGATTTGCGAAGTGTTATGTATTCCTCGTCTACACTTCAAATGAATATAAATACGACACTTCCTTGCTAGGAAATAGCGTCTGCAGATGTCTACGTATCGTAGCAATAGAGTTCAAATGCTTCTTAAAACGAGATATTGCATCTCATATCTATGTTTCATGATAAGATATAATATTCATTGCGAAGTGTTATGCATTCCTCGTCTACACTTCAAATGAATGTGAATGC
The DNA here is from genome assembly GCF_050948175.1 of Xylocopa sonorina. Lineage (NCBI taxonomy): Eukaryota > Metazoa > Arthropoda > Insecta > Hymenoptera > Apidae > Xylocopa > Xylocopa sonorina. Next base: position 453,330 of record NW_027490171.1, read on the forward strand.
GACACTTCCTCGCTAGGAAATAGCGCTTGCAGATGTCTACGAATCGTAGCAATAGGGTTCTAATGCTTCTTAAAGCGCGATATCGCATCTCATTTCTATGTTTCGTGGTAAGATATAATATAATTCGCGAAGTGTTATGTATTCCTCGTCTACACTTCAAATGAATGTAAATGCGACACTTCCTTGCTAGGAAATAGCGTTTGCAAACGTCTACCTATCGTAGCAATAGAGTTCTAATGCTTTGTAGAACGCGATATCGCATCTCATTTCTATGTTTCATGGTAAGACATAATATGATTTGCGAAGTGTCATGTATTCCTCGTCTACACTTCAAATGTATGTAAATGCGACACTTCCCTGCTAGGAAATAGCGTCTGCAGATGTCTAGGTATCGTAGCAATAGAGTTCTAATGCTTCTTAAAACGCGATATCGCATTTCATTTCTATGTTTCATGGTAAGATATAATATGATTTGCGAAGTGTCATGTATTCCTCGTCTACACTTCAAATGAATGTAAATGCGACACTTCCTTGCAAGGAAATAGCGTTTGCAAACGTCTACCTACCGTAGCAATAGAGTTCTAGTGCTTCTTAAAACGCGATATCGCATCTCATTTCTATATTTCATGGTAAGATATAATATGATTTGCGAAGTGTTATGTATTCCTTGTCTACACTTCAAATGAATGTAAATGCGACACTTCCTTGCAAGGAAATAGCGTTTGCAAACGTCTACCTATCATAGCAATAGAGTTCTAATGCTTCTTAAAACGCGATATCGCATCACATTTCTATATTTCATGGTAAGCTATAATATGATTTGCCAAGTGTTATGTATTCCTCGTCTACACTTCAAATGAATGTAAATGCGACACTTCCTTGCAAGGAAATAGCGTTTGCAGATGTCTACGTATCGTAGCAATAGAGTTCTTATGATTCTTAAAACGCGATATCGCATCTCATTTCTATGTTTCATGGTAAGGTATAATATGATTTGCGAAGTGTTCTGTATTCCTCGTCTACACTTCAAATGAATGTAAATGCGACACTTCCTTGCAAGGAAATAGCGTTTGCAGATGTCTATGTATGGTAGCAATAGATTTCTAATGCATCTTAAAACGTGATATCGCATCTCATTTCAATGTTTCATGGTAAGATATAATATGATTTGCGAAGTGTCATGTATTCCTCGTCTACACGTCAAATGAATGTAAACGCGACACTTCCATGCAAGGAAATAGCGTTTGCAGATGTCTACGTATCGTAGCAATAGAGTTCTTACGATTCTTAAAGCGCGATATCGCATCTCATTTCTATGTTTCATGGTAAGCTATAATATGATTTGCCAAGTGTTATGTATTCCTCGTCTACACTTCAAATGAATGTAAATGCGACACTTCCTTGCAAGGAAATAGCGTTTGCAGATGTCTACTTATCGTAGCAATAGAGTTCTTATGATTCTTAAAACGCGATATCGCATCTCATTTCTATGTTTCATGGTAAGATATAATATGAATTGCGAAGTGTCATGTATACCTCGTCTACACTTCAAATGAATGTAAATGCGACACTTCCTTGCAAGGAAATAGCGTTTGCGAATGTCTATCTATCGTAGCAATAGTGTTCTAATGCTTCTTAAAACGCGATATCGCATCTCGTTTCAATGTTTCATGGTAAGATATAATATGATTTGCGAAGTGTCATGTATTCCTCGTCTACACTTCAAATGAATGTAAATGCGACACTTCCTTGCAAGGAAATAGCGTTTGCAGATGTCTACGTATCGTAGCAATAGTGTTCTTATGATTTTTAAAACGCGATATCGCATCTCATTTCTATGTTTCATGGTACGATATAATATGATTTGCGAAGTGTCATGTATTCCTCGTCTACACTTCAAATGAATGTAAATGCGACACTTCCTTGCTAGGAAATAGCGTTTGCAAACGTCTACCTATCGTAGCAATAGAGTTCTAATGCTTCGTAGAACGCGATATCGCATCTCATTTCTATGTTTCATGGTTAGACATAATATGATTTGCGAAGTGTCATGTATTCCTCGTCTACACTTCAAATGTATGTAAATGCGACACTTCCTTGCTAGGAAATAGCGTCTGCAGATGTCTAGGTATCGTAGCAATAGAGTTCTAATGCTTCTTAAAACGCGATATCGCATTTCATTTCTATGTTTCATGGTAAGATATAATATGATTTGCGAAGTGTTATGTATTCCTCGTCTACACTTCAAAAGAATGTAAATGCGACACTTCCTTGCTAGGAAATAGCGTCTGCAGATGTCTAGGTATCGTAGCAATAGAGTTCTAATGCTTCTTAGAACGCGATATCGCAATCTCATTTCTATGTTTCATGGTAAGATATAATATGATTTGCGAAGTGTCATGTATTCCTCGTCTACACTTCAAATGAATGTAAATGCGACACTTCCTTGCAAGGAAATAGCGTTTGCAAACGTCTACCTACCGTAGCAATAAAGTTCTAGTGCTTCTTAAAACGCGATATCGCATCTCATTTCTATATTTCATGGTAAGATATAATGTGATTTGCGAAGTGTTATGTATTCCTTGTCTACACTTCAAATGAATGTAAATGAGACACTTCCTTGCAAGGAAATAGCGTTTGCAGATGTCTACTTATCGTAGCAATAGAGTTCTTATGATCCTTAAAACGCGATATCGCATCTCATTTCTATGTTTCATGGTAAGATATAATATGAATTGCGAAGTGTCACGTATACCTCGTCTACACTTCAAATGAATGTAAATGCGACACTTCCTTGCAAGGAAATAGCGTTTGCGAATGTCTATCTATCGTAGCAATAGTGTTCTAATGCTTCTTAAAACGCGATATCGCATTCATTTCTATGTTTCATGGTAAGATATAATATGATTTGCGAAGTGTTATGTATTCCTCGTCTACACTTCAAATGAATGTAAATGCGACACTTCCTTGCCAGGAAATAGCGTTTGCAAACGTCTACCTATCGTAGCAATAGAGTTCTAATACTTCGTAGAACGCGATATCGCATCTCATTTCTATGTTTCATGGTAAGACATAATATGATTTGCGAAGTGTCATGTATTCCTCGTCTACACTTCAAATGTATGTAAATGCGACACTTCCTTGCTAGGAAATAGCGTCTGCAGATGTCTAGGTATAGTAGCAATAGAGTTCTAATGCTTCTTAAAATGCGATATCGCATTTCATTTCTATGTTTCATGGTAAGATATAATATGATTTGCGAAGTGTTATGTATTCCTCGTCTACACTTCAAAAGAATGTAAATGCGACACGTCCTTGCTAGGAAATAGCGTCTGCAGATGTCTAGGTATAGTAGCAATAGAGTTCTAATGCTTCTTAAAATGCGATATCGCATTTCATTTCTATGTTTCATGGTAAGATATAATATGATTTGCGAAGTGTTATGTATTCCTCGTCTACACTTCAATAGAATGTAAATGCGACACGTCCTTGCTAGGAAATAGCGTCTGCAGATGTCTAGGTATCGTAGCAATAGAGTTCTAAAGCTTCTTAGAACGCGATATCGCAATCTCATTTCTATGTTTCATGGTAAGATATAATATGATTTGCGAAGTGTTATGTATTCCTTGTCTACACTTCAAATGAATGTAAATGAGACACTTCCTTGCAAGGAAATAGCGTTTGCAGATGTCTACGTATCGTAGCAATAGAGTTCTTATGATTCTTAAAGCGCGATATCGCACCTCATTTCTATGTTTCATGGTAAGATATAATGTGATTTGCGAGGTGTTATGTATTCCTCGTCTACACTTCAAATGAATATAAATACGACACTTCCTTGCTAGGAAATAGCGTCTGCAGATGTCTACGTATCGTAGCAATAGAGTTCAAATGCTTCTTAAAACGAGATATTGCATCTCATATCTATGTTTCATGATAAGATATAATATTCATTGCGAAGTGTTATGCATTCCTCGTCTACACTTCAAATGAATGTGAATGCGACACTTCCTCGCTAGGAAATAGCGCTTGCAGATGTCTACGAATCGTAGCAATAGGGTTCTAATGCTTCTTAAAGCGCGATATCGCATCTCATTTCTATGTTTCGTGGTAAGATATAATATAATTTGCGAAGTGTTATGTATTCCTCGTCTACACTTCAAATGAATGTAAATGCGACACTTCCTTGCTAGGAAATAGCGTTTGCAAACGTCTACCTATCGTAGCAATAGAGTTCTAATGCTTTGTAGAACGCGATATCGCATCTCATTTCTATGTTTCATGGTAAGACATAATATGATTTGCGAAGTGTCATGTATTCCTCGTCTACACTTCAAATGTATGTAAATGCGACACTTCCCTGCTAGGAAATAGCGTCTGCAGATGTCTAGGTATCGTAGCAATAGAGTTCTAATGCTTCTTAAAACGCGATATCGCATTTCATTTCTATGTTTCATGGTAAGATATAATATGATTTGCGAAGTGTCATGTATTCCTCGTCTACACTTCAAATGAATGTAAATGCGACACTTCCTTGCAAGGAAATAGCGTTTGCAAACGTCTACCTACCGTAGCAATAGAGTTCTAGTGCTTCTTAAAACGCGATATCGCATCTCATTTCTATATTTCATGGTAAGATATAATATGATTTGCGAAGTGTTATGTATTCCTTGTCTACACTTCAAATGAATGTAAATGCGACACTTCCTTGCAAGGAAATAGCGTTTGCAAACGTCTACCTATCATAGCAATAGAGTTCTAATGCTTCTTAAAACGCGATATCGCATCACATTTCTATATTTCATGGTAAGCTATAATATGATTTGCCAAGTGTTATGTATTCCTCGTCTACACTTCAAATGAATGTAAATGCGACACTTCCTTGCAAGGAAATAGCGTTTGCAGATGTCTACGTATCGTAGCAATAGAGTTCTTATGATTCTTAAAACGCGATATCGCATCTCATTTCTATGTTTCATGGTAAGGTATAATATGATTTGCGAAGTGTTCTGTATTCCTCGTCTACACTTCAAATGAATGTAAATGCGACACTTCCTTGCAAGGAAATAGCGTTTGCAGATGTCTATGTATGGTAGCAATAGATTTCTAATGCATCTTAAAACGTGATATCGCATCTCATTTCAATGTTTCATGGTAAGATATAATATGATTTGCGAAGTGTCATGTGTTCCTCGTCTACACGTCAAATGAATGTAAACGCGACACTTCCATGCAAGGAAATAGCGTTTGCAGATGTCTACGTATCGTAGCAATAGAGTTCTTACGATTCTTAAAGCGCGATATCGCATCTCATTTCTATGTTTCATGGTAAGCTATAATATGATTTGCCAAGTGTTATGTATTCCTCGTCTACACTTCAAATGAATGTAAATGCGACACTTCCTTGCAAGGAAATAGCGTTTGCAGATGTCTACTTATCGTAGCAATAGAGTTCTTATGATTCTTAAAACGCGATATCGCATCTCATTTCTATGTTTCATGGTAAGATATAATATGAATTGCGAAGTGTCATGTATACCTCGTCTACACTTCAAATGAATGTAAATGCGACACTTCCTTGCAAGGAAATAGCGTTTGCGAATGTCTATCTATCGTAGCAATAGTGTTCTAATGCTTCTTAAAACGCGATATCGCATCTCGTTTCAATGTTTCATGGTAAGATATAATATGATTTGCGAAGTGTCATGTATTCCTCGTCTACACTTCAAATGAATGTAAATGCGACACTTCCTTGCAAGGAAATAGCGTTTGCAGATGTCTACGTATCGTAGCAATAGTGTTCTTATGATTTTTAAAACGCGATATCGCATCTCATTTCTATGTTTCATGGTACGATATAATATGATTTGCGAAGTGTCATGTATTCCTCGTCTACACTTCAAATGAATGTAAATGCGACACTTCCTTGCTAGGAAATAGCGTTTGCAAACGTCTACCTATCGTAGCAATAGAGTTCTAATGCTTCGTAGAACGCGATATCGCATCTCATTTCTATGTTTCATGGTAAGACATAATATGATTTGCGAAGTGTCATGTATTCCTCGTCTACACTTCAAATGTATGTAAATGCGACACTTCCTTGCTAGGAAATAGCGTCTGCAGATGTCTAGGTATCGTAGCAATAGAGTTCTAATGCTTCTTAAAACGCGATATCGCATTTCATTTCTATGTTTCATGGTAAGATATAATATGATTTGCGAAGTGTTATGTATTCCTCGTCTACACTTCAAAAGAATGTAAATGCGACACTTCCTTGCTAGGAAATAGCGTCTGCAGATGTCTAGGTATCGTAGCAATAGAGTTCTAATGCTTCTTAGAACGCGATATCGCAATCTCATTTCTATGTTTCATGGTAAGATATAATATGATTTGCGAAGTGTCATGTATTCCTCGTCTACACTTCAAATGAATGTAAATGCGACACTTCCTTGCAAGGAAATAGCGTTTGCAAACGTCTACCTACCGTAGCAATAAAGTTCTAGTGCTTCTTAAAACGCGATATCGCATCTCATTTCTATATTTCATGGTAAGATATAATGTGATTTGCGAAGTGTTATGTATTCCTTGTCTACACTTCAAATGAATGTAAATGAGACACTTCCTTGCAAGGAAATAGCGTTTGCAGATGTCTACTTATCGTAGCAATAGAGTTCTTATGATTCTTAAAACGCGATATCGCATCTCATTTCTATGTTTCATGGTAAGATATAATATGAATTGCGAAGTGTCACGTATACCTCGTCTACACTTCAAATGAATGTAAATGCGACACTTCCTTGCAAGGAAATAGCGTTTGCGAATGTCTATCTATCGTAGCAATAGTGTTCTAATGCTTCTTAAAACGCGATATCGCATTCATTTCTATGTTTCATGGTAAGATATAATATGATTTGCGAAGTGTTATGTATTCCTCGTCTACACTTCAAATGAATGTAAATGCGACACTTCCTTGCCAGGAAATAGCGTTTGCAAACGTCTACCTATCGTAGCAATAGAGTTCTAATACTTCGTAGAACGCGATATCGCATCTCATTTCTATGTTTCATGGTAAGACATAATATGATTTGCGAAGTGTCATGTATTCCTCGTCTACACTTCAAATGTATGTAAATGCGACACTTCCTTGCTAGGAAATAGCGTCTGCAGATGTCTAGGTATAGTAGCAATAGAGTTCTAATGCTTCTTAAAATGCGATATCGCATTTCATTTCTATGTTTCATGGTAAGATATAATATGATTTGCGAAGTGTTATGTATTCCTCGTCTACACTTCAAAAGAATGTAAATGCGACACGTCCTTGCTAGGAAATAGCGTCTGCAGATGTCTAGGTATAGTAGCAATAGAGTTCTAATGCTTCTTAAAATGCGATATCGCATTTCATTTCTATGTTTCATGGTAAGATATAATATGATTTGCGAAGTGTTATGTATTCCTCGTCTACACTTCAATAGAATGTAAATGCGACACGTCCTTGCTAGGAAATAGCGTCTGCAGATGTCTAGGTATCGTAGCAATAGAGTTCTAAAGCTTCTTAGAACGCGATATCGCAATCTCATTTCTATGTTTCATGGTAAGATATAATATGATTTGCGAAGTGTTATGTATTCCTTGTCTACACTTCAAATGAATGTAAATGAGACACTTCCTTGCAAGGAAATAGCGTTTGCGGATGTCTACTTATCGTAGCAATAGAGTTCTTATGATTCTTAAAACGCGATATCGCATCTCATTTCTATGTTTCATGGTAAGATATAATATGAATTGCGAAGTGTCATGTATACCTCGTCTACATTTCAAATGAATGTAAATGCGACACTTCCTTGCAAGGAAATAGCGTTTGCGAATGTCTATCTATCGTAGCAATAGTGTTCTAATGCTTCTTAAAACGCGATATCGCATCTCATTTCTATGTTTCATGGTACGATATAATATGATTTGCGAAGTGTCATGTATTCCCCGTCTACACTTCAAATGAATGTAAATGCGACACTTCCTTGCCAGGAAATAGCGTTTGCAAACGTCTACCTATCGTAGCAATAGAGTTCTAATACTTCGTAGAACGCGATATCGCATCTCATTTCTATGTTTCATGGTAAGACATAATATGATTTGCGAAGTGTCATGTATTCCTCGTCTACACTTCAAATGTATGTAAATGCGACACTTCCTTGCTAGGAAATAGCGTTTGCGGATGTCTACTTATCGTAGCAATAGAGTTCTTATGATTCTTAAAACGCGATATCGCATCTCATTTCTATATTTCATGGTAAGATATAATATGATTTGCGAAGTGTTATGTATTCCTCGTCTACACTTCAAATGAATGTAAATGCGACACTTCCTTGCTAGGAAATAGCGTTTGCAAACGTCTACCTATCGTAGCAATAGAGTTCTAATGCTTCGTAGAACGCGATATCGCATCTCATTTCTATGTTTCATGGTAAGACATAATATGATTTGCGAAGTGTCATGTATTCCTCGTCTACACTTCAAATGTATGTAAATGCGACACTTCCTTGCTAGGAAATAGCGTCTGCAGATGTCTAGGTATCGTAGCAATAGAGTTCTAATGCTTCTTAAAACGCGATATCGCATTTCATTTCTATGTTTCATGGTAAGATATAATATGATTTGCGAAGTGTTATGTATTCCTCGTCTACACTTCAAAAGAATGTAAATGCGACACTTCCTTGCTAGGAAATAGCGTCTGCAGATGTCTAGGTATCGTAGCAATAGAGTTCTAATGCTTCTTAGAACGCGATATCGCAATCTCATTTCTATGTTTCATGGTAAGATATGATACGATTTGCGAAGTGTCATGTATTCCTCGTCTACACTTCAAATGAATGTAAATGCGACACTTCCTTGCAAGGAAATAGCGTTTGCAAACGTCTACCTACCGTAGCAATAGAGTTCTAGTGCTTCTTAAAACGCGATATCGCATCTCATTTCTATATTTCATGGTAAGATATAATGTGATTTGCGAAGTGTTATGTATTCCTTGTCTACACTTCAAATGAATGTAAATGAGACACTTCCTTGCAAGGAAATAGCGTTTGCAGATGTCTACTTATCGTAGCAATAGAGTTCTTATGATTCTTAAAACGCGATATCGCATCTCATTTCTATGTTTCATGGTAAGATATAATATGAATTGCGAAGTGTCATGTATACCTCGTCTACACTTCAAATGAATGTAAATGCGACACTTCCTTGCAAGGAAATAGCGTTTGCGAATGTCTATCTATCGTAGCAATAGTGTTCTAATGCTTCTTAAAACGCGATATCGCATCTCGTTTCAATGTTTCATGGTAAGATATAATATGATTTGCGAAGTGTCATGTATTCCTCGTCTACACTTCAAATGAATGTAAATGCGACACTTCCTTGCAAGGAAATAGCGTTTGCAGATGTCTACGTATCGTAGCAATAGTGTTCTTATGATTTTTAAAACGCGATATCGCATCTCATTTCTATGTTTCATGGTACGATATAATATGATTTGCGAAGTGTCATGTATTCCTCGTCTACACTTCAAATGAATGTAAATGCGACACTTCCTTGCTAGGAAATAGCGTTTGCAAACGTCTACCTATCGTAGCAATAGAGTTCTAATGCTTCGTAGAACGCGATATCGCATCTCATTTCTATGTTTCATGGTAAGACATAATATGATTTGCGAAGTGTCATGTATTCCTCGTCTACACTTCAAATGTATGTAAATGCGACACTTCCTTGCTAGGAAATAGCGTCTGCAGATGTCTAGGTATCGTAGCAATAGAGTTCTAATGCTTCTTAAAACGCGATATCGCATTTCATTTCTATGTTTCATGGTAAGATATAATATGATTTGCGAAGTGTTATGTATTCCTCGTCTACACTTCAAAAGAATGTAAATGCGACACTTCCTTGCTAGGAAATAGCGTCTGCAGATGTCTAGGTATCGTAGCAATAGAGTTCTAATGCTTCTTAGAACGCGATATCGCAATCTCATTTCTATGTTTCATGGTAAGATATAATATGATTTGCGAAGTGTCATGTATTCCTCGTCTACACTTCAAATGAATGTAAATGCGACACTTCCTTGCAAGGAAATAGCGTTTGCAAACGTCTACCTACCGTAGCAATAAAGTTCTAGTGCTTCTTAAAACGCGATATCGCATCTCATTTCTATATTTCATGGTAAGATATAATGTGATTTGCGAAGTGTTATGTATTCCTTGTCTACACTTCAAATGAATGTAAATGAGACACTTCCTTGCAAGGAAATAGCGTTTGCAGATGTCTACTTATCGTAGCAATAGAGTTCTTATGATTCTTAAAACGCGATATCGCATCTCATTTCTATGTTTCATGGTAAGATATAATATGAATTGCGAAGTGTCACGTATACCTCGTCTACACTTCAAATGAATGTAAATGCGACACTTCCTTGCAAGGAAATAGCGTTTGCGAATGTCTATCTATCGTAGCAATAGTGTTCTAATGCTTCTTAAAACGCGATATCGCATTCATTTCTATGTTTCATGGTAAGATATAATATGATTTGCGAAGTGTTATGTATTCCTCGTCTACACTTCAAATGAATGTAAATGCGACACTTCCTTGCCAGGAAATAGCGTTTGCAAACGTCTACCTATCGTAGCAATAGAGTTCTAATACTTCGTAGAACGCGATATCGCATCTCATTTCTATGTTTCATGGTAAGACATAATATGATTTGCGAAGTGTCATGTATTCCTCGTCTACACTTCAAATGTATGTAAATGCGACACTTCCTTGCTAGGAAATAGCGTCTGCAGATGTCTAGGTATAGTAGCAATAGAGTTCTAATGCTTCTTAAAATGCGATATCGCATTTCATTTCTATGTTTCATGGTAAGATATAATATGATTTGCGAAGTGTTATGTATTCCTCGTCTACACTTCAAAAGAATGTAAATGCGACACGTCCTTGCTAGGAAATAGCGTCTGCAGATGTCTAGGTATCGTAGCAATAGAGTTCTTATGATTCTTAAAACGCGATATCGCATCTCATTTCTATGTTTCATGGTAAGGTATAGTATGATTTGCGAAGTGTTATGTATTCCTCGTCTACACTTGAAATGAATGTAAATGCGACACTTCGTTGCAAGGAAATAGCGTTTGCGAATGTCTATCTATCGTAGCAATAGTGTTCTAATGCTTCTTAAAACGCGATATCGCATCTCGTTTCTATGTTTCATGGTAAGATATAATATGATTTGCGAAGTGTCATGTATTCCTCGTCTACACTTCAAATGAATGTAAATGCGACACTTCCTTGCAAGGAAATAGCGTTTGCAAACTTTTACCTACCGTAGCAATAGAGTTCTAGTGCTTCTTAAAACGCGATATCGCATCTCATTTCTATGTTTCATGGTAAGATATAATATGATTTGCGAAGTGTCATGTATTCCTCGTCTACACTTCAAATGAATGTAAATGCGACACTTCCTTGCAAGGAAATAGCGTTTGCAAACGTCTACCTATCATAGCAATAGAGTTCTAATGCTTCTTAAAACGCGATATCGCATCTCATTTCTATATTTCATGGTAAGATATAATATGATTTGCGAAGTCTTATGTATTCCTCGTCTACACTTCAAATGAATGTATATGCGACACTTCCATGCAAGGAAATAGCGTTTGTAGATGTCTACGTATCGTAGCAATAGAGTTCTTATGAATATTAAAACGCGATATCGCATCACATTTCTATGTTTCATGGTAAGGTATAATATGATTTGCGAAGTGTTATGTATTCCTCGTCTACACTTCAAATGAATGTAAATGCGACACTTCCTTGCAAGGAAATAGCGTTTGCAGATGTCTACGTATCGTAGCGATAGAGTTCTTATGATTTTTAAAACGCGATATCGCATCTCATTTCTATGTTTCATGGTACGATATAATATGATTTGCGAAGTGTCATGTATTCCCCGTCTACACTTCAAATGAATGTAAATGCGACACTTCCTTGCCAGGAAATAGCGTTTGCAAACGTCTACCTATCGTAGCAATAGAGTTCTAATACTTCGTAGAACGCGATATCGCATCTCATTTCTATGTTTCATGGTAAGACATAATATGATTTGCGAAGTGTCATGTATTCCTCGTCTACACTTCAAATGTATGTAAATGCGACACTTCCTTGCTAGGAAATAGCGTCTGCAGATGTCTAGGTATAGTAGCAATAGAGTTCTAATGCTTCTTAAAATGCGATATCGCATTTCATTTCTATGTTTCATGGTAAGATATAATATGATTTGCGAAGTGTTATGTATTCCTCGTCTACACTTCAATAGAATGTAAATGCGACACGTCCTTGCTAGGAAATAGCGTCTGCAGATGTCTAGGTATCGTAGCAATAGAGTTCTAAAGCTTCTTAGAACGCGATATCGCAATCTCATTTCTATGTTTCATGGTAAGATATAATATGATTTGCGAAGTGTTATGTATTCCTTGTCTACACTTCAAATGAATGTAAATGAGACACTTCCTTGCAAGGAAATAGCGTTTGCGGATGTCTACTTATCGTAGCAATAGAGTTCTTATGATTCTTAAAACGCGATATCGCATCTCATTTCTATGTTTCATGGTAAGATATAATATGAATTGCGAAGTGTCATGTATACCTCGTCTACATTTCAAATGAATGTAAATGCGACACTTCCTTGCAAGGAAATAGCGTTTGCGAATGTCTATCTATCGTAGCAATAGTGTTCTAATGCTTCTTAAAACGCGATATCGCATCTCATTTCTATGTTTCATGGTACGATATAATATGATTTGCGAAGTGTCATGTATTCCCCGTCTACACTTCAAATGAATGTAAATGCGACACTTCCTTGCCAGGAAATAGCGTTTGCAAACGTCTACCTATCGTAGCAATAGAGTTCTAATACTTCGTAGAACGCGATATCGCATCTCATTTCTATGTTTCATGGTAAGACATAATATGATTTGCGAAGTGTCATGTATTCCTCGTCTACACTTCAAATGTATGTAAATGCGACACTTCCTTGCTAGGAAATAGCGTTTGCGGATGTCTACTTATCGTAGCAATAGAGTTCTTATGATTCTTAAAACGCGATATCGCATCTCATTTCTATATTTCATGGTAAGATATAATATGATTTGCGAAGTGTTATGTATTCCTCGTCTACACTTCAAATGAATGTAAATGCGACACTTCCTTGCTAGGAAATAGCGTTTGCAAACGTCTACCTATCGTAGCAATAGAGTTCTAATGCTTCGTAGAACGCGATATCGCATCTCATTTCTATGTTTCATGGTAAGACATAATATGATTTGCGAAGTGTCATGTATTCCTCGTCTACACTTCAAATGTATGTAAATGCGACACTTCCTTGCTAGGAAATAGCGTCTGCAGATGTCTAGGTATCGTAGCAATAGAGTTCTAATGCTTCTTAAAACGCGATATCGCATTTCATTTCTATGTTTCATGGTAAGATATAATATGATTTGCGAAGTGTTATGTATTCCTCGTCTACACTTCAAAAGAATGTAAATGCGACACTTCCTTGCTAGGAAATAGCGTCTGCAGATGTCTAGGTATCGTAGCAATAGAGTTCTAATGCTTCTTAGAACGCGATATCGCAATCTCATTTCTATGTTTCATGGTAAGATATAATATGATTTGCGAAGTGTCATGTATTCCTCGTCTACACTTCAAATGAATGTAAATGCGACACTTCCTTGCAAGGAAATAGCGTTTGCAAACGTCTACCTACCGTAGCAATAGAGTTCTAGTGCTTCTTAAAACGCGATATCGCATCTCATTTCTATATTTCATGGTAAGATATAATGTGATTTGCGAAGTGTTATGTATTCCTTGTCTACACTTCAAATGAATGTAAATGAGACACTTCCTTGCAAGGAAATAGCGTTTGCAGATGTCTACTTATCGTAGCAATAGAGTTCTTATGATTCTTAAAACGCGATATCGCATCTCATTTCTATGTTTCATGGTAAGATATAATATGAATTGCGAAGTGTCATGTATACCTCGTCTACACTTCAAATGAATGTAAATGCGACACTTCCTTGCAAGGAAATAGCGTTTGCGAATGTCTATCTATCGTAGCAATAGTGTTCTAATGCTTCTTAAAACGCGATATCGCATTCATTTCTATATTTCATGGTAAGATATAATATGATTTGCGAAGTGTTATGTATTCCTTGTCTACACTTCAAATGAATGTAAATGAGACACTTCCTTGCAAGGAAATAGCGTTTGCGAATGTCTATCTATCGTAGCAATAGTGTTCTAATGCTTCTTAAAACGCGATATCGCATTCATTTCTATATTTCATGGTAAGATATAATATGATTTGCGAAGTGTTATGTATTCCTCGTCTACACTTCAAATGAATGTAAATGCGACACTTCCATGCAAGGAAATAGCGTTTGTAGATGTCTACGTATCGTAGCAATAGAGTTCTTATGAATATTAAAACGCGATATCGCATCACATTTCTATGTTTCATGGTACGATATAATATGATTTGCGAAGTGTCATGTATTCCCCGTCTACACTTCAAATGAATGTAAATGCGACACTTCCTTGCCAGGAAATAGCGTTTGCAAACGTCTACCTATCGTAGCAATAGAGTTCTAAGACTTCGTAGAACGCGATATCGCATCTCATTTCTATGTTTCATGGTAAGACATAATATGATTTGCGAAGTGTCATGTATTCCTTGTCTACACTTCAAATGAATGTAAATGAGACACTTCCTTGCAAGGAAATAGCGTTTGCAGATGTCTACTTATCGTAGCAATAGAGTTCTTATGATTCTTAAAACGCGATATCGCATCTCATTTCTATGTTTCATGGTAAGATATAATATGAATTGCGAAGTGTCATGTATACCTCGTCTACATTTCAAATGAATGTAAATGCGACACTTCCTTGCAAGGAAATAGCGTTTGCGAATGTCTATCTATCGTAGCAATAGTGTTCTAATGCTTCTTAAAACGCGATATCGCATCTCATTTCTATGTTTCATGGTAAGATATGATATGATTTGCGAAGTGTTATGTATTCCTCGTCTACACTTCAAATGAATGTAAATGCGACACTTCCTTGCAAGGAAATAGCGTTTGCAAACGTCTACCTACCGCAGCATTAGAGTTCTAATGCTTCTTAAAACGCGATATCGCATCTCATTTCTATATTTCATGGTAAGATATAATATGATTTGCGAAGTGTTATGTATTCCTCGTCTACACTTCAAATGAATGTAAACGAGACACTTCCTTGCAAGGAAATAGCGTTTGCAGATGTCTACGTATCGTAGCAATAGAGTTCTTATGGTTCTTAAAACGCGACATCGCATCTCATTTCTATGTTTCATGGTAAGGTATAATATGATTTGCGAAGTGTTATGTATTCCTCGTCTACACTTCAAATGAATGTAAATGCGACACTTCGTTGCAAGGAAATAGCGTTTGCGAATGTCTATCTATCGTAGCAATAGTGTTCTAATGCTTCTTAAAACGCGATATCGCATCTCGTTTCTATGTTTCATGGTAAGATATAATATGATTTGCGAAGTGTCATGTATTCCTCGTCTACACTTCAAATGAATGTAAATGCGACACTTCCTTGCAAGGAAATAGCGTTTGCAAACTTCTACCTACCGTAGCAATAGAGTTCTAGTGCTTCTGAAAACGCGATATCGCATCTCATTTCTATGTTTCATGGTAAGATATAATATGATTTGCGAAGTGTCATGTATTCCTCGTCTACACTTCAAATGAATGTAAATGCGACACTTCCTTGCAAGGAAATAGCGTTTGCAAACGTCTACCTATCATAGCAATAGAGTTCTAATGCTTCTTAAAACGCGATATCGCATCACATTTCTATATTTCATGGTAAGATATAATATGATTTGCGAAGTGTTATGTATTCCTCGTCTACACTTCAAATGAATGTACATGCGACACTTCCTTGCAAGGAAATAGCGTTTGCGAATGTCTATCTATCGTAGCAATAGTGTTCTAATGCTTCTTAAAACGCGATATCGCATCTCATTTCTATGTTTCATGGTAAGATATGATATGATTTGCGAAGTGTTATGTATTCCTCGTCTACACTTCAAATGAATGTAAATGCGACACTTCCTTGCAAGGAAATAGCGTTTGCAGATGTCTACGTATCGTAGCAATAGAGTTCTTATGATTTTTAAAACGCGATATCGCATCTCATTTCTATGTTTCATGGTACGATATAATATGATTTGCGAAGTGTCATGTATTCCTCGTCTACACTTCAAATGAATGTAAATGCGACACTTCCTTGCAAGGAAATAGCGTTTGCAAACGTCTACCTACCGTAGCAATAGAGTTCTAGTGCTTCTTAAAACGCGATATCGCATCTCATTTCTATATTTCATGGTAAGATATAATATGATTTGCGAAGTGTCATGTATTCCTCGTCTACACTTCAAATGAATGTAAATGCGACACTTCCTTGCAAGGAAATAGCGTTTGCAGATGTCTACGTATCGTAGCAATAGTGTTCTTATGATTTTTAAAACGCGATATCGCATCTCATTTCTATGTTTCATGGTACGATATAATATGATTTGCGAAGTGTCATGTATTCCTCGTCTACACTTCAAATGAATGTAAATGCGACACTTCCTTGCTAGGAAATAGCGTTTGCAAACGTCTACCTATCGTAGCAATAGAGTTCTAATGCTTCGTAGAACGCGATATCGCATCTCATTTCTATGTTTCATGGTAAGACATAATATGATTTGCGAAGTGTCATGTATTCCTCGTCTACACTTCAAATGTATGTAAATGCGACACTTCCTTGCTAGGAAATAGCGTCTGCAGATGTCTAGGTATCGTAGCAATAGAGTTCTAATGCTTCTTAAAACGCGATATCGCATTTCATTTCTATGTTTCATGGTAAGATATAATATGATTTGCGAAGTGTTATGTATTCCTCGTCTACACTTCAAAAGAATGTAAATGCGACACTTCCTTGCTAGGAAATAGCGTCTGCAGATGTCTAGGTATCGTAGCAATAGAGTTCTAATGCTTCTTAGAACGCGATATCGCAATCTCATTTCTATGTTTCATGGTAAGATATAATATGATTTGCGAAGTGTCATGTATTCCTCGTCTACACTTCAAATGAATGTAAATGCGACACTTCCTTGCAAGGAAATAGCGTTTGCAAACGTCTACCTACCGTAGCAATAAAGTTCTAGTGCTTCTTAAAACGCGATATCGCATCTCATTTCTATATTTCATGGTAAGATATAATGTGATTTGCGAAGTGTTATGTATTCCTTGTCTACACTTCAAATGAATGTAAATGAGACACTTCCTTGCAAGGAAATAGCGTTTGCAGATGTCTACTTATCGTAGCAATAGAGTTCTTATGATTCTTAAAACGCGATATCGCATCTCATTTCTATGTTTCATGGTAAGATATAATATGAATTGCGAAGTGTCACGTATACCTCGTCTACACTTCAAATGAATGTAAATGCGACACTTCCTTGCAAGGAAATAGCGTTTGCGAATGTCTATCTATCGTAGCAATAGTGTTCTAATGCTTCTTAAAACGCGATATCGCATTCATTTCTATGTTTCATGGTAAGATATAATATGATTTGCGAAGTGTTATGTATTCCTCGTCTACACTTCAAATGAATGTAAATGCGACACTTCCTTGCCAGGAAATAGCGTTTGCAAACGTCTACCTATCGTAGCAATAGAGTTCTAATACTTCGTAGAACGCGATATCGCATCTCATTTCTATGTTTCATGGTAAGACATAATATGATTTGCGAAGTGTCATGTATTCCTCGTCTACACTTCAAATGTATGTAAATGCGACACTTCCTTGCTAGGAAATAGCGTCTGCAGATGTCTAGGTATAGTAGCAATAGAGTTCTAATGCTTCTTAAAATGCGATATCGCATTTCATTTCTATGTTTCATGGTAAGATATAATATGATTTGCGAAGTGTTATGTATTCCTCGTCTACACTTCAAAAGAATGTAAATGCGACACGTCCTTGCTAGGAAATAGCGTCTGCAGATGTCTAGGTATCGTAGCAATAGAGTTCTTATGATTCTTAAAACGCGATATCGCATCTCATTTCTATGTTTCATGGTAAGGTATAGTATGATTTGCGAAGTGTTATGTATTCCTCGTCTACACTTGAAATGAATGTAAATGCGACACTTCGTTGCAAGGAAATAGCGTTTGCGAATGTCTATCTATCGTAGCAATAGTGTTCTAATGCTTCTTAAAACGCGATATCGCATCTCGTTTCTATGTTTCATGGTAAGATATAATATGATTTGCGAAGTGTCATGTATTCCTCGTCTACACTTCAAATGAATGTAAATGCGACACTTCCTTGCAAGGAAATAGCGTTTGCAGATGTCTACGTATCGTAGCGATAGAGTTCTTATGATTTTTAAAACGCGATATCGCATCTCATTTCTATGTTTCATGGTACGATATAATATGATTTGCGAAGTGTCATGTATTCCCCGTCTACACTTCAAATGAATGTAAATGCGACACTTCCTTGCCAGGAAATAGCGTTTGCAAACGTCTACCTATCGTAGCAATAGAGTTCTAATACTTCGTAGAACGCGATATCGCATCTCATTTCTATGTTTCATGGTAAGACATAATATGATTTGCGAAGTGTCATGTATTCCTCGTCTACACTTCAAATGTATGTAAATGCGACACTTCCTTGCTAGGAAATAGCGTCTGCAGATGTCTAGGTATAGTAGCAATAGAGTTCTAATGCTTCTTAAAATGCGATATCGCATTTCATTTCTATGTTTCATGGTAAGATATAATATGATTTGCGAAGTGTTATGTATTCCTCGTCTACACTTCAATAGAATGTAAATGCGACACGTCCTTGCTAGGAAATAGCGTCTGCAGATGTCTAGGTATCGTAGCAATAGAGTTCTAAAGCTTCTTAGAACGCGATATCGCAATCTCATTTCTATGTTTCATGGTAAGATATAATATGATTTGCGAAGTGTTATGTATTCCTTGTCTACACTTCAAATGAATGTAAATGAGACACTTCCTTGCAAGGAAATAGCGTTTGCGGATGTCTACTTATCGTAGCAATAGAGTTCTTATGATTCTTAAAACGCGATATCGCATCTCATTTCTATGTTTCATGGTAAGATATAATATGAATTGCGAAGTGTCATGTATACCTCGTCTACATTTCAAATGAATGTAAATGCGACACTTCCTTGCAAGGAAATAGCGTTTGCGAATGTCTATCTATCGTAGCAATAGTGTTCTAATGCTTCTTAAAACGCGATATCGCATCTCATTTCTATGTTTCATGGTACGATATAATATGATTTGCGAAGTGTCATGTATTCCCCGTCTACACTTCAAATGAATGTAAATGCGACACTTCCTTGCCAGGAAATAGCGTTTGCAAACGTCTACCTATCGTAGCAATAGAGTTCTAATACTTCGTAGAACGCGATATCGCATCTCATTTCTATGTTTCATGGTAAGACATAATATGATTTGCGAAGTGTCATGTATTCCTCGTCTACACTACAAATGTATGTAAATGCGACACTTCCTTGCTAGGAAATAGCGTTTGCGGATGTCTACTTATCGTAGCAATAGAGTTCTTATGATTCTTAAAACGCGATATCGCATCTCATTTCTATATTTCATGGTAAGATATAATATGATTTGCGAAGTGTTATGTATTCCTCGTCTACACTTCAAATGAATGTAAATGCGACACTTCCTTGCTAGGAAATAGCGTTTGCAAACGTCTACCTATCGTAGCAATAGAGTTCTAATGCTTCGTAGAACGCGATATCGCATCTCATTTCTATGTTTCATGGTAAGACATAATATGATTTGCGAAGTGTCATGTATTCCTCGTCTACACTTCAAATGTATGTAAATGCGACACTTCCTTGCTAGGAAATAGCGTCTGCAGATGTCTAGGTATCGTAGCAATAGAGTTCTAATGCTTCTTAAAACGCGATATCGCATTTCATTTCTATGTTTCATGGTAAGATATAATATGATTTGCGAAGTGTTATGTATTCCTCGTCTACACTTCAAAAGAATGTAAATGCGACACTTCCTTGCTAGGAAATAGCGTCTGCAGATGTCTAGGTATCGTAGCAATAGAGTTCTAATGCTTCTTAGAACGCGATATCGCAATCTCATTTCTATGTTTCATGGTAAGATATAATATGATTTGCGAAGTGTCATGTATTCCTCGTCTACACTTCAAATGAATGTAAATGCGACACTTCCTTGCAAGGAAATAGCGTTTGCAAACGTCTACCTACCGTAGCAATAGAGTTCTAGTGCTTCTTAAAACGCGATATCGCATCTCATTTCTATATTTCATGGTAAGATATAATGTGATTTGCGAAGTGTTATGTATTCCTTGTCTACACTTCAAATGAATGTAAATGAGACACTTCCTTGCAAGGAAATAGCGTTTGCAGATGTCTACTTATCGTAGCAATAGAGTTCTTATGATTCTTAAAACGCGATATCGCATCTCATTTCTATGTTTCATGGTAAGATATAATATGAATTGCGAAGTGTCATGTATACCTCGTCTACACTTCAAATGAATGTAAATGCGACACTTCCTTGCAAGGAAATAGCGTTTGCGAATGTCTATCTATCGTAGCAATAGTGTTCTAATGCTTCTTAAAACGCGATATCGCATTCATTTCTATATTTCATGGTAAGATATAATATGATTTGCGAAGTGTTATGTATTCCTTGTCTACACTTCAAATGAATGTAAATGAGACACTTCCTTGCAAGGAAATAGCGTTTGCGAATGTCTATCTATCGTAGCAATAGTGTTCTAATGCTTCTTAAAACGCGATATCGCATTCATTTCTATATTTCATGGTAAGATATAATATGATTTGCGAAGTGTTATGTATTCCTCGTCTACACTTCAAATGAATGTAAATGCGACACTTCCATGCAAGGAAATAGCGTTTGTAGATGTCTACGTATCGTAGCAATAGAGTTCTTATGAATATTAAAACGCGATATCGCATCACATTTCTATGTTTCATGGTACGATATAATATGATTTGCGAAGTGTCATGTATTCCCCGTCTACACTTCAAATGAATGTAAATGCGACACTTCCTTGCCAGGAAATAGCGTTTGCAAACGTCTACCTATCGTAGCAATAGAGTTCTAAGACTTCGTAGAACGCGATATCGCATCTCATTTCTATGTTTCATGGTAAGACATAATATGATTTGCGAAGTGTCATGTATTCCTTGTCTACACTTCAAATGAATGTAAATGAGACACTTCCTTGCAAGGAAATAGCGTTTGCAGATGTCTACTTATCGTAGCAATAGAGTTCTTATGATTCTTAAAACGCGATATCGCATCTCATTTCTATGTTTCATGGTAAGATATAATATGAATTGCGAAGTGTCATGTATACCTCGTCTACATTTCAAATGAATGTAAATGCGACACTTCCTTGCAAGGAAATAGCGTTTGCGAATGTCTATCTATCGTAGCAATAGTGTTCTAATGCTTCTTAAAACGCGATATCGCATCTCATTTCTATGTTTCATGGTAAGATATGATATGATTTGCGAAGTGTTATGTATTCCTCGTCTACACTTCAAATGAATGTAAATGCGACACTTCCTTGCAAGGAAATAGCGTTTGCAAACGTCTACCTACCGCAGCAATAGAGTTCTAATGCTTCTTAAAACGCGATATCGCATCTCATTTCTATATTTCATGGTAAGATATAATATGATTTGCGAAGTGTTATGTATTCCTCGTCTACACTTCAAATGAATGTAAACGAGACACTTCCTTGCAAGGAAATAGCGTTTGCAGATGTCTACGTATCGTAGCAATAGAGTTCTTATGGTTCTTAAAACGCGACATCGCATCTCATTTCTATGTTTCATGGTAAGGTATAATATGATTTGCGAAGTGTTATGTATTCCTCGTCTACACTTCAAATGAATGTAAATGCGACACTTCGTTGCAAGGAAATAGCGTTTGCGAATGTCTATCTATCGTAGCAATAGTGTTCTAATGCTTCTTAAAACGCGATATCGCATCTCGTTTCTATGTTTCATGGTAAGATATAATATGATTTGCGAAGTGTCATGTATTCCTCGTCTACACTTCAAATGAATGTAAATGCGACACTTCCTTGCAAGGAAATAGCGTTTGCAAACTTCTACCTACCGTAGCAATAGAGTTCTAGTGCTTCTGAAAACGCGATATCGCATCTCATTTCTATGTTTCATGGTAAGATATAATATGATTTGCGAAGTGTCATGTATTCCTCGTCTACACTTCAAATGAATGTAAATGCGACACTTCCTTGCAAGGAAATAGCGTTTGCAAACGTCTACCTATCATAGCAATAGAGTTCTAATGCTTCTTAAAACGCGATATCGCATCACATTTCTATATTTCATGGTAAGATATAATATGATTTGCGAAGTGTTATGTATTCCTCGTCTACACTTCAAATGAATGTACATGCGACACTTCCTTGCAAGGAAATAGCGTTTGCGAATGTCTATCTATCGTAGCAATAGTGTTCTAATGCTTCTTAAAACGCGATATCGCATCTCATTTCTATGTTTCATGGTAAGATATGATATGATTTGCGAAGTGTTATGTATTCCTCGTCTACACTTCAAATGAATGTAAATGCGACACTTCCTTGCAAGGAAATAGCGTTTGCAGATGTCTACGTATCGTAGCAATAGAGTTCTTATGATTTTTAAAACGCGATATCGCATCTCATTTCTATGTTTCATGGTACGATATAATATGATTTGCGAAGTGTCATGTATTCCTCGTCTACACTTCAAATGAATGTAAATGCGACACTTCCTTGCAAGGAAATAGCGTTTGCAAACGTCTACCTACCGTAGCAATAGAGTTCTAGTGCTTCTTAAAACGCGATATCGCATCTCATTTCTATATTTCATGGTAAGATATAATATGATTTGCGAAGTGTTATGTATTCCTCGTCTACACTTCAAATGAATGTAAATGCGACACTTCCATTCAAGGAAATAGCGTTTGTAGATGTCTACGTATCGTAGCAATAGAGTTCTTATGAATATTAAAACGCGATATCGCATCACATTTCTATGTTTCATGGTAAGGTATAATATGATTTGCGAAGTGTTATGTATTCCTCGTCTACACTTCAAATGAATGTAAATGCGACACTTCCTTGCAAGGAAATAGCGTTTGCACATGTCTACGTATCGTAGAAATAGAGTTCTTATGATTTTTAAAACGCGATATCGCATCTCATTTCTATGTTTCATGGTACGATATAATATGATTTGCGAAGTGTCATGTATTCCTCGTCTACACTTCAAATGAATGTAAATGCGACACTTCCTTGCTAGGAAATAGCGTCTGCAGATGTCTAGGTATCGTAGCAATAGAGTTCTAATGCTTCTTAAAACGCGATATCGCATTTCATTTCTATGTTTCATGGTAAGATATAATATGATTTGCGAAGTGTTATGTATTCCTCGTCTACACTTCAAAAGAATGTAAATGCGACACTTCCTTGCTAGGAAATAGCGTCTGCAGATGTCTAGGTATCGTAGCAATAGAGTTCTAGTGCTTCTTAAAACGCGATATCGCATCTCATTTCTATATTTCATGGTAAGATATAATGTGATTTGCGAAGTGTTATGTATTCCTTGTCTACACTTCAAATGAATGTAAATGAGACACTTCCTTGCAAGGAAATAGCGTTTGCAGATGTCTACTTATCGTAGCAATAGAGTTCTTATGATTCTTAAAACGCGATATCGCATCTCATTTCTATGTTTCATGGTAAGATATAATATGAATTGCGAAGTGTCATGTATACCTCGTCTACACTTCAAATGAATGTAAATGCGACACTTCCTTGCAAGGAAATAGCGTTTGCGAATGTCTATCTATCGTAGCAATAGTGTTCTAATGCTTCTTAAAACGCGATATCGCATTCATTTCTATGTTTCATGGTAAGATATAATATGATTTGCGAAGTGTTATGTATTCCTCGTCTACACTTCAAATGAATGTAAATGCGACACTTCCTTGCAAGGAAATAGCGTTTGCAAACGTCTACCTACCGCAGCAATAGAGTTCTAATGCTTCTTAAAACGCGATATCGCATCTCATTTCTATATTTCATGGTAAGATATAATATGATTTGCGAAGTGTTATGTATTCCTCGTCTACACTTCAAATGAATGTAAATGAGACACTTCCTTGCAAGGAAATAGCGTTTGTAGATGTCTACGTATCGTAGCAATAGAGTTCTTATGAATATTAAAACGCGATATCGCATCACAATTCTATGTTTCATGGTAAGGTATAATATGATTTGCGAAGTGTTATGTATTCCTCGTCTACACTTCAAAAGAATGTAAATGCGACACGTCCTTGCTAGGAAATAGCGTCTGCAGATGTCTAGGTATCGTAGCAATAGAGTTCTTATGATTCTTAAAACGCGATATCGCATCTCATTTCTATGTTTCATTGTAAGGTATAGTATGATTTGCGAAGTGTTATGTATTCCTCGTCTACACTTGAAATGAATGTAAATGCGACACTTCGTTGCAAGGAAATAGCGTTTGCGAATGTCTATCTATCGTAGCAATAGTGTTCTAATGCTCCTTAAAATGCGATATCGCATCTCGTTTCTATGTTTCATGGTAAGATATAATATGATTTGCGAAGTGTCATGTATTCCTCGTCTACACTTCAAATGAATGTAAATGCGACACTTCCTTGCAAGGAAATAGCGTTTGCAAACTTTTACCTACCGTAGCAATAGAGTTCTAGTGCTTTTTAAAACGCGATATCGCATCTCATTTCTATGTTTCATGGTAAGATATAATATGATTTGCGAAGTGTCATGTATTCCTCGTCTACACTTCAAATGAATGTAAATGCGACACTTCCTTGCAAGGAAATAGCGTTTGCAAACGTCTACCTATCATAGCAATAGAGTTCTAATGCTTCTTAAAACGCGATATCGCATCTCATTTCTATATTTCATGGTAAGATATAATATGATTTGCGAAGTCTTATGTATTCCTCGTCTACACTTCAAATGAATGTATATGCGACACTTCCATGCAAGGAAATAGCGTTTGTAGATGTCTACGTATCGTAGCAATAGAGTTCTTATGAATATTAAAACGCGATATCGCATCACAATTCTATGTTTCATGGTAAGGTATAATATGATTTGCGAAGTGTTATGTATTCCTCGTCTACACTTCAAATGAATGTAAATGCGACACTTCCTTGCAAGGAAATAGCGTTTGCAGATGTCTACGTATCGTAGCAATAGAGTTCTTATGATTTTTAAAACGCGATATCGCATCTCATTTCTATGTTTCATGGTACGATATAATATGATTTGCGAAGTGTCATGTATTCCCCGTCTACACTTCAAATGAATGTAAATGCGACACTTCCTTGCCAGGAAATAGCGTTTGCAAACGTCTACCTATCGTAGCAATAGAGTTCTAATACTTCGTAGAACGCGATATCGCATCTCATTTCTATGTTTCATGGTAAGACATAATATGATTTGCGAAGTGTCATGTATTCCTCGTCTACACTTCAAATGTATGTAAATGCGACACTTCCTTGCTAGGAAATAGCGTCTGCAGATGTCTAGGTATAGTAGCAATAGAGTTCTAATGCTTCTTAAAATGCGATATCGCATTTCATTTCTATGTTTCATGGTAAGATATAATATGATTTGCGAAGTGTTATGTATTCCTCGTCTACACTTCAAAAGAATGTAAATGCGACACGTCCTTGCTAGGAAATAGCGTCTGCAGATGTCTAGGTATCGTAGCAATAGAGTTCTTATGATTC
The DNA here is from genome assembly GCF_050948175.1 of Xylocopa sonorina. Classification (NCBI taxonomy): domain Eukaryota; kingdom Metazoa; phylum Arthropoda; class Insecta; order Hymenoptera; family Apidae; genus Xylocopa; species Xylocopa sonorina. Next base: position 479,327 of record NW_027490171.1, read on the forward strand.
TTAAAACGCGATATCGCATCTCATTTCTATGTTTCATGGTAAGGTATAGTATGATTTGCGAAGTGTTATGTATTCCTCGTCTACACTTGAAATGAATGTAAATGCGACACTTCGTTGCAAGGAAATAGCGTTTGCGAATGTCTATCTATCGTAGCAATAGTGTTCTAATGCTTCTTAAAACGCGATATCGCATCTCGTTTCTATGTTTCATGGTAAGATATAATATGATTTGCGAAGTGTCATGTATTCCTCGTCTACACTTCAAATGAATGTAAATGCGACACTTCCTTGCAAGGAAATAGCGTTTGCAAACTTTTACCTACCGTAGCAATAGAGTTCTAGTGCTCCTTAAAACGCGATATCGCATCTCATTTCTATGTTTCATGGTAAGATATAATATGATTTGCGAAGTGTCATGTATTCCTCGTCTACACTTCAAATGAATGTAAATGCGACACTTCCTTGCAAGGAAATAGCGTTTGCAAACGTCTACCTATCATAGCAATAGAGTTCTAATGCTTCTTAAAACGCGATATCGCATCTCATTTCTATATTTCATGGTAAGATATAATATGATTTGCGAAGTCTTATGTATTCCTCGTCTACACTTCAAATGAATGTATATGCGACACTTCCATGCAAGGAAATAGCGTTTGTAGATGTCTACGTATCGTAGCAATAGAGTTCTTATGAATATTAAAACGCGATATCGCATCACATTTCTATGTTTCATGGTAAGGTATAATATGATTTGCGAAGTGTTATGTATTCCTCGTCTACACTTCAAATGAATGTAAATGCGACACTTCCTTGCAAGGAAATAGCGTTTGCAGATGTCTACGTATCGTAGCAATAGAGTTCTTATGATTTTTAAAACGCGATATCGCATCTCATTTCTATGTTTCATGGTACGATATAATATGATTTGCGAAGTGTCATGTATTCCCCGTCTACACTTCAAATGAATGTAAATGCGACACTTCCTTGCGAGGAAATAGCGTTTGCAAACTTCTACCTATCGTAGCAATAGAGTTCTAATACTTCGTAGAACGCGATATCGCATCTCATTTCTATGTTTCATGGTAAGACATAATATGATTTGCGAAGTGTCATGTATTCCTCGTCTACACTTCAAATGTATGTAAATGCGACACTTCCTTGCTAGGAAATAGCGTCTGCAGATGTCTAGGTATAGTAGCAATAGAGTTCTAATGCTTCTTAAAATGCGATATCGCATTTCATTTCTATGTTTCATGGTAAGATATAATATGATTTGCGAAGTGTTATGTATTCCTCGTCTACACTTCAAAAGAATGTAAATGCGACACGTCCTTGCTAGGAAATAGCGTCTGCAGATGTCTAGGTATCGTAGCAATAGAGTTCTAATGCTTCTTAGAACGCGATATCGCAATCTCATTTCTATGTTTCATGGTAAGATATAATATGATTTGCGAAGTGTCATGTATTCCTCGTCTACACTTCAAATGAATGTAAATGCGACACTTCCTTGCAAGGAAATAGCGTTTGCAAACGTCTACCTACCGTAGCAATAGAGTTCTAGTGCTTCTTAAAACGCGATATCGCATCTCATTTCTATATTTCATGGTAAGATATAATATGATTTGCGAAGTGTTATGTATTCCTTGTCTACACTTCAAATGAATGTAAATGCGACACGTCCTTGCTAGGAAATAGCGTCTGCAGATGTCTAGGTATCGTAGCAATAGAGTTCTAATGCTTCTTAGAACGCGATATCGCAATCTCATTTCTATGTTTCATGGTAAGATATAATATGATTTGCGAAGTGTCATGTATTCCTCGTCTACACTTCAAATGAATGTAAATGCGACACTTCCTTGCAAGGAAATAGCGTTTGCAAACGTCTACCTACCGTAGCAATAGAGTTCTAGTGCTTCTTAAAACGCGATATCGCATCTCATTTCTATATTTCATGGTAAGATATAATATGATTAGCGAAGTGTTATGTATTCCTTGTCTACACTTCAAATGAATGTAAATGAGACACTTCCTTGCAAGGAAATAGCGTTTGCAGATGTCTACTTATCGTAGCAATAGAGTTCTTATGATTCTTAAAACGCGATATCGCATCTCATTTCTATGTTTCATGGTAAGATATAATATGAATTGCGAAGTGTCATGTATACCTCGTCTACATTTCAAATGAATGTAAATGCGACACTTCCTTGCAAGGAAATAGCGTTTGCGAATGTCTATCTATCGTAGCAATAGTGTTCTAATGCTTCTTAAAACGCGATATCGCATCTCATTTCTATGTTTCATGGTAAGATATGATATGATTTGCGAAGTGTTATGTATTCCTCGTCTACACTTCAAATGAATGTAAATGCGACACTTCCTTGCAAGGAAATAGCGTTTGCAAACGTCTACCTACCGCAGCAATAGAGTTCTAATGCTTCTTAAAACGCGATATCGCATCTCATTTCTATATTTCATGGTAAGATATAATATGATTTGCGAAGTGTTATGTATTCCTCGTCTACACTTCAAATGAATGTAAATGAGACACTTCCTTGCAAGGAAATAGCGTTTGCAGATGTCTACGTATCGTAGCAATAGAGTTCTTATGATTCTTAAAACGCGATATCGCATCTCATTTCTATGTTTCATGGTAAGGTATAATATGATTTGCGAAGTGTTATGTATTCCTCGTCTACACTTCAAATGAATGTAAATGCGACACTTCGTTGCAAGGAAATAGCGTTTGCGAATGTCTATCTATCGTAGCAATAGTGTTCTAATGCTTCTTAAAACGCGATATCGCATCTCGTTTCTATGTTTCATGGTAAGATATAATATGATTTGCGAAGTGTCATGTATTCCTCGTCTACACTTCAAATGAATGTAAATGCGACACTTCCTTGCAAGGAAATAGCGCTTGCAAACTTCTACCTACCGTAGCAATAGAGTTCTAGTGCTTCTCAAAACGCGATACCGCATCTCATTTCTATGTTTCATGGTAAGATATAATATGATTTGCGAAGTGTCATGTATTCCTCGTCTACACTTCAAATGAATGTAAATGCGACACTTCCTTGCAAGGAAATAGCGTTTGCAAACGTCTACCTATCATAGCAATAGAGTTCTAATGCTTCTTAAAACGCGATATCGCATCACATTTCTATATTTCATGGTAAGATATAATATGATTTGCGAAGTGTTATGTATTCCTCGTCTACATTTCAAATGAATGTAAATGCGACACTTCCTTGCAAGGAAATAGCGTTTGCGAATGTCTATCTATCGTAGCAATAGTGTTCTAATGCTTCTTAAAACGCGATATCGCATCTCATTTCTATGTTTCATGGTAAGATATGATATGATTTGCGAAGTGTTATGTATTCCTCGTCTACACTTCAAATGAATGTAAATGCGACACTTCCTTGCAAGGAGATAGCGTTTGCAAACGTCTACCTACCGCAGCAATAGAGTTCTAATGCTTCTTAAAACGCGATATCGCATCTCATTTCTATATTTCATGGTAAGATATAATATGATTTGCGAAGTGTTATGTATTCCTCGTCTACACTTCAAATGAATGTAAATGAGACACTTCCTTGCAAGGAAATAGCGTTTGCAGATGTCTACGTATCGTAGCAATAGAGTTCTTATGATTCTTAAAACGCGATATCGCATCTCATTTCTATGTTTCATGGTAAGGTATAATATGATTTGCGAAGTGTTATGTATTCCTCGTCTACACTTCAAATGAATGTAAATGCGACACTTCGTTGCAAGGAAATAGCGTTTGCGAATGTCTATCTATCGTAGCAATAGTGTTCTAATGCTTCTTAAAACGCGATATCGCATCTCGTTTCTATGTTTCATGGTAAGATATAATATGATTTGCGAAGTGTCATGTATTCCTCGTCTACACTTCAAATGAATGTAAATGCGACACTTCCTTGCAAGGAAATAGCGTTTGCAAACTTCTACCTACCGTAGCAATAGAGTTCTAGTGCTTCTGAAAACGCGATATCGCATCTCATTTCTATGTTTCATGGTAAGATATAATATGATTTGCGAAGTGTCATGTATTCCTCGTCTACACTTCAAATGAATGTAAATGCGACACTTCCTTGCAAGGAAATAGCGTTTGCAAACGTCTACCTATCATAGCAATAGAGTTCTAATGCTTCTTAAAACGCGATATCGCATCACATTTCTATATTTAATGGTAAGATATAATATGATTTGCGAAGTGTTATGTATTCCTCGTCTACACTTCAAATGAATGTAAATGCGACACTTCCATGCAAGGAAATAGCGTTTGTAGATGTCTACGTATCGTAGCAATAGAGTTCTAATGCTTCTTAAAACTCGATATCGCATCTCATTTCTATGTTTCATGGTAAGGTATAATATGATTTGCGAAGTGTTATGTATTCCTCGTCTACACTTCAAATGAATGTAAATGCGACACTTCCTTGCAAGGAAATAGCGTTTGCAGATGTCTACGTATCGTAGCAATAGAGTTCTTATGATTTTTAAAACGCGATATCGCATCTCATTCCTATGTTTCATGGTACGATATAATATGATTTGCGAAGTGTCATGTATTCCCCGTCTACACTTCAAATGAATGTAAATGCGACACTTCCTTGCCAGGAAATAGCGTTTGCAAACGTCTACCTATCGTAGCAATAGAGTTCTAATACTTCGTAGAACGCGATATCGCATCTCATTTCTATGTTTCATGGTAAGACATAATATGATTTGCGAAGTGTCATGTATTCCTCGTCTACACTTCAAATGTATGTAAATGCGACACTTCCTTGCTAGGAAATAGCGTCTGCAGATGTCTAGGTATAGTAGCAATAGAGTTCTAATGCTTCTTAAAATGCGATATCGCATTTCATTTCTATGTTTCATGGTAAGATATAATATGATTTGCGAAGTGTTATGTATTCCTCGTCTACACTTCAAAAGAATGTAAATGCGACACGTCCTTGCTAGGAAATAGCGTCTGCAGATGTCTAGGTATCGTAGCAATAGAGTTCTTATGATTCTTAAAACGCGAAATCGCATCTCATTTCTATGTTTCATGGTAAGGTATAGTATGATTTGCGAAGTGTTATGTATTCCTCGTCTACACTTGAAATGAATGTAAATGCGACACTTCGTTGCAAGGAAATAGCGTTTGCGAATGTCTATCTATCGTAGCAATAGTGTTCTAATGCTTCTTAAAACGCGATATCGCATCTCGTTTCTATGTTTCATGGTAAGATATAATATGATTTGCGAAGTGTCATGTATTCCTCGTCTACACTTCAAATGAATGTAAATGCGACACTTCCTTGCAAGGAAATAGCGTTTGCAAACTTTTACCTACCGTAGCAATAGAGTTCTAGTGCTCCTTAAAACGCGATATCGCATCTCATTTCTATGTTTCATGGTAAGATATAATATGATTTGCGAAGTGTCATGTATTCCTCGTCTACACTTCAAATGAATGTAAATGCGACACTTTCTTGCAAGGAAATAGCGTTTGCAAACGTCTACCTATCATAGCAATAGAGTTCTAATGCTTCTTAAAACGCGATATCGCATCTCATTTCTATATTTCATGGTAAGATATAATATGATTTGCGAAGTCTTATGTATTCCTCGTCTACACTTCAAATGAATGTATATGCGACACTTCCATGCAAGGAAATAGCGTTTGTAGATGTCTACGTATCGTAGCAATAGAGTTCTTATGAATATTAAAACGCGATATCGCATCACATTTCTATGTTTCATGGTAAGGTATAATATGATTTGCGAAGTGTTATGTATTCCTCGTCTACACTTCAAATGAATGTAAATGCGACACTTCCTTGCCAGGAAATAGCGTTTGCAAACGTCTACCTATCGTAGCAATAGAGTTCTAATACTTCGTAGAACGCGATATCGCATCTCATTTCTATGTTTCATGGTAAGACATAATATGATTTGCGAAGTGTCATGTATTCCTCGTCTACACTTCAAATGTATGTAAATGCGACACTTCCTTGCTAGGAAATAGCGTCTGCAGATGTCTAGGTATAGTAGCAATAGAGTTCTAATGCTTCTTAAAATGCGATATCGCATTTCATTTCTATGTTTCATGGTAAGATATAATATGATTTGCGAAGTGTTATGTATTCCTCGTCTACACTTCAAAAGAATGTAAATGCGACACGTCCTTGCTAGGAAATAGCGTCTGCAGATGTCTAGGTATCGTAGCAATAGAGTTCTTATGATTCTTAAAACGCGATATCGCATCTCATTTCTATGTTTCATGGTAAGGTATAGTATGATTTGCGAAGTGTTATGTATTCCTCGTCTACACTTGAAATGAATGTAAATGCGACACTTCGTTGCAAGGAAATAGCGTTTGCGAATGTCTATCTATCGTAGCAATAGTGTTCTAATGCTTCTTAAAACGCGATATCGCATCTCGTTTCTATGTTTCATGGTAAGATATAATATGATTTGCGAAGTGTCATGTATTCCTCGTCTACACTTCAAATGAATGTAAATGCGACACTTCCTTGCAAGGAAATAGCGTTTGCAAACTTTTACCTACCGTAGCAATAGAGTTCTAGTGCTCCTTAAAACGCGATATCGCATCTCATTTCTATGTTTCATGGTAAGATATAATATGATTTGCGAAGTGTCATGTATTCCTCGTCTACACTTCAAATGAATGTAAATGCGACACTTTCTTGCAAGGAAATAGCGTTTGCAAACGTCTACCTATCATAGCAATAGAGTTCTAATGCTTCTTAAAACGCGATATCGCATCTCATTTCTATATTTCATGGTAAGATATAATATGATTTGCGAAGTCTTATGTATTCCTCGTCTACACTTCAAATGAATGTATATGCGACACTTCCATGCAAGGAAATAGCGTTTGTAGATGTCTACGTATCGTAGCAATAGAGTTCTTATGAATATTAAAACGCGATATCGCATCACATTTCTATGTTTCATGGTAAGGTATAATATGATTTGCGAAGTGTTATGTATTCCTCGTCTACACTTCAAATGAATGTAAATGCGACACTTCCTTGCAAGGAAATAGCGTTTGCAGATGTCTACGTATCGTAGCAATAGAGTTCTTATGATTTTTAAAACGCGATATCGCATCTCATTTCTATGTTTCATGGTACGATATAATATGATTTGCGAAGTGTCATGTATTCCCCGTCTACACTTCAAATGAATGTAAATGCGACACTTCCTTGCGAGGAAATAGCGTTTGCAAACGTCTACCTATCGTAGCAATAGAGTTCTAATACTTCGTAGAACGCGATATCGCATCTCATTTCTATGTTTCATGGTAAGACATAATATGATTTGCGAAGTGTCATGTATTCCTCGTCTACACTTCAAATGTATGTAAATGCGACACTTCCTTGCTAGGAAATAGCGTCTGCAGATGTCTAGGTATAGTAGCAATAGAGTTCTAATGCTTCTTAAAATGCGATATCGCATTTCATTTCTATGTTTCATGGTAAGATATAATATGATTTGCGAAGTGTTATGTATTCCTCGTCTACACTTCAAAAGAATGTAAATGCGACACGTCCTTGCTAGGAAATAGCGTCTGCAGATGTCTAGGTATCGTAGCAATAGAGTTCTAATGCTTCTTAGAACGCGATATCGCAATCTCATTTCTATGTTTCATGGTAAGATATAATATGATTTGCGAAGTGTCATGTATTCCTCGTCTACACTTCAAATGAATGTAAATGCGACACTTCCTTGCAAGGAAATAGCGTTTGCAAACGTCTACCTACCGTAGCAATAGAGTTCTAGTGCTTCTTAAAACGCGATATCGCATCTCATTTCTATATTTCATGGTAAGATATAATATGATTTGCGAAGTGTTATGTATTCCTTGTCTACACTTCAAATGAATGTAAATGCGACACGTCCTTGCTAGGAAATAGCGTCTGCAGATGTCTAGGTATCGTAGCAATAGAGTTCTAATGCTTCTTAGAACGCGATATCGCAATCTCATTTCTATGTTTCATGGTAAGATATAATATGATTTGCGAAGTGTCATGTATTCCTCGTCTACACTTCAAATGAATGTAAATGCGACACTTCCTTGCAAGGAAATAGCGTTTGCAAACGTCTACCTACCGTAGCAATAGAGTTCTAGTGCTTCTTAAAACGCGATATCGCATCTCATTTCTATATTTCATGGTAAGATATAATATGATTAGCGAAGTGTTATGTATTCCTTGTCTACACTTCAAATGAATGTAAATGAGACACTTCCTTGCAAGGAAATAGCGTTTGCAGATGTCTACTTATCGTAGCAATAGAGTTCTTATGATTCTTAAAACGCGATATCGCATCTCATTTCTATGTTTCATGGTAAGATATAATATGAATTGCGAAGTGTCATGTATACCTCGTCTACATTTCAAATGAATGTAAATGCGACACTTCCTTGCAAGGAAATAGCGTTTGCGAATGTCTATCTATCGTAGCAATAGTGTTCTAATGCTTCTTAAAACGCGATATCGCATCTCATTTCTATGTTTCATGGTAAGATATGATATGATTTGCGAAGTGTTATGTATTCCTCGTCTACACTTCAAATGAATGTAAATGCGACACTTCCTTGCAAGGAAATAGCGTTTGCAAACGTCTACCTACCGCAGCAATAGAGTTCTAATGCTTCTTAAAACGCGATATCGCATCTCATTTCTATATTTCATGGTAAGATATAATATGATTTGCGAAGTGTTATGTATTCCTCGTCTACACTTCAAATGAATGTAAATGAGACACTTCCTTGCAAGGAAATAGCGTTTGCAGATGTCTACGTATCGTAGCAATAGAGTTCTTATGATTCTTAAAACGCGATATCGCATCTCATTTCTATGTTTCATGGTAAGGTATAATATGATTTGCGAAGTGTTATGTATTCCTCGTCTACACTTCAAATGAATGTAAATGCGACACTTCGTTGCAAGGAAATAGCGTTTGCGAATGTCTATCTATCGTAGCAATAGTGTTCTAATGCTTCTTAAAACGCGATATCGCATCTCGTTTCTATGTTTCATGGTAAGATATAATATGATTTGCGAAGTGTCATGTATTCCTCGTCTACACTTCAAATGAATGTAAATGCGACACTTCCTTGCAAGGAAATAGCGCTTGCAAACTTCTACCTACCGTAGCAATAGAGTTCTAGTGCTTCTCAAAACGCGATACCGCATCTCATTTCTATGTTTCATGGTAAGATATAATATGATTTGCGAAGTGTCATGTATTCCTCGTCTACACTTCAAATGAATGTAAATGCGACACTTCCTTGCAAGGAAATAGCGTTTGCAAACGTCTACCTATCATAGCAATAGAGTTCTAATGCTTCTTAAATCGCGATATCGCATCTCATTTCTATATTTCATGGTAAGATATAATATGATTTGCGAAGTCTTATGTATTCCTCGTCTACACTTCAAATGAATGTAAATGCGACACTTCCTTGCAAGGAAATAGCGTTTGCAGATGTCTACGTATCGTAGCAATAGAGTTCTTATGATTTTTAAAACGCGATATCGCGTCTCATTTCTATGTTTCATGGTACGATATAATATGATTTGCGAAGTGTCATGTATTCCCCGTCTACACTTCAAATGAATGTAAATGCGACACTTCCTTGCAAGGAAATAGCGTTTGCAAACGTCTACCTACCGTAGCAACAGAGTTCTAGTGCTTCTTAAAACGCGATATCGCATCTCATTTCTATGTTTCATGGTAAGGTATAATATGATATGCGAAGTGTTATGTATTCCTCGTCTACACTTCAAATGAATGTAAATGCGACACTTCGTTGCAAGGAAATAGCGTTTGCGAATGTCTATCTATCGTAGCAATAGTGTTCTAATGCTTCTTAAAACGCGATATCGCATCTCGTTTCTATGTTTCATGGTAAGATATAATATGATTTGCGAAGTGTCATGTATTCCTCGTCTACACTTCAAATGAATGTAAATGCGACACTTCCTTGCAAGGAAATAGCGTTTGCAAACTTCTACCTACCGTAGCAATAGAGTTCTAGTGCTTCTGAAAACGCGATATCGCATCTCATTTCTATGTTTCATGGTAAGATATAATATGATTTGCGAAGTGTCATGTATTCCTCATCTACACTTCAAATGAATGTAAATGCGACACTTCCTTGCAAGGAAATAGCGTTTGCAAACGTTTACCTATCATAGCAATAGAGTTCTAATGCTTCTTAAAACGCGATATCGCATCACATTTCTATATTTCATGGTAAGATATAATATGATTTGCGAAGTGTTATGTATTCCTCGTCTACACTTCAAATGAATGTAAATGCGACACTTCCATGCAAGGAAATAGCGTTTGTAGATGTCTACGTATCGTAGCAATAGAGTTCTTATGAATATTAAAACGCGATATCGCATCACATTTCTATGTTTCATGGTAAGGTATAATATGATTTGCGGAGTGTTATGTATTCCTCGTCTACACTTCAAATGAATGTAAATGCGACACTTCCTTGCAAGGAAATAGCGTTTGCAGATATCTACGTATCGTAGCAATAGGGTTCTTATGATTTTTAAAACGCGATATCGCATCTCATTTCTATGTTTCATGGTACGATATAATATGATTTGCGAAGTGTCATGTATTCCTCGTCTACACTTCAAATGAATGTAAATGCGACACTTCCTTGCTAGGAAATAGCGTTTGCAAACGTCTACCTATCGTAGCAATAGAGTTCTAATGCTTCGTAGAACGCGATATCGCATCTCATTTCTATGTTTCATGGTAAGACATAATATGATTTGCGAAGTGTCATGTATTCCTCGTCTACACTTCAAATGTATGTAAATGCGACACTTCCTTGCTAGGAAATAGCGTCTGCAGATGTCTACTTATCGTAGCAATAGAGTTCTTATGATTCTTAAAACGCGATATCGCATCTCATTTCTATGTTTCATGGTAAGGTATAGTATGATTTGCGAAGTGTTATGTATTCCTCGTCTACACTTCAAATGAATGTAAATGCGACACTTCCTTGCAAGGAAATAGCGTTTGCAAACTTTTACCTACCGTAGCAATAGAGTTCTAGTGCTTCTTAAAACGCGATATCGCATCTCATTTCTATGTTTCATGGTAAGATATAATATGATTTGCGAAGTGTCATGTATTCCTCGTCTACACTTCAAATGAATGTAAATGCGACACGTCCTTGCAAGGAAATAGCGTTTGCAAACGTCTACCTATCATAGCAATAGAGTTCTAATGCTTCTTAAAACGCGATATCGCATCTCATTTCTATATTTCATGGTAAGATATAATATGATTTGCGAAGTCTTATGTATTCCTCGTCTACACTTCAAATGAATGTAAATGCGACACTTCCTTGCAAGGAAATAGCGTTTGCAGATGTCTACGTATCGTAGCAATAGAGTTCTTATGATTTTTAAAACGCGATATCGCATCTCATTTCTATGTTTCATGGTACGATATAATATGATTTGCGAAGTGTCATGTATTCCCCGTCTACACTTCAAATGAATGTAAATGCGACACTTCCTTGCCAGGAAATAGCGTTTGCAAACGTCTACCTATCGTAGCAATAGAGTTCTAATACTTCGTAGAACGCGATATCGCATCTCATTTCTATGTTTCATGGTAAGACATAATATGATTTGCGAAGTGTCATGTATTCCTCGTCTACACTTCAAATGTATGTAAATGCGACACTTCCTTGCTAGGAAATAGCGTCTGCAGATGTCTAGGTATAGTAGCAATAGAGTTCTAATGCTTCTTAAAATGCGATATCGCATTTCATTTCTATGTTTCATGGTAAGATATAATATGATTTGCGAAGTGTTATGTATTCCTCGTCTACACTTCAAAAGAATGTAAATGCGACACGTCCTTGCTAGGAATTAGCGTCTGCAGATGTCTAGGTATCGTAGCAATAGAGTTCTTATGATTCTTAAAACGCGATATCGCATCTCATTTCTATGTTTCATGGTAAGGTATAGTATGATTTGCGAAGTGTTATGTATTCCTCGTCTACACTTGAAATAAATGTAAATGCGACACTTCGTTGCAAGGAAATAGCGTTTGCGAATGTCTATCTATCGTAGCAATAGTGTTCTAATGCTTCTTAAAACGCGATATCGCATCTCGTTTCTATGTTTCATGGTAAGATATAATATGATTTGCGAAGTGTCATGTATTCCTCGTCTACACTTCAAATGAATGTAAATGCGACACTTCCTTGCAAGGAAATAGCGTTTGCAAACTTTTACCTAACGTAGCAATAGAGTTCTAGTTCTTCTTAAAACGCGATATCGCATCTCATTTCTATGTTTCATGGTAAGATATAATATGATTTGCGAAGTGTCATGTATTCCTCGTCTACACTTCAAATGAATGTAAATGCGACACTTCCTTGCAAGGAAATAGCGTTTGCAAACGTCTACCTATCATAGCAATAGAGTTCTAATGCTTCTTAAAACGCGATATCGCATCTCATTTCTATATTTCATGGTAAGATATAATATGATTTGCGAAGTCTTATGTATTCCTCGTCTACACTTCAAATGAATGTATATGCGACACTTCCATGCAAGGAAATAGCATTTGTAGATGTCTACGTATCGTAGCAATAGAGTTCTTATGAATATTAAAACGCGATATCGCATCACATTTCTATGTTTCATGGTAAGGTATAATATGATTTGCGAAGTGTTATGTATTCCTCGTCTACACTTCAAATGAATGTAAATGCGACACTTCCTTGCAAGGAAATAGCGTTTGCAGATGTCTACGTATCGTAGCAATAGAGTTCTTATGATTTTTAAAACGCGATATCGCATCTCATTTCTATGTTTCATGGTACGATATAATATGATTTGCGAAGTGTCATGTATTTCCCGTCTACACTTCAAATGAATGTAAATGCGACACTTCCTTGCAAGGAAATAGCGTTTGCAAACGTCTACCTACCGTAGCAACAGAGTTCTAGTGCTTCTTAAAACGCGATATCGCATCTCATTTCTATATTTCATGGTAAGATATAATATGATTTGCGAAGTGTTATGTATTCCTTGTCTACACTTCAAATGAATGTAAATGAGACACTTCCTTGCAAGGAAATAGCGTTTGCAGATGTCTACTTATCGTAGCAATAGTGTTCTAATGCTTCTTAAAACGCGATATCGCATCTCATTTCTATGTTTCATGGTAAGATATGATATGATTTGCGAAGTGTTATGTATTCCTCGTCTACACTTCAAATGAATGTAAATGCGACACTTCCTTGCAAGGAAATAGCGTTTGCAAACGTCTACCTACCGCAGCAATAGAGTTCTAATGCTTCTTAAAACGCGATATCGCATCTCATTTCTATATTTCATGGTAAGATATAATATGATTTGCGAAGTGTCATGTATTCCTCGTCTACACTTCAAATGAATGTAAATGCGACACTTCCTTGCAAGGAAATAGCGTTTGCAAACGTTTACCTATCATAGCAATAGAGTTCTAATGCTTCTTAAAACGCGATATCGCATCACATTTCTATATTTCATGGTAAGATATAATATGATTTGCGAAGTGTTATGTATTCCTCGTCTACACTTCAAATGAATGTAAATGCGACACTTCCATGCAAGGAAATAGCGTTTGTAGATGTCTACGTATCGTAGCAATAGAGTTCTTATGAATATTAAAACGCGATATCGCATCACATTTCTATGTTTCATGGTAAGGTATAATATGATTTGCGAAGTGTTATGTATTCCTCGTCTACACTTCAAATGAATGTAAATGCGACACTTCCTTGCAAGGAAATAGCGTTTGCAGATATCTACGTATCGTAGCAATAGGGTTCTTATGATTTTTAAAACGCGATATCGCATCTCATTTCTATGTTTCATGGTACGATATAATATGATTTGCGAAGTGTCATGTATTCCTCGTCTACACTTCAAATGAATGTAAATGCGACACTTCCTTGCTAGGAAATAGCGTTTGCAAACGTCTACCTATCGTAGCAATAGTGTTCTAATGCTTCTTAAAACGCGATATCGCATTCATTTCTATGTTTCATGGTAAGATATAATATGATTTGCGAAGTGTTATGTATTCCTCGTCTACACTTCAAAAGAATGTAAATGCGACACTTCCTTGCTAGGAAATTGCGTCTGCAGATGTCTAGGTATCGTAGCAATAGAGTTCTAATGCTTCTTAGAACGCGATATCGCAATCTCATTTCTATGTTTCATGGTAAGATATAATATGATTTGCGAAGTGTCATGTATTCCTCGTCTACACTTCAAATGAATGTAAATGCGACACTTCCTTGCAAGGAAATAGCGTTTGCAAACGTCTACCTACCGTAGCAATAGAGTTCTAGTGCTTCTTAAAACGCGATATCGCATCTCATTTTTATATTTCATGGTAAGATATAATATGATTTGCGAAGTGTTATGTATTCCTCGTCTACACTTCAAATGAATGTAAATGCGACACTTCCATGCAAGGAAATAGCGTTTGTAGATGTCTACGTATCGTAGCAATAGAGTTCTTATGAATATTAAAACGCGATATCGCATCACATTTCTATGTTTCATGGTAAGGTATAATATGATTTGCGAAGTGTTATGTATTCCTCGTCTACACTTCAAATGAATGTAAATGCGACACTTCCTTGCAAGGAAATAGCGTTTGCAGATGTCTACGTATCGTAGCAATAGAGTTCTTATGATTTTTAAAACGCGATATCGCATCTCATTTCTATGTTTCATGGTACGATATAATATGATTTGCGAAGTGTCATGTATTCCTCGTCTACACTTCAAATGAATGTAAATGCGACACTTCCTTGCTAGGAAATAGCGTTTGCAAACGTCTACCTATCGTAGCAATAGAGTTCTAATGCTTCGTAGAACGCGATATCGCATCTCATTTCTATGTTTCATGGTAAGACATAATATGATTTGCGAAGTGTCATGTATTCCTCGTCTACACTTCAAATGTATGTAAATGCGACACTTCCTTGCTAGGAAATAGCGTCTGCAGATGTCTAGGTATCGTAGCAATAGAGTTCTAATGCTTCTTAAAACGCGATATCGCATTTCATTTCTATGTTTCATGGTAAGATATAATATGATTTGCGAAGTGTTATGTATTCCTAGTCTACACTTCAAAAGAATGTAAATGCGACACTTCCTTGCTAGGAAATAGCGTCTGCAGATGTCTAGGTATCGTAGCAATAGAGTTCTAATGCTTCTTAGAACGCGATATCGCAATCTCATTTCTATGTTTCATGGTAAGATATAATATGATTTGCGAAGTGTCATGTATTCCTCGTCTACACTTCAAATGAATGTAAATGCGACACTTCCTTGCAAGGAAATAGCGTTTGCAAACGTCTACCTACCGTAGCAATAGAGTTCTAGTGCTTCTTAAAATGCGATATCGCATCTCATTTCTATATTTCATGGTAAGATATAATATGATTTGCGAAGTGTTATGTATTCCTTGTCTACACTTCAAATGAATGTAAATGAGACACTTCCTTGCAAGGAAATAGCGTTTGCAGATGTCTACTTATCGTAGCAATAGAGTTCTTATGATTCTTAAAACGCGATATCGCATCTCATTTCTATGTTTCATGGTAAGATATAATATGAATTGCGAAGTGTCATGTATACCTCGTCTACACTTCAAATGAATGTAAATGCGACACTTCCTTGCGAGGAAATAGCGTTTGCGAATGTCTATCTATCGTAGCAATAGTGTTCTAATGCTTCTTAAAACGCGATATCGCATTCATTTCTATGTTTCATGGTAAGATATAATATGATTTGCGAAGTGTCATGTATTCCTCGTCTACACTTCAAATGAATGTAAATGCGACACTTCCTTGCAAGGAAATAGCGTTTGCAAACTTTTACCTACCGTAGCAATAGAGTTCTAGTGCTTCTTAAAACGCGATATCGCATCTCATTTCTATGTTTCATGGTAAGATATAATATGATTTGCGAAGTGTCATGTATTCCTCGTCTACACTTCAAATGAATGTAAATGCGACACTTCCTTGCAAGGAAATAGCGTTTGCAAACGTCTACCTATCATAGCAATAGAGTTCTAATGCTTCTTAAAACGCGATATCGCATCTCATTTCTATATTTCATGGTAAGATATAATATGATTTGCGAAGTCTTATGTATTCCTCGTCTACACTTCAAATGAATGTATATGCGACACTTCCATGCAAGGAAATAGCGTTTGCAGATGTCTACGTATCGTAGCAATAGAGTTTTTATGAATATTAAAACGCGATATCGCATCACATTTCTATGTTTCATGGTAAGGTATAATATGATTTGCGAAGTGTTATGTATTCCTCGTCTACACTTCAAATGAATGTAAATGCGACACTTCGTTGCAAGGAAATAGCGTTTGCAGATGTCTACGTATCGTAGCAATAGAGTTCTTATGATTTTTAAAACGCGATATCGCATCTCATTTCTATGTTTCATGGTACGATATAATATGATTTGCGAAGTGTCATGTATTCCCCGTCTACACTTCAAATGAATGTAAATGCGACACTTCCTTGCCAGGAAATAGCGTTTGCAAACGTCTACCTATCGTAGCAATAGAGTTCTAATACTTCGTAGAACGCGATATCGCATCTCATTTCTATGTTTCATGGTAAGACATAATATGATTTGCGAAGTGTCATGTATTCCTCGTCTACACTTCAAATGAATGTAAATGCGACACTTCCTTGCTAGGAAATAGCGTTTGCAAACGTCTACCTATCGTAGCAATAGAGTTCTAATGCTTCGTAGAACGCGATATCGCATCTCATTTCTATGTTTCATGGTAAGACATAATATGATTTGCGAAGTGTCATGTATTCCTCGTCTACACTTCAAATGTATGTAAATGCGACACTTCCTTGCTAGGAAATAGCGTCTGCAGATGTCTACTTATCGTAGCAATAGAGTTCTTATGATTCTTAAAACGCGATATCGCATCTCATTTCTATGTTTCATGGTAAGATATAATATGAATTGCGAAGTGTCATGTATACCTCGTCTACACTTCAAATGAATGTAAATGCGACACTTCCTTGCAAGGAAATAGCGTTTGCGAATGTCTATCTATCGTAGCAATAGTGTTCTAATGCTTCTTAAAACGCGATATCGCATTCATTTCTATGTTTCATGGTAAGATATAATATGATTTGCGAAGTGTTATGTATTCCTCGTCTACACTTCAAAAGAATGTAAATGCGACACTTCCTTGCTAGGAAATTGCGTCTGCAGATGTCTAGGTATCGTAGCAATAGAGTTCTAATGCTTCTTAGAACGCGATATCGCAATCTCATTTCTATGTTTCATGGTAAGATATAATATGATTTGCGAAGTGTCATGTATTCCTCGTCTACACTTCAAATGAATGTAAATGCGACACTTCCTTGCAAGGAAATAGCGTTTGCAAACGTCTACCTACCGTAGCAATAGAGATCTAGTGCTTCTTAAAACGCGATATCGCATCTCATTTTTATATTTCATGGTAAGATATAATATGATTTGCGAAGTGTTATGTATTCCTCGTCTACACTTCAAATGAATGTAAATGCGACACTTCCATGCAAGGAAATAGCGTTTGTAGATGTCTACGTATCGTAGCAATAGAGTTCTTATGAATATTAAAACGCGATATCGCATCACATTTCTATGTTTCATGGTAAGGTATAATATGATTTGCGAAGTGTTATGTATTCCTCGTCTACACTTCAAATGAATGTAAATGCGACACTTCCTTGCAAGGAAATAGCGTTTGCAGATGCCTACGTATCGTAGCAATAGAGTTCTTATGATTTTTAAAACGCGATATCGCATCTCATTTCTATGTTTCATGGTACGATATAATATGATTTGCGAAGTGTCATGTATTCCTCGTCTACACTTCAAATGAATGTAAATGCGACACTTCCTTGCTAGGAAATAGCGTTTGCAAACGTCTACCTATCGTAGCAATAGGGTTCTAATGCTTCGTAGAACGCGATATCGCATCTCATTTCTATGTTTCATGGTAAGACATAATATGATTTGCGAAGTGTCATGTATTCCTCGTCTACACTTCAAATGTATGTAAATGCGACACTTCCTTGCTAGGAAATAGCGTCTGCAGATGTCTAGGTATCGTAGCAATAGAGTTCTAATGCTTCTTAAAACGCGATATCGCATTTCATTTCTATGTTTCATGGTAAGATATAATATGATTTGCGAAGTGTTATGTATTCCTAGTCTACACTTCAAAAGAATGTAAATGCGACACTTCCTTGCTAGGAAATAGCGTCTGCAGATGTCTAGGTATCGTAGCAATAGAGTTCTAATGCTTCTTAGAACGCGATATCGCAATCTCATTTCTATGTTTCATGGTAAGATATAATATGATTTGCGAAGTGTCATGTATTCCTCGTCTACACTTCAAATGAATGTAAATGCGACACTTCCTTGCAAGGAAATAGCGTTTGCAAACGTCTACCTACCGTAGCAATAGAGTTCTAGTGCTTCTTAAAACGCGATATCGCATCTCATTTCTATATTTCATGGTAAGATATAATATGATTTGCGAAGTGTTATGTATTCCTTGTCTACACTTCAAATGAATGTAAATGAGACACTTCCTTGCAAGGAAATAGCGTTTGCAGATGTCTACTTATCGTAGCAATAGAGTTCTTATGATTCTTAAAACGCGATATCGCATCTCATTTCTATGTTTCATGGTAAGATATAATATGAATTGCGAAGTGTCATGTATACCTCGTCTACACTTCAAATGAATGTAAATGCGACACTTCCTTGCGAGGAAATAGCGTTTGCGAATGTCTATCTATCGTAGCAATAGTGTTCTAATGCTTCTTAAAACGCGATATCGCATTCATTTCTATGTTTCATGGTAAGATATAATATGATTTGCGAAGTGTTATGTATTCCTCGTCTACACTTCAAATGAATGTAAATGCGACACTTCCTTGCAAGGAAATAGCGTTTGCAAACGTCTACCTACCGCAGCAATAGAGTTCTAATGCTTCTTAAAACGCGATATCGCATCTCATTTCTATATTTCATGGTAAGATATAATATGATTTGCGAAGTGTTATGTATTCCTCGTCTACACTTCAAATGAATGTAAATGAGACACTTCCTTGCAAGGAAATAGCGTTTGCAGATTTCTACGTATAGTAGCAATAGAGTTCTTATGATTCTTAAAACGCGATATCGCATCTCATTTCTATGTTTCATGGTAAGGTATAATATGATTTGCGAAGTGTTATGTATTCCTCGTCTACACTACAAATGAATGTAAATGCGACACTTCGTTGCAAGGAAATAGCGTTTGCGAATGTCTATCTATCGTAGCAATAGTGTTCTAATGCTTCTTAAAACGCGATATCGCATCTCGTTTCTATGTTTCATGGTAAGATATAATATGATTTGCGAAGTGTCATGTATTCCTCGTCTACACTTCAAATGAATGTAAATGCGACACTTCCTTGCAAGGAAATAGCGTTTGCAAACTTTTACCTACCGTAGCAATAGAGTTCTAGTGCTTCTTAAAACGCGATATCGCATCTCATTTCTATGTTTCATGGTAAGATATAATATGATTTGCGAAGTGTCATGTATTCCTCGTCTACACTTCAAATGAATGTAAATGCGACACTTCCTTGCAAGGAAATAGCGTTTGCAAACGTCTACCTATCATAGCAATAGAGTTCTAATGCTTCTTAAAACGCGATATCGCATCTCATTTCTATATTTCATGGTAAGATATAATATGATTTGCGAAGTCTTATGTATTCCTCGTCTACACTTCAAATGAATGTATATGCGACACTTCCATGCAAGGAAATAGCGTTTGCAGATG
Source organism: Xylocopa sonorina (assembly GCF_050948175.1). Lineage (NCBI taxonomy): Eukaryota > Metazoa > Arthropoda > Insecta > Hymenoptera > Apidae > Xylocopa > Xylocopa sonorina. Next base: position 499,307 of record NW_027490171.1, read on the forward strand.
TCTACGTATCGTAGCAATAGAGTTCTTATGATTTTTAAAACGCGATATCGCATCTCATTTCTATGTTTCATGGTACGATATAATATGATTTGCGAAGTGTCATGTATTCCCCGTCTACACTTCAAATGAATGTAAATGCGACACTTCCTTGCCAGGAAATAGCGTTTGCAAACGTCTACCTATCGTAGCAATAGAGTTCTAATACTTCGTAGAACGCGATATCGCATCTCATTTCTATGTTTCATGGTAAGACATAATATGATTTGCGAAGTGTCATGTATTCCTCGTCTACACTTCAAATGTATGTAAATGCGACACTTCCTTGCTAGGAAATAGCGTCTGCAGATGTCTAGGTATCGTAGCAATAGAGTTCTAATGCTTCTTAAAATGCGATATCGCATTTCATTTCTATGTTTCATGGTAAGATATAATATGATTTGCGAAGTGTTATGTATTCCTCGTCTACACTTCAAAAGAATGTAAATGCGACACGTCCTTGCTAGGAAATAGCGTCTGCAGATGTCTAGGTATCGTAGCAATAGAGTTCTAATGCTTCTTAGAACGCGATATCGCAATCTCATTTCTATGTTTCATGGTAAGATATAATATGATTTGCGAAGTGTCATGTATTCCTCGTCTACACTTCAAATGAATGTAAATGCGACACTTCCTTGCAAGGAAATAGCGTTTGCAAACGTCTACCTACCGTAGCAATAGAGTTCTAGTGCTTCTTAAAACGCGATATCGCATCTCATATCTATATTTCATGGTAAGATATAATATGATTTGCGAAGTGTTATGTATTCCTTGTCTACACTTCAATTGAATGTAAATGAGACACTTCCTTGCAAGGAAATAGCGTTTGCAGATGTCTACTTGTCGTAGCAATAGAGTTCTTATGATTCTTAAAACGCGATATCGCATCTCATTTCTATGTTTCATGGTAAGATATAATATGAATTGCGAAGTGTCATGTATACACTTCAAATGAATGTAAATGCGACACTTCCTTGCAAGGAAATAGCGTTTGCGAATGTCTATCTATCGTAGCAATAGTGTACTAATGCTTCTTAAAACGCGATATCGCATCTCATTTCTACGTTTCATGGTAAGATATAATATGATTTGCGAAGTGTTATGTATTCCTCGTCTACACTTCAAATGAATGTAAATGCGACACTTCCTTGCAAGGAAATAGCGTTTGCAAACGTCTACCTACCGCAGCAATAGAGTTCTAATGCTTCTAAAAACGCGATATCGCATCTCATTTCTATATTTCATGGTAAGATATAATATGATTTGCGAAGTGTCATGTATTTCTCGTCTATACTTCAAATGAATGTAAATGCCACACTTCCCTGATAGGAAATAGTGTCTGCAGATGTCCAGGTATCGTAGCAATAGAGTTCTTATGATTCTTAAAACGCGATATCGCATCTCATTTCTATGTTTCATGGTAAGATATAAAATGATTTCCGAAGTGTTATGTATTCCTCGTCTACACTTCAAATGAATGTAAATGCGACACTTCCTTGCAAGGAAATAGCGTTTGCAAACGTCTACCTATCGTAGCAATAGAGTTCTAATGCATCTTAAAACGCGATATCGCATCTCATTTCTATATTTCATGGTAAGGTATAATATGATTTGCGAAGTGTTATGTATTCCTCGTCTACACTTCAATTGAATGTAAATGCGACACTTCCTTGCAAGGAAATAGCGTTTGCAGATGTCTACGTATCGTAGCAATAGAGTTCTTATGATACTTAAAACGCGATATCGCATCTCATTTCTATGTTTCATGGTAAGGTATGATATGATTCGCGAAGTGTTATGTATTCCTCGTCTACACTTCAAATGAATGTAAATGCGACACTTCCTTGCAAGGAAATAGCGTTTGCGAATGTCTATCTATCGTAGCAATAGTGTTCTAATGCTTCTTAAAACGTGATATCGCATCTCATTTCTATGTTTCATGGTAAGATATAATATGATTTGCGAAGTGTTATGCATTCCTCGTCTACGATTCAAATGAATGTAAATGCGACACTTCCTTGCAAGGAAATAGCGTTTGTAGATGTCTACGTATCGTAGCAATAGAGTTCTTATGATTCTTAAAACGCGATATCGCATCTCATTTCTATGTTTCATGGTAAGATATAATATGATTTGCGAAGTGTCATGTATTCCTCGTCTACACTTCAAATGAATGTAAATGCGACACTAACTTGCTAGGAAATAGCGTCTGCAGATGTCTAGGTATCGCAGCAATAGAGTTCCAATGCTTCTTAAAACGCGATATCGCATCTCATTTCTATGTTTCATGGTAAGATCTAATATGATTTGCGAAGTGTTATGTATTCCTCGTCTACACTTCAAATGAATGTGAATGCGACACTTCCTCGCTAGGAAATAGCGTTTGCAGTTGTCTACGTATCGTAGCAATAGATTTCCAATGCTTCTTAAAACGCGATATCGCATCTCACTTCTATGTTTCATGGTAAGATATAATATGATTTGCGAAGTATCATGTATTTCTCGTCTACACTTCAAATGAATGTAAATGCCACACTTCCCTGATAGGAAATAGCGTCTGCAGATGTCCAGGTATCGTAGCAATAGAGTTCTTATGATTCTTAAAACGCAATATCGCATCTCATTTCTATGTTTCATGGTAAGATATAATATGATTTGCGAAGTGTCATGTATTCCTCGTCTATACTTCAAATGAATGTAAATGCGACACTACCTTGCTAGGAAATAGCGTCTGCAGATGTCTAGGTATCGCAGCAATAGAGTGCCAATGCTTCTTAAAACGCGATATCGCATCTCATTTCTATGTTTCATGGTAAGATATAATATGATTTGCGATGTGTTATGTATTCCTCGTCTACACTTCAAATGAATGTGAATGCGACACTTCCTCGCTAGGAAATAGCGTTTGCAGTTGTCTACGTATCGTAGCAATAGATTTCCAATGCTTCTTAAAACGCGATATCGCATCTCACTTCTATGTTTCATGGTAAGATATAATATGATTTGCGAAGTGTCATGTATTTCTCGTCTACACTTCAAATGAATGTAAATGCCACACTTCCCTGATAGGAAATAGCGTCTGCAGATGTCCAGGTATCGTAGCAATAGAGTTCTTATGATTCTTAAAACGCGATATCGCATCTCATTTCTATGTTTCATGGTAAGATATATAATGATTTCCGAAGTGTTATGTATTCCTCGCCTACACTTCAAATGAATGTAAATGCGACACTTCCTTGCAAGGAAATAGCGTTTGCGAATGTCTATCTATCGTAGCAATAGTGTTCTAATGCTTCTTAAAACGTGATATCGCATCTCATTTCTATGTTTCATGGTAAGATATATTATGGTTTGCGAAGTGTTATGCATTCCTCGTCTACGATTCAAATGAATGTAAATGCGACACTTCCTTGCAAGGAAATAGCGTTTGCAGATGTCTACGTATCGTAGCAATAGAGTTCTTATGATTCTTAAAACGCGATATCGCATCTCATTTCTATTTTTCATGGTAAGATATAATATGATTTGCGAAGTGTCATGTATTCCTCGTCTACACTTCAAATGAATGTAAATGCGACACTACCTTGCTAGGAAATAGCGTCTGCAGATGTCTAGGTATCGCAGCAATAGAGTTCCAATGCTTCTTAAAACGCGATATCGCATCTCATTTCTATGTTTCATGGTAAGATATAATATGATTTGCGAAGTGTCACGTATTTCTCGTCTACACTTCAAATGAATGTAAATGCCACACTTCCCTGATAGGAAATAGCGTCTGCAGATGTCCAGGTATCGTAGCAATAGAGTTCTTATGATTCTTAAAACGCGATATCGCATCTCATTTCTATGTTTCATGGTAAGATATAATATGATTTGCGAAGTGTCATGTATTCCTCGTCTACACTTCAAATGAATGTAAATGCGACACTAACTTGCTAGGAAATAGCGTCTGCAGATGTCTAGGTATCGCAGCAATAGAGTTCCAATGCTTCTTAAAACGCGATATCGCATCTCATTTCTATGTTTCATGGTAAGATATAATATGATTTGCGAAGTGTTATGTATTCCTCGTCTACACTTCAAATGATTGTGAATGCGACACTTCCTCGCTAGGAAATAGCGTTTGCAGTTGTCTACGTATCGTAGCAATAGATTTCCAATGCTTCTTAAAACGCGATATCGCATCTCACTTCTATGTTTCATGGTAAGATATAATATGATTTGCGAAGTGTCATGTATTTCTCGTCTACACTTCAAATGAATGTAAATGCCACACTTCCCTGATAGGAAATAGCGTTTGCAGTTGTCTACGTATCGTAGCAATAGATTTCCAATGCTTCTTAAAACGCGATATCGCATCTCATTTCTATGTTTCATGGTAAGATATAGTATGATTTGCGAAGTGTCATGTATTTCTCGTCAACACTTCAAATGAATGTAAATGGCACACTCACCTGATAGGAAATAGCGTCTGCAGATGTCCAGGTATCGTAGCAATAGAGTTCTTATGATTCTTAAAACGCGATATCGCATCTCATTTCTATGTTTCATGGTAAGATATAATATGAATTGCGAAGTGTCATGTATACCTCGTCTACACTACAAATGAATGTAAATGCGACACTTCCTTGCAAGGGAATAGCGTTTGCGAATGTCTATCTATCGTAGCAATAGTGTTCTAATGCTTCTTAAAACGCGATATCGCATCTCATTTCTATGTTTCATGGTAAGATATAATATGATTTGCGAAGTGTTATGTATTCCTCGTCTACACTACAAATGAATGTAAATGCGACACTTCCTTGCAAGGGAATAGCGTTTGCGAATGTCTATCTATCGTAGCAATAGTGTTCTAATGCTTCTTAAAACGCGATATCGCATCTCATTTCTATGTTTCATGGTAAGATATAATATGATTTGCGAAGTGTCATGTATTCCTCGTCTACACTTCAAATGAATGTAAATGCGACACTTCCTTGCAGGATATAGCGTTTGCAGATGTCTTCGTATCGTAGCAATATAGTTCTTACGATTCTTAAAACGCGATATCGCATCTCATTTCTATGTTTCATGGTAAGATATAATATGATTTGCGAAGTGTCATGTATTCCTCGTCTACACTTCAAATGAATGTAAATGCGACACTTCCTTGCAAGGAAATAGCGTTTGCAAACGTCTACCTACCGTAGCAATAGAGTTCTAATGCTTCTTAAAACGCGATATCGCATCTCATTTCTATGATTCATGGTAAGATATAATATGATTTGCGAAGTGACATGTATTCCTCGTCTACACTTCAAATGAATGTAAATGCGACACTTCCTTGCAAGGAAATAGCGTTTGCAGATGTCTACGTATCGTAGCAATAGATTTCTTATGATTCTTAAAACGCGATATCGCATCACATTTCAATGTTTCATGGTAAGATATAATATGATTTGCGAAGTGTCATGTATTTCTCGTCTACACTTCAAATGAATGTAAATGCCACACTTCCCTGATAGGAAATAGCGTCTGCAGATGTCCAGGTATCGTAGCAATAGAGTTCTTATGATTCTTAAAACGCGATATCGCATCTCATTTCTATGTTTCATGGTAAGATATAAAATGATTTCCGAAGTGTTATGTATTCCTCGTCTACAGTTCAAATGAATGTAAATGCGACACTTCCTTGCAAGGAAATAGCGTTTGCAAACGTCTACCTATCGTAGCAATAGAGTTCTAATGCTTCTTAAAACGCGATATCGCATCTCATTTCTATATTTCATGGTAAGGTATAATATGATTTGCGAAGTGTTATGTATTCCTCGTCCACACTTCAAATGAATGTAAATGCGACACTTCCTTGCAAGGAAATAGCGTTTGCAGATGTCTACGTATCGTAGCAATAGAGTTCTTATGATTTTTAAAACGCGATATCGCATCTCATTTCTATGTTTCATGGTACGATATAATATGATTTGCGAAGTGTCATGTATTCCTCGTCTACACTTCAAATGAATGTAAATGCGACACTTCCTTGCAAGGAAATAGCGTTTGCAAACGTCTACCTACCGCAGCAATAGAGTTCTAATGCTTCTTAAAACGCGATATCGCATCTCATTTCTATATTTCATGGTAAGATATAATATGATTTGCGAAGTGTTAAGTATTCGTCGTCTACACTTCAAATGAATGTAAATGAGACACTTCCTTGCAAGGAAATAGCGTTTGCAGATGTCTACGTATCGTAGCAATGGAGTTCTTATGATTCTTAAAACGCGATATCGCATCTCATTTCTATGTTTCATGGTAAGGTATAATATGATTTGCGAAGTGTTATGTATTCCTCGTCTACACTTCAAATGAATGTAAATGCGACACTTCCTTGCAAGGAAATAGCGTTTGCAAGCGTCTACCTACCGTAGCAATAGAGTTCTAATGCTTCTTAAAACGCGATATCGCATCTCATTTCTATGATTCATGGTAAGATATAATATGATTTGCGAAGTGACATGTATTCCTCGTCTACACTTCAAATGAATGTAAATGCGACACTTCCTTGCAAGGAAATAGCGTTTGCAGATGTCTACGTATCGTAGCAATAGATTTCTTATGATTCTTAAAACGCGATATCGCATCACATTTCTATGTTTCATGGTACGATATAATATGATTTGCGAAGTGTCATGTATTCCTCGTCTACACTTCAAATGAATGTAAATGCGACACTTCCTTGCAAGGAAATAGCGTTTGCAAACGTCTACCTACCGCAGCAATAGAGTTCTAATGCTTCTTAAAACGCGATATCGCATCTCATTTCTATATTTCATGGTAAGATATAATATGATTTGCGAAGTGTTAAGTATTCGTCGTCTACACTTCAAATGAATGTAAATGAGACACTTCCTGGCAAGGAAATAGCGTTTGCAGATGTCTACGTATCGTAGCAATGGAGTTCTTATGATTCTTAAAACGCGATATCGCATCTCATTTCTATGTTTCATGGTAAGGTATAATATGATTTGCGAAGTGTTATGTATTCCTCGTCTACACTTCAAATGAATGTAAATGCGACACTTCCTTGCAAGGAAATAGCGTTTGCAAGCGTCTACCTACCGTAGCAATAGAGTTCTAATGCTTCTTAAAACGCGATATCGCATCTCATTTCTATGATTCATGGTAAGATATAATATGATTTGCGAAGTGACATGTATTCCTCGTCTACACTTCAAATGAATGTAAATGCGACACTTCCTTGCAAGGAAATAGCGTTTGCAGATGTCTACGTATCGTAGCAGTAGAGTTCTTATGATTCTTAAAGCGCGATATCGCATCTCATTTCTATGTTTCATGGTAAGATATAATATGATTTGCGAAGTGTTATGTATTCCTCGTCTACACTTCAAATGAATGTAAATGCGACACTTCCTTGCTAGGAAATAGCGTCTGCAGATGTCTAGGTATCGTAGCAATAGAGTTCTAATGCTTCTTAGAACGCGATATCGCAATCTCATTTCTATGTTTCATGGTAAGATATAATATGATTTGCGAAGTGTCATGTATTCCTCGTCTACACTTCAAATGAATGTAAATGCGACACTTCCTTGCAAGGAAATAGCGTTTGCAAACGTCTACCTACCGTAGCAATAGAGTTCTAGTGCTTCTTAAAACGCAATATCGCATCTCATTTCTATATTTCATGGTAAGATATAATATGATTTGCGAAGTGTTATGTATTCCTTGTCTACACTTCAAATGAATGTAAATGAGACACTTCCTTGCAAGGAAATAGCGTTTGCAGATGTCTACTTATCGTAGCAATAGAGTTCTTATGATTCTTTAAACGCGATGTCGCATCTCATTTCTATGTTTCATGGTAAGGTATAATATGGTTTGCGAAGTGTTATGTATTCCTCGTCTACACTTCAAATGAATGTAAATGCGACACTTCCTCGCTAGGAAATAGCGTTTGCAGATGTCTAACTATCGTAGCCATAGAGTTCTAATGCTTCTTAAAACGCGATATCGCATCTCATTTCTATGTTTCATGGTAAGATATAATATGAATTGCGAAGTGTCATGTATACCTCGTCTACACTACAAATGAATGTAAATGCGACACTTCCTTGCAAGGGAATAGCGTTTGCGAATGTCTATCTATCGTAGCAATAGTGTTCTAATGCTTCTTAAAACGCGATATCGCATCTCATTTCTATGTTTCATGGTAAGATATAATATGATTTGCGAAGTGTTATGTATTCCTCGTCTACACTTCAAATGAATGTAAATGCGACACTTCCTTGCAAGGAAATAGCGTTTGCAAACGTCTACCTACCGCAGCAATAGAGTTCTAATGCTTCTTAAAACGCGATATCGCATCTCATTTCTATATTTTATGGTAAGATATAATATGATTTGCGAAGTGTTATGTATTCCTCGTCTACACTTCAAATGAATGTAAATGAGACACTTCCTTGCAAGGAAATAGCGTTTGCAGATGTCTACGTATCGTAGCAATAGAGTTCTTAAGATTCTTAAAACGCGATATCGCATCTCATTTCTATGTTTCATGGTAAGGTATAATATGATTTGCGAAGTGTTATGTATTCCTCGTCTACACTTCAAATGAATGTAAATGCGACACTTCCTTGCAAGGAAATAGCGTTTGCGAATGTCTATCTATCGTAGCAATAGCGTTCTAATGCTTCTTAAAACGCGATATCGCATCTCATTTCTATGTTTCATGGTAAGATATAATATGATTTGCGAAGCGTTGTGCATTCCTCGTCTACGATTCAAATGAATGTAAATGCGACACTTCCTTGCGAGGAAATAGCGTTTGCAGATGTCTACGTATCGTAGCAATAGAGTTCTTATGATTCTTAAAACGCGATATCGCATCTCATTTCTATGTTTCATGGTAAGATATAATATGATTTGCGAAGTGACATGTATTCCTCGTCTACACTTCAAATGAATGTAAATGCGACACTTCCTTGCAAGGAAATAGCGTTTGCAGATGTCTACGTATCGTAGCAGTAGAGTTCTTATGATTCTTAAAGCGCGATATCGCATCTCATTTCTATGTTTCATGGTAAGATATAATATGATTTGCGAAGTGTTATGTATTCCTCGTCTACACTTCAAATGAATGTAAATGCGACACTTCCTTGCTAGGAAATAGCGTCTGCAGATGTCTAGGTATCGTAGCAATAGAGTTCTAATGCTCCTTAGAACGCGATATCGCAATCTCATTTCTATGTTTCATGGTAAGATATAATATGATTTGCGAAGTGTCATGTATTCCTCGTCTACACTTCAAATGAATGTAAATGCGACACTTCCTTGCAAGGAAATAGCGTTTGCAAACGTCTACCTACCGTAGCAATAGAGTTCTAGTGCTTCTTAAAACGCGATATCGCATCTCATTTCTATATTTCATGGTAAGATATAATATGATTTGCGAAGTGTTATGTATTCCTTGTCTACACTTCAAATGAATGTAAATGAGACACTTCCTTGCAAGGAAATAGCGTTTGCAGATGTCTACTTATCGTAGCAATAGAGTTCTTATGATTCTTAAAACGCGATGTCGCATCTCATTTCTATGTTTCATGGTAAGGTATAATATGGTTTGCGAAGTGTTATGTATTCCTCGTCTACACTTCAAATGAATGTAAATGCGACACTTCCTCGCTAGGAAATAGCGTTTGCAGATGTCTACCTATCGTAGCCATAGAGTTCTAATGCTTCTTAAAACGCGATATCGCATCTCATTTCTATGTTTCATGGTAAGATATAATATGAATTGCGAAGTGTCATGTATACCTCGTCTACACTACAAATGAATGTAAATGCGACACTTCCTTGCAAGGGAATAGCGTTTGCGAATGTCTATCTATCGTAGCAATAGTGTTCTAATGCTTCTTAAAACGCGATATCGCATCTCATTTCTATGTTTCATGGTAAGATATAATATGATTTGCGAAGTGTTATGTATTCCTCGTCTACACTTCAAATGGATGTAAATGCGACACTTCCTTGCAAGGAAATAGCGTTTGCAAACGTCTACCTACCGCAGCAATAGTGTTCTAATGCTTCTTAAAACGCGATATCGCATCTCGTTTCTATGTTTCATGGTAAGATATAATATGATTTGCGAAGTGTCATGTATTCCTCGTCTACACTTCAAATGAATGTAAATGCGACACTTCCTTGCAAGGAAATAGCGTTTGCAAACGTCTACCTACCGTAGCAATAGAGTTCTAATGCTTCTTAAAACGCGATATCGCATCTCATTTCTATGATTCATGGTAAGATATAATATGATTTGCGAAGTGACATGTATTCCTCGTCTACACTTCAAATGAATGTAAATGCGACACTTCCTTGCAAGGAAATAGCGTTTGCAGATGTCTACGTATCGTAGCAATAGATTTCTTATGATTCTTAAAACGCGATATCGCATCACATTTCAATGTTTCATGGTAAGATATAATATGATTTGCGAAGTGTCATGTATTTCTCGTCTACACTTCAAATGAATGTAAATGCCACACTTCCCTGATAGGAAATAGCGTCTGCAGATGTCCAGGTATCGTAGCAATAGAGTTCTTATGATTCTTAAAACGCGATATCGCATCTCATTTCTATGTTTCATGGTAAGATATAAAATGATTTCCGAAGTGTTATGTATTCCTCGTCTACACTTCAAATGAATGTAAATGCGACACTTCCTTGCAAGGAAATAGCGTTTGCAAACGTCTACCTATCGTAGCAATAGGGTTCTAATGCTTCTTAAAACGCGATATCGCATCTCATTTCTATATTTCATGGTAAGGTATAATATGATTTGCGAAGTGTTATGTATTCCTCGTCTACACTTGAAATGAATGTAAATGCGACACTTCCTTGCAAGGAAATAGCGTTTGCAGATGTCTACGTATCGTAGCAATAGAGTTCTTATGATTTTTAAAACGCGATATCGCATCTCATTTCTATGTTTCATGGTACGATATAATATGATTTGCGAAGTGTCATGTATTCCTCGTCTACACTTCAAATGAATGTAAATGCGACACTTCCTTGCAAGGAAATAGCGTTTGCAAACGTCTACCTACCGCAGCAATAGAGTTCTAATGCTTCTTAAAACGCGATATCGCATCTCATTTCTATTTTTCATGGTGAGATATAATATGATTTGCGAAGTGTTAAGTATTCGTCGTCTACACTTCAAATGAATGTAAATGAGACACTTCCTTGCAAGGAAATAGCGTTTGCAGATGTCTACGTATCGTAGCAATGGAGTTCTTATGATTCTTAAAACGCGATATCGCATCTCATTTCTATGTTTCATGGTAAGGTATAATATGATTTGCGAAGTGTTATGTATTCCTCGTCTACACTTCAAATGAATGTAAATGCGACACTTCCTTGCAAGGAAATAGCGTTTGCAAGCGTCTACCTACCGTAGCAATAGAGTTCTAATGCTTCTTAAAACGCGATATCGCATCTCATTTCTATAATTCATGGTAAGATATAATATGATTTGCGAAGTGACATGTATTCCTCGTCTACACTTCAAATGAATGTAAATGCGACACTTCCTTGCAAGGAAATAGCGTTTGCAGATGTCTACGTATCGTAGCAATAGATTTCTTATGATTCTTAAAACGCGATATCGCATCACATTTCAATGTTTCATGGTAAGATATAATATGATTTGCGAAGTGACATGTATTCCTCGTCTACACTTCAAGTGAATGTAAATGCAACACTTCCTTGCAAGGAAATAGCGTTTGCAGATGTCTACGTATCGTAGCAATAGATTTCTTATGATTCTTAAAACGCGATATCGCATCACATTTCAATGTTTCATGGTAAGATATAATCTGATTTGCGAAGTGTTATGTATTCCTCGTCTACACTTCAAATGAATGTAAATGCGATACTTCCTTGCAAGGAAATAGCGTTTTCAAACGTCTACCTATCATAGCAATAGAGTTCTAATGCTTCTTAAAACGCGATATCGCATCTCATTTCTATATTTTATGGTAAGATATAATATGATTTGCGAAGTGTTATGTATTCCTCGTCTACACTTCAAATGAATGTAAATGAGACACTTCCTTGCAAGGAAATAGCGTTTGCAGATGTCTACGTATCGTAGCAATAGAGTTCTTAAGATTCTTAAAACGCGATATCGCATCTCATTTCTATGTTTCATGGTAAGGTATAATATGATTTGCGAAGTGTTATGTATTCCTCGTCTACACTTCAAATGAATGTAAATGCGACACTTCCTTGCAAGGAAATAGCGTTTGCGAATGTCTATCTATCGTAGCAATAGCGTTCTAATGCTTCTTAAAACGCGATATCGCATCTCATTTCTATGTTTCATGGTAAGATATAATATGATTTGCGAAGCGTTGTTCATTCCTCGTCTACGATTCAAATGAATGTAAATGCGACACTTCCTTGCGAGGAAATAGCGTTTGCAGATGTCTACGTATCGTAGCAATAGTGTTCTTATGATTCTTAAAACGCGATATCGCATCTCATTTCTATGTTTCATGGTAAGATATAATATGATTTGCGAAGTGACATGTATTCCTCGTCTACACTTCAAATGAATGTAAATGCGACACTTCCTTGCAAGGAAATAGCGTTTGCAGATGTCTACGTATCGTAGCAGTAGAGTTCTTTTGATTCTTAAAGCGCGATATCGCATCTCATTTCTATGTTTCATGGTAAGATATAATATGATTTGCGAAGTGTTATGTATTCCTCGTCTACACTTCAAATGAATGTAAATGCGACACTTCCTTGCTAGGAAATAGCGTCTGCAGATGTCTAGGTATCGTAGCAATAGAGTTCTAATGCTTCTTAGAACGCGATATCGCAATCTCATTTCTATGTTTCATGGTAAGATATAATATGATTTGCGAAGTGTCATGTATTCCTCGTCTACACTTCAAATGAATGTAAATGCGACACTTCCTTGCAAGGAAATAGCGTTTGCAAACGTCTACCTACCGTAGCAATAGAGTTCTAGTGCTTCTTAAAACGCGATATCGCATCTCATTTCTATATTTCATGGTAAGATATAATATGATTTGCGAAGTGTTATGTATTCCTTGTCTACACTTCAAATGAATGTAAATGAGACACTTCCTTGCAAGGAAATAGCGTTTGCGAATGTCTATCTATCGTAGCAATAGTGTTCTAATGCTTCTTAAAACGCGATATCGCATCTCGTTTCTATGTTTCATGGTAAGATATAATATGATTTGCGAAGTGTCATGTATTCCTCGTCTACACTTCAAATGAATGTAAATGCGACACTTCCTTGCAGGAAATAGCGTTTGCAGATGTCTTCGTATCGTAGCAATATAGTTCTTACGATTCTTAAAACGCGATATCGCATCTCATTTCTATGTTTCATGGTAAGATATAATATGATTTGCGAAGTGTCATGTATTCCTCGTCTACACTTCAAATGAATGTAAATGCGACACTTCCTTGCAAGGAAATAGCGTTTGCAAACGTCTACCTACCGTAGCAGTAGAGTTCTAATGCTTCTTAAAACGCGATATCGCATCTCATTTCTATGATTCATGGTAAGATATAATATGATTTGCGAAGTGACATGTATTCCTCGTCTACACTTCAAATGAATGTAAATGCGACACTTCCTTGCAAGGAAATAGCGTTTGCAGATGTCTACGTATCGTAGCAATAGATTTCTTATGATTCTTAAAACGCGATATCGCATCACATTTCAATGTTTCATGGTAAGATGTAATATGATTTGCGAAGTGTCATGTATTTCTCGTCTACACTTCAAATGAATGTAAATGCCACACTTCCCTGATAGGAAATAGCGTCTGCAGATGTCCAGGTATCGTAGCAATAGAGTTCTTATGATTCTTAAAACGCGATATCGCATCTCATTTCTATGTTTCATGGTAAGATATAAAATGATTTCCGAAGTGTTATGTATTCCTCGTCTACACTTCAAATGAATGTAAATGCGACACTTCCTTGCAAGGAAATAGCGTTTGCAAACGTCTACCTATCGTAGCAATAGAGTTCTAATGCTTCTTAAAACGCGATATCGCATCTCATTTCTATGATTCATGGTAAGATATAATATGATTTGCGAAGTGACATGTATTCCTCGTCTACACTTCAAATGAATGTAAATGCGACACTTCCTTGCAAGGAAATAGCGTTTGCAGATGTCTACGTATCGTAGCAGTAGAGTTCTTATGATTCTTAAAGCGCGATATCGCATCTCATTTCTATGTTTCATGGTAAGATATAATATGATTTGCGAAGTGTTATGTATTCCTCGTCTACACTTCAAATGAATGTAAATGCGACACTTCCTTGCTAGGAAATAGCGTCTGCAGATGTCTAGGTATCGTAGCAATAGAGTTCTAATGCTTCTTAGAACGCGATATCGCAATCTCATTTCTATGTTTCATGGTAAGATATAATATGATTTGCGAAGTGTCATGTATTCCTCGTCTACACTTCAAATGAATGTAAATGCGACACTTCCTTGCAAGGAAATAGCGTTTGCAAACGTCTACCTACCGTAGCAATAGAGTTCTAGTGCTTCTTAAAACGCAATATCGCATCTCATTTCTATATTTCATGGTAAGATATAATATGATTTGCGAAGTGTTATGTATTCCTTGTCTACACTTCAAATGAATGTAAATGAGACACTTCCTTGCAAGGAAATAGCGTTTGCAGATGTCTACTTATCGTAGCAATAGAGTTCTTATGATTCTTAAAACGCGATGTCGCATCTCATTTCTATGTTTCATGGTAAGGTATAATATGGTTTGCGAAGTGTTATGTATTCCTCGTCTACACTTCAAATGAATGTAAATGCGACACTTCCTCGCTAGGAAATAGCGTTTGCAGATGTCTACCTATCGTAGCCATAGAGTTCTAATGCTTCTTAAAACGCGATATCGCATCTCATTTCTATGTTTCATGGTAAGATATAATATGAATTGCGAAGTGTCATGTATACCTCGTCTACACTACAAATGAATGTAAATGCGACACTTCCTTGCAAGGAAATAGCGTTTGCAGATGTCTACGTATCGTAGCAGTAGAGTTCTTATGATTCTTAAAGCGCGATATCGCATCTCATTTCTATGTTTCATGGTAAGATATAATATGATTTGCGAAGTGTTATGTATTCCTCGTCTACACTTCAAATGAATGTAAATGCGACACTTCCTTGCTAGGAAATAGCGTCTGCAGATGTCTAGGTATCGTAGCAATAGAGTTCTAATGCTTCTTAGAACGCGATATCGCAATCTCATTTCTATGTTTCATGGTAAGATATAATATGATTTGCGAAGTGTCATGTATTCCTCGTCTACACTTCAAATGAATGTAAATGCGACACTTCCTTGCAAGGAAATAGCGTTTGCAAACGTCTACCTACCGTAGCAATAGAGTTCTAGTGCTTCTTAAAACGCAATATCGCATCTCATTTCTATATTTCATGGTAAGATATAATATGATTTGCGAAGTGTTATGTATTCCTTGTCTACACTTCAAATGAATGTAAATGAGACACTTCCTTGCAAGGAAATAGCGTTTGCAGATGTCTACTTATCGTAGCAATAGAGTTCTTATGATTCTTAAAACGCGATGTCGCATCTCATTTCTATGTTTCATGGTAAGGTATAATATGGTTTGCGAAGTGTTATGTATTCCTCGTCTACACTTCAAATGAATGTAAATGCGACACTTCCTCGCTAGGAAATAGCGTTTGCAGATGTCTACCTATCGTAGCCATAGAGTTCTAATGCTTCTTAAAACGCGATATCGCATCTCATTTCTATGTTTCATGGTAAGATATAATATGAATTGCGAAGTGTCATGTATACCTCGTCTACACTACAAATGAATGTAAATGCGACACTTCCTTGCAAGGGAATAGCGTTTGCGAATGTCTATCTATCGTAGCAATAGTGTTCTAATGCTTCTTAAAACGCGATATCGCATCTCATTTCTATGTTTCATGGTAAGATATAATATGATTTGCGAAGTGTTATGTATTCCTCGTCTACACTTCAAATGGATGTAAATGCGACACTTCCTTGCAAGGAAATAGCGTTTGCAAACGTCTACCTACCGCAGCAATAGAGTTCTAATGCTTCTTAAAACGCGATATCGCATCTCATTTCTATATTTCATGGTAAGATATAATATGATTTGCGAAGTGTTATGTACTCCTCGTCTACACTTCAAATGAATGTAAATGAGACACTTCGTTGCAAGGAAATAGCGTTTGCGAATGTCTATCTATCGTAGCAATAGTGTTCTAATGCTTCTTAAAACGCGATATCGCATCTCGTTTCTATGTTTCATGGTAAGATATAATATGATTTGCGAAGTGTCATGTATTCCTCGTCTACACTTCAAATGAATGTAAATGCGACACTTCCTTGCAGGATATAGCGTTTGCAGATGTCTTCGTATCGTAGCAATATAGTTCTTAAGATTCTTAAAACGCGATATCGCATCTCATTTCTATGTTTCATGGTAAGATATAATATGATTTGCGAAGTGTCATGTATTCCTCGTCTACACTTCAAATGAATGTAAATGCGACACTTCCTTGCAAGGAAATAGCGTTTGCAAACGTCTACCTACCGTAGCAATAGAGTTCTAATGCTTCTTAAAACGCGATATCGCATCTCATTTCTATGATTCATGGTAAGATATAATATGATTTGCGAAGTGACATGTATTCCTCGTCTACACTTCAAATGAATGTAAATGCGACACTTCCTTGCAAGGAAATAGCGTTTGCAGATGTCTACGTATCGTAGCAATAGATTTCTTATGATTCTTAAAACGCGATATCGCATCACATTTCAATGTTTCATGGTAAGATATAATATGATTTGCGAAGTGTCATGTATTTCTCGTCTACACTTCAGATGAATGTAAATGCCACACTTCCCTGATAGGAAATAGCGTCTGCAGATGTCCAGGTATCGTAGCAATAGAGTTCTTATGATTCTTAAAACGCGATATCGCATCTCATTTCTATGTTTCATGGTAAGATATAAAATGATTTCCGAAGTGTTATGTATTCCTCGTCTACACTTCAAATGAATGTAAATGCGACACTTCCTTGCAAGGAAATAGCGTTTGCAAACGTCTACCTATCGTAGCAATAGGGTTCTAATGCTTCTTAAAACGCGATATCGCATCTCATTTCTATATTTCATGGTAAGGTATAATATGATTTGCGAAGTGTTATGTATTCCTCGTCTACACTTGAAATGAATGTAAATGCGACACTTCCTTGCAAGGAAATAGCGTTTGCAGATGTCTACGTATCGTAGCAATAGAGTTCTTATGATTTTTAAAACGCGATATCGCATCTCATTTCTATGTTTCATGGTACGATATAATATGATTTGCGAAGTGTCATGTATTCCTCGTCTACACTTCAAATGAATGTAAATGCGACACTTCCTTGCAAGGAAATAGCGTTTGCAAACGTCTACCTACCGCAGCAATAGAGTTCTAATGCTTCTTAAAACGCGATATCGCATCTCATTTCTATTTTTCATGGTGAGATATAATATGATTTGCGAAGTGTTAAGTATTCGTCGTCTACACTTCAAATGAATGTAAATGAGACACTTCCTTGCAAGGAAATAGCGTTTGCAGATGTCTACGTATCGTAGCAATGGAGTTCTTATGATTCTTAAAACGCGATATCGCATCTCATTTCTATGTTTCATGGTAAGGTATAATATGATTTGCGAAGTGTTATGTATTCCTCGTCTACACTTCAAATGAATGTAAATGCGACACTTCCTTGCAAGGAAATAGCGTTTGCAAGCGTCTACCTACCGTAGCAATAGAGTTCTAATGCTTCTTAAAACGCGATATCGCATCTCATTTCTATGATTCATGGTAAGATATAATATGATTTGCGAAGTGACATGTATTCCTCGTCTACACTTCAAATGAATGTAAATGCGACACTTCCTTGCAAGGAAATAGCGTTTGCAGATGTCTACGTATCGTAGCAATAGATTTCTTATGATTCTTAAAACGCGATATCGCATCACATTTCAATGTTTCATGGTAAGATATAATATGATTTGCGAAGTGACATGTATTCCTCGTCTACACTTCAAGTGAATGTAAATGCAACACTTCCTTGCAAGGAAATAGCGTTTGCAGATGTCTACGTATCGTAGCAATAGATTTCTTATGATTCTTAAAACGCGATATCGCATCACATTTCAATGTTTCATGGTAAGATATAATCTGATTTGCGAAGTGTTATGTATTCCTCGTCTACACTTCAAATGAATGTAAATGCGATACTTCCTTGCAAGGAAATAGCGTTTGCAAACGTCTACCTATCATAGCAATAGAGTTCTAATGCTTCTTAAAACGCGATATCGCATCTCATTTCTATATTTTATGGTAAGATATAATATGATTTGCGAAGTGTTATGTATTCCTCGTCTACACTTCAAATGAATGTAAATGAGACACTTCCTTGCAAGGAAATAGCGTTTGCAGATGTCTACGTATCGTAGCAATAGAGTTCTTAAGATTCTTAAAACGCGATATCGCATCTCATTTCTATGTTTCATGGTAAGGTATAATATGATTTGCGAAGTGTTATGTATTCCTCGTCTACACTTCAAATGAATGTAAATGCGACACTTCCTTGCAAGGAAATAGCGTTTGCGAATGTCTATCTATCGTAGCAATAGCGTTCTAATGCTTCTTAAAACGCGATATCGCATCTCATTTCTATGTTTCATGGTAAGATATAATATGATTTGCGAAGCGTTGTTCATTCCTCGTCTACGATTCAAATGAATGTAAATGCGACACTTCCTTGCGAGGAAATAGCGTTTGCAGATGTCTACGTATCGTAGCAATAGTGTTCTTATGATTCTTAAAACGCGATATCGCATCTCATTTCTATGTTTCATGGTAAGATATAATATGATTTGCGAAGTGACATGTATTCCTCGTCTACACTTCAAATGAATGTAAATGCGACACTTCCTTGCAAGGAAATAGCGTTTGCAGATGTCTACGTATCGTTGCAGTAGAGTTCTTTTGATTCTTAAAGCGCGATATCGCATCTCATTTCTATGTTTCATGGTAAGATATAATATGATTTGCGAAGTGTTATGTATTCCTCGTCTACACTTCAAATGAATGTAAATGCGACACTTCCTTGCTAGGAAATAGCGTCTGCAGATGTCTAGGTATCGTAGCAATAGAGTTCTAATGCTTCTTAGAACGCGATATCGCAATCTCATTTCTATGTTTCATGGTAAGATATAATATGATTTGCGAAGTGTCATGTATTCCTCGTCTACACTTCAAATGAATGTAAATGCGACACTTCCTTGCAAGGAAATAGCGTTTCCAAACGTCTACCTACCGTAGCAATAGAGTTCTAGTGCTTCTTAAAACGCGATATCGCATCTCATTTCTATATTTCATGGTAAGATATAATATGATTTGCGAAGTGTTATGTATTCCTTGTCTACACTTCAAATGAATGTAAATGAGACACTTCCTTGCAAGGAAATAGCGTTTGCGAATGTCTATCTATCGTAGCAATAGTGTTCTAATGCTTCTTAAAACGCGATATCGCATCTCGTTTCTATGTTTCATGGTAAGATATAATATGATTTGCGAAGTGTCATGTATTCCTCGTCTACACTTCAAATGAATGTAAATGCGACACTTCCTTGCAGGAAATAGCGTTTGCAGATGTCTTCGTATCGTAGCAATATAGTTCTTACGATTCTTAAAACGCGATATCGCATCTCATTTCTATGTTTCATGGTAAGATATAATATGATTTGCGAAGTGTCATGTATTCCTCGTCTACACTTCAAATGAATGTAAATGCGACACTTCCTTGCAAGGAAATAGCGTTTGCAAACGTCTACCTACCGTAGCAGTAGAGTTCTAATGCTTCTTAAAACGCGATATCGCATCTCATTTCTATGATTCATGGTAAGATATAATATGATTTGCGAAGTGACATGTATTCCTCGTCTACACTTCAAATGAATGTAAATGCGACACTTCCTTGCAAGGAAATAGCGTTTGCAGATGTCTACGTATCGTAGCAATAGATTTCTTATGATTCTTAAAACGCGATATCGCATCACATTTCAATGTTTCATGGTAAGATATAATATGATTTGCGAAGTGTCATGTATTTCTCGTCTACACTTCAAATGAATGTAAATGCCACACTTCCCTGATAGGAAATAGCGTCTGCAGATGTCCAGGTATCGTAGCAATAGAGTTCTTATGATTCTTAAAACGCGATATCGCATCTCATTTCTATGTTTCATGGTAAGATATAAAATGATTTCCGAAGTGTTATGTATTCCTCGTCTACACTTCAAATGAATGTAAATGCGACACTTCCTTGCAAGGAAATAGCGTTTGCAAACGTCTACCTATCGTAGCAATAGAGTTCTAATGCTTCTTAAAACGCGATATCGCATCTCATTTCTATGATTCATGGTAAGATATAATATGATTTGCGAAGTGACATGTATTCCTCGTCTACACTTCAAATGAATGTAAATGCGACACTTCCTTGCAAGGAAATAGCGTTTGCAGATGTCTACGTATCGTAGCAGTAGAGTTCTTATGATTCTTAAAGCGCGATATCGCATCTCATTTCTATGTTTCATGGTAAGATATAATATGATTTGCGAAGTGTTATGTATTCCTCGTCTACACTTCAAATGAATGTAAATGCGACACTTCCTTGCTAGGAAATAGCGTCTGCAGATGTCTAGGTATCGTAGCAATAGAGTTCTAATGCTTCTTAGAACGCGATATCGCAATCTCATTTCTATGTTTCATGGTAAGATATAATATGATTTGCGAAGTGTCATGTATTCCTCGTCTACACTTCAAATGAATGTAAATGCGACACTTCCTTGCAAGGAAATAGCGTTTGCAAACGTCTACCTACCGTAGCAATAGAGTTCTAGTGCTTCTTAAAACGCAATATCGCATCTCATTTCTATATTTCATGGTAAGATATAATATGATTTGCGAAGTGTTATGTATTCCTTGTCTACACTTCAAATGAATGTAAATGAGACACTTCCTTGCAAGGAAATAGCGTTTGCAGATGTCTACTTATCGTAGCAATAGAGTTCTTATGATTCTTAAAACGCGATGTCGCATCTCATTTCTATGTTTCATGGTAAGGTATAATATGGTTTGCGAAGTGTTATGTATTCCTCGTCTACACTTCAAATGAATGTAAATGCGACACTTCCTCGCTAGGAAATAGCGTTTGCAGATGTCTACCTATCGTAGCCATAGAGTTCTAATGCTTCTTAAAACGCGATATCGCATCTCATTTCTATGTTTCATGGTAAGATATAATATGAATTGCGAAGTGTCATGTATACCTCGTCTACACTACAAATGAATGTAAATGCGACACTTCCTTGCAAGGGAATAGCGTTTGCGAATGTCTATCTATCGTAGCAATAGTGTTCTAATGCTTCTTAAAACGCGATATCGCATCTCATTTCTATGTTTCATGGTAAGATATAATATGATTTGCGAAGTGTTATGTATTCCTCGTCTACACTTCAAATGAATGTAAATGCGACACTTCCTTGCAAGGAAATAGCGTTTGCAAACGTCTACCTACCGCAGCAATAGAGTTCTAATGCTTCTTAAAACGCGATATCGCATCTCATTTCTATATTTTATGGTAAGATATAATATGATTTGCGAAGTGTTATGTATTCCTCGTCTACACTTCAAATGAATGTAAATGAGACACTTCCTTGCAAGGAAATAGCGTTTGCAGATGTCTACGTATCGTAGCAATAGAGTTCTTAAGATTCTTAAAACGCGATATCGCATCTCATTTCTATGTTTCATGGTAAGGTATAATATGATTTGCGAAGTGTTATGTATTCCTCGTCTACACTTCAAATGAATGTAAATGCGACACTTCCTTGCAAGGAAATAGCGTTTGCGAATGTCTATCTATCGTAGCAATAGCGTTCTAATGCTTCTTAAAACGCGATATCGCATCTCATTTCTATGTTTCATGGTAAGATATAATATGATTTGCGAAGCGTTGTGCATTCCTCGTCTACGATTCAAATGAATGTAAATGCGACACTTCCTTGCGAGGAAATAGCGTTTGCAGATGTCTACGTATCGTAGCAATAGAGTTCTTATGATTCTTAAAACGCGATATCGCATCTCATTTCTATGTTTCATGGTAAGATATAATATGATTTGCGAAGTGACATGTATTCCTCGTCTACACTTCAAATGAATGTAAATGCGACACTTCCTTGCAAGGAAATAGCGTTTGCAGATGTCTACGTATCGTAGCAGTAGAGTTCTTATGATTCTTAAAGCGCGATATCGCATCTCATTTCTATGTTTCATGGTAAGATATAATATGATTTGCGAAGTGTTATGTATTCCTCGTCTACACTTCAAATGAATGTAAATGCGACACTTCCTTGCTAGGAAATAGCGTCTGCAGATGTCTAGGTATCGTAGCAATAGAGTTCTAATGCTTCTTAGAACGCGATATCGCAATCTCATTTCTATGTTTCATGGTAAGATATAATATGATTTGCGAAGTGTCATGTATTCCTCGTCTACACTTCAAATGAATGTAAATGCGACACTTCCTTGCAAGGAAATAGCGTTTGCAAACGTCTACCTACCGTAGCAATAGAGTTCTAGTGCTTCTTAAAACGCGATATCGCATCTCATTTCTATATTTCATGGTAAGATATAATATGATTTGCGAAGTGTCATGTATTCCTTGTCTACACTTCAAATGAATGTAAATGAGACACTTCCTTGCAAGGAAATAGCGTTTGCAGATGTCTACTTATCGTAGCAATAGAGTTCTTATGATTCTTAAAACGCGATGTCGCATCTCATTTCTATGTTTCATGGTAAGGTATAATATGGTTTGCGAAGTGTTATGTATTCCTCGTCTACACTTCAAATGAATGTAAATGCGACACTTCCTCGCTAGGAAATAGCGTTTGCAGATGTCTACCTATCGTAGCCATAGAGTTCTAATGCTTCTTAAAACGCGATATCGCATCTCATTTCTATGTTTCATGGTAAGATATAATATGAATTGCGAAGTGTCATGTATACCTCGTCTACACTACAAATGAATGTAAATGCGACACTTCCTTGCAAGGGAATAGCGTTTGCGAATGTCTATCTATCGTAGCAATAGTGTTCTAATGCTTCTTAAAACGCGATATCGCATCTCATTTCTATGTTTCATGGTAAGATATAATATGATTTGCGAAGTGTTATGTATTCCTCGTCTACACTTCAAATGGATGTAAATGCGACACTTCCTTGCAAGGAAATAGCGTTTGCAAACGTCTACCTACCGCAGCAATAGAGTTCTAATGCTTCTTAAAACGCGATATCGCATCTCATTTCTATATTTCATGGTAAGATATAATATGATTTGCGAAGTGTTATGTACTCCTCGTCTACACTTCAAATGAATGTAAATGAGACACTTCGTTGCAAGGAAATAGCGTTTGCGAATGTCTATCTATCGTAGCAATAGTGTTCTAATGCTTCTTAAAACGCGATATCGCATCTCGTTTCTATGTTTCATGGTAAGATATAATATGATTTGCGAAGTGTCATGTATTCCTCGTCTACACTTCAAATGAATGTAAATGCGACACTTCCTTGCAGGATATAGCGTTTGCAGATGTCTTCGTATCGTAGCAATATAGTTCTTACGATTCTTAAAACGCGATATCGCATCTCATTTCTATGTTTCATGGTAAGATATAATATGATTTGCGAAGTGTCATGTATTCCTCGTCTACACTTCAAATGAATGTAAATGCGACACTTCCTTGCAAGGAAATAGCGTTTGCAAACGTCTACCTACCGTAGCAATAGAGTTCTAATGCTTCTTAAAACGCGATATCGCATCTCATTTCTATGATTCATGGTAAGATATAATATGATTTGCGAAGTGACATGTATTCCTCGTCTACACTTCAAATGAATGTAAATGCGACACTTCCTTGCAAGGAAATAGCGTTTGCAGATGTCTACGTATCGTAGCAATAGATTTCTTATGATTCTTAAAACGCGATATCGCATCACATTTCAATGTTTCATGGTAAGATATAATATGATTTGCGAAGTGTCATGTATTTCTCGTCTACACTTCAAATGAATGTAAATGCCACACTTCCCTGATAGGAAATAGCGTCTGCAGATGTCCAGGTATCGTAGCAATAGAGTTCTTATGATTCTTAAAACGCGATATCGCATCTCATTTCTATGTTTCATGGTAAGATATAAAATGATTTCCGAAGTGTTATGTATTCCTCGTCTACACTTCAAATGAATGTAAATGCGACACTTCCTTGCAAGGAAATAGCGTTTGCAAACGTCTACCTATCGTAGCAATAGGGTTCTAATGCTTCTTAAAACGCGATATCGCATCTCATTTCTATATTTCATGGTAAGGTATAATATGATTTGCGAAGTGTTATGTATTCCTCGTCTACACTTGAAATGAATGTAAATGCGACACTTCCTTGCAAGGAAATAGCGTTTGCAGATGTCTACGTATCGTAGCAATAGAGTTCTTATGATTTTTAAAACGCGATATCGCATCTCATTTCTATGTTTCATGGTACGATATAATATGATTTGCGAAGTGTCATGTATTCCTCGTCTACACTTCAAATGAATGTAAATGCGACACTTCCTTGCAAGGAAATAGCGTTTGCAAACGTCTACCTACCGCAGCAATAGAGTTCTAATGCTTCTTAAAACGCGATATCGCATCTCATTTCTATTTTTCATGGTGAGATATAATATGATTTGCGAAGTGTTAAGTATTCGTCGTCTACACTTCAAATGAATGTAAATGAGACACTTCCTTGCAAGGAAATAGCGTTTGCAGATGTCTACGTATCGTAGCAATGGAGTTCTTATGATTCTTAAAACGCGATATCGCATCTCATTTCTATGTTTCATGGTAAGGTATAATATGATTTGCGAAGTGTTATGTATTCCTCGTCTACACTTCAAATGAATGTAAATGCGACACTTCCTTGCAAGGAAATAGCGTTTGCAAGCGTCTACCTACCGTAGCAATAGAGTTCTAATGCTTCTTAAAACGCGATATCGCATCTCATTTCTATGTTTCATGGTAAGATATAATATGATTTGCGAAGCGTTGTTCATTCCTCGTCTACGATTCAAATGAATGTAAATGCGACACTTCCTTGCGAGGAAATAGCGTTTGCAGATGTCTACGTATCGTAGCAATAGTGTTCTTATGATTCTTAAAACGCGATATCGCATCTCATTTCTATGTTTCATGGTAAGATATAATATGATTTGCGAAGTGACATGTATTCCTCGTCTACACTTCAAATGAATGTAAATGCGACACTTCCTTGCAAGGAAATAGCGTTTGCAGATGTCTACGTATCGTAGCAGTAGAGTTCTTTTGATTCTTAAAGCGCGATATCGCATCTCATTTCTATGTTTCATGGTAAGGTATAATATGATTTGCGAAGTGTTATGTATTCCTCGTCTACACTTCAAATGAATGTAAATGCGACACTTCCTTGCAAGGAAATAGCGTTTGCAAGCGTCTACCTACCGTAGCAATAGAGTTCTAATGCTTCTTAAAACGCGATATCGCATCTCATTTCTATGTTTCATGGTAAGATATAATATGATTTGCGAAGCGTTGTTCATTCCTCGTCTACGATTCAAATGAATGTAAATGCGACACTTCCTTGCGAGGAAATAGCGTTTGCAGATGTCTACGTATCGTAGCAATAGTGTTCTTATGATTCTTAAAACGCGATATCGCATCTCATTTCTATGTTTCATGGTAAGATATAATATGATTTGCGAAGTGACATGTATTCCTCGTCTACACTTCAAATGAATGTAAATGCGACACTTCCTTGCAAGGAAATAGCGTTTGCAGATGTCTACGTATCGTAGCAGTAGAGTTCTTTTGATTCTTAAAGCGCGATATCGCATCTCATTTCTATGTTTCATGGTAAGATATAATATGATTTGCGAAGTGTTATGTATTCCTCGTCTACACTTCAAATGAATGTAAATGCGACACTTCCTTGCTAGGAAATAGCGTCTGCAGATGTCTAGGTATCGTAGCAATAGAGTTCTAATGCTTCTTAGAACGCGATATCGCAATCTCATTTCTATGTTTCATGGTAAGATATAATATGATTTGCGAAGTGTCATGTATTCCTCGTCTACACTTCAAATGAATGTAAATGCGACACTTCCTTGCAAGGAAATAGCGTTTGCAAACGTCTACCTACCGTAGCAATAGAGTTCTAGTGCTTCTTAAAACGCGATATCGCATCTCATTTCTATGTTTCATGGTAAGATATAATATGATTTGCGAAGTGACATGTATTCCTCGTCTACACTTCAAATGAATGTAAATGCGACACTTCCTTGCAAGGAAATAGCGTTTGCAGATGTCTACGTATCGTAGCAGTAGAGTTCTTTTGATTCTTAAAGCGCGATATCGCATCTCATTTCTATGTTTCATGGTAAGGTATAATATGATTTGCGAAGTGTTATGTATTCCTCGTCTACACTTCAAATGAATGTAAATGCGACACTTCCTTGCAAGGAAATAGCGTTTGCAAGCGTCTACCTACCGTAGCAATAGAGTTCTAATGCTTCTTAAAACGCGATATCGCATCTCATTTCTATGTTTCATGGTAAGATATAATATGATTTGCGAAGCGTTGTTCATTCCTCGTCTACGATTCAAATGAATGTAAATGCGACACTTCCTTGCGAGGAAATAGCGTTTGCAGATGTCTACGTATCGTAGCAATAGTGTTCTTATGATTCTTAAAACGCGATATCGCATCTCATTTCTATGTTTCATGGTAAGATATAATATGATTTGCGAAGTGACATGTATTCCTCGTCTACACTTCAAATGAATGTAAATGCGACACTTCCTTGCAAGGAAATAGCGTTTGCAGATGTCTACGTATCGTAGCAGTAGAGTTCTTTTGATTCTTAAAGCGCGATATCGCATCTCATTTCTATGTTTCATGGTAAGATATAATATGATTTGCGAAGTGTTATGTATTCCTCGTCTACACTTCAAATGAATGTAAATGCGACACTTCCTTGCTAGGAAATAGCGTCTGCAGATGTCTAGGTATCGTAGCAATAGAGTTCTAATGCTTCTTAGAACGCGATATCGCAATCTCATTTCTATGTTTCATGGTAAGATATAATATGATTTGCGAAGTGTCATGTATTCCTCGTCTACACTTCAAATGAATGTAAATGCGACACTTCCTTGCAAGGAAATAGCGTTTGCAAACGTCTACCTACCGTAGCAATAGAGTTCTAGTGCTTCTTAAAACGCGATATCGCATCTCATTTCTATGTTTCATGGTAAGATATAATATGATTTGCGAAGTGACATGTATTCCTCGTCTACACTTCAAATGAATGTAAATGCGACACTTCCTTGCAAGGAAATAGCGTTTGCAGATGTCTACGTATCGTAGCAGTAGAGTTCTTTTGATTCTTAAAGCGCGATATCGCATCTCATTTCTATGTTTCATGGTAAGGTATAATATGATTTGCGAAGTGTTATGTATTCCTCGTCTACACTTCAAATGAATGTAAATGCGACACTTCCTTGCAAGGAAATAGCGTTTGCAAGCGTCTACCTACCGTAGCAATAGAGTTCTAATGCTTCTTAAAACGCGATATCGCATCTCATTTCTATGTTTCATGGTAAGATATAATATGATTTGCGAAGCGTTGTTCATTCCTCGTCTACGATTCAAATGAATGTAAATGCGACACTTCCTTGCGAGGAAATAGCGTTTGCAGATGTCTACGTATCGTAGCAATAGTGTTCTTATGATTCTTAAAACGCGATATCGCATCTCATTTCTATGTTTCATGGTAAGATATAATATGATTTGCGAAGTGTTATGTATTCCTCGTCTACACTTCAAATGAATGTAAATGCGACACTTCCTTGCTAGGAAATAGCGTCTGCAGATGTCTAGGTATCGTAGCAATAGAGTTCTAATGCTTCTTAGAACGCGATATCGCAATCTCATTTCTATGTTTCATGGTAAGATATAATATGATTTGCGAAGTGTCATGTATTCCTCGTCTACACTTCAAATGAATGTAAATGCGACACTTCCTTGCAAGGAAATAGCGTTTGCAAACGTCTACCTACCGTAGCAATAGAGTTCTAGTGCTTCTTAAAACGCGATATCGCATCTCATTTCTATATTTCATGGTAAGATATAATATGATTTGCGAAGTGTTATGTATTCCTTGTCTACACTTCAAATGAATGTAAATGAGACACTTCCTTGCAAGGAAATAGCGTTTGCGAATGTCTATCTATCGTAGCAATAGTGTTCTAATGCTTCTTAAAACGCGATATCGCATCTCGTTTCTATGTTTCATGGTAAGATATAATATGATTTGCGAAGTGTCATGTATTCCTCGTCTACACTTCAAATGAATGTAAATGCGACACTTCCTTGCAGGAAATAGCGTTTGCAGATGTCTTCGTATCGTAGCAATATAGTTCTTACGATTCTTAAAACGCGATATCGCATCTCATTTCTATGTTTCATGGTAAGATATAATATGATTTGCGAAGTGTCATGTATTCCTCGTCTACACTTCAAATGAATGTAAATGCGACACTTCCTTGCAAGGAAATAGCGTTTGCAAACGTCTACCTACCGTAGCAGTAGAGTTCTAATGCTTCTTAAAACGCGATATCGCATCTCATTTCTATGATTCATGGTAAGATATAATATGATTTGCGAAGTGACATGTATTCCTCGTCTACACTTCAAATGAATGTAAATGCGACACTTCCTTGCAAGGAAATAGCGTTTGCAGATGTCTACGTATCGTAGCAATAGATTTCTTATGATTCTTAAAACGCGATATCGCATCACATTTCAATGTTTCATGGTAAGATATAATATGATTTGCGAAGTGTCATGTATTTCTCGTCTACACTTCAAATGAATGTAAATGCCACACTTCCCTGATAGGAAATAGCGTCTGCAGATGTCCAGGTATCGTAGCAATAGAGTTCTTATGATTCTTAAAACGCGATATCGCATCTCATTTCTATGTTTCATGGTAAGATATAAAATGATTTCCGAAGTGTTATGTATTCCTCGTCTACACTTCAAATGAATGTAAATGCGACACTTCCTTGCAAGGAAATAGCGTTTGCAAACGTCTACCTATCGTAGCAATAGAGTTCTAATGCTTCTTAAAACGCGATATCGCATCTCATTTCTATATTTCATGGTAAGGTATAATATGATTTGCGAAGTGTTATGTATTCCTCGTCTACACTTCAAATGAATGTAAATGCGACACTTCCTTGCAAGGAAATAGCGTTTGCAGATGTCTACGTATCGTAGCAATAGAGTTCTTATGATCCTTAAAACGCGATATCGCATCTCATTTCTATGTTTCATGGTAAGGTATAATATGATTTGCGAAGTGTTATGTATTCCTCGTCTACACTTCAAATGAATGTAAATGCGACACTTCCTTGCAAGGAAATAGCGTTTGCAAGCGTCTACCTACCGTAGCAATAGAGTTCTAATGCTTCTTAAAACGCGATATCGCATCTCATTTCTATGATTCATGGTAAGATATAATATGATTTGCGAAGTGACATGTATTCCTCGTCTACACTTCAAATGAATGTAAATGCGACACTTCCTTGCAAGGAAATAGCGTTTGCAGATGTCTACGTATCGTAGCAATAGATTTCTTATGATTCTTAAAACGCGATATCGCATCACATTTCAATGTTTCATGGTAAGATATAATATGATTTGCGAAGTGACATGTATTCCTCGTCTACACTTCAAGTGAATGTAAATGCGACACTTCCTTGCAAGGAAATAGCGTTTGCAGATGTCTACGTATCGTAGCAATAGATTTCTTATGATTCTTAAAACGCGATATCGCATCACATTTCAATGTTTCATGGTAAGATATAATCTGATTTGCGAAGTGTTATGTATTCCTCGTCTACACTTCAAATGAATGTAAATGCGATACTTCCTTGCAAGGAAATAGCGTTTGCAAACGTCTACCTATCATAGCAATAGAGTTCTAATGCTTCTTAAAACGCGATATCGCATCTCATTTCTATATTTTATGGTAAGATATAATATGATTTGCGAAGTGTTATGTATTCCTCGTCTACACTTCAAATGAATGTAAATGAGACACTTCCTTGCAAGGAAATAGCGTTTGCAGATGTCTACGTATCGTAGCAATAGAGTTCTTAAGATTCTTAAAACGCGATATCGCATCTCATTTCTATGTTTCATGGTAAGGTATAATATGATTTGCGAAGTGTTATGTATTCCTCGTCTACACTTCAAATGAATGTAAATGCGACACTTCCTTGCAAGGAAATAGCGTTTGCGAATGTCTATCTATCGTAGCAATAGTGTTCTAATGCTTCTTAAAACGCGATATCGCATCTCATTTCTATGTTTCATGGTAAGATATAATATGATTTGCGAAGTGTTATGTATTCCTCGTCTACACTTCAAATGAATGTAAATGCGACACTTCCTTGCAAGGAAATAGCGTTTGCAAACGTCTACCTACCGCAGCAATAGAGTTCTAATGCTTCTTAAAACGCGATATCGCATCTCATTTCTATATTTTATGGTAAGATATAATATGATTTGCGAAGTGTTATGTATTCCTCGTCTACACTTCAAATGAATGTAAATGAGACACTTCCTTGCAAGGAAATAGCGTTTGCAGATGTCTACGTATCGTAGCAATAGAGTTCTTAAGATTCTTAAAACGCGATATCGCATCTCATTTCTATGTTTCATGGTAAGGTATAATATGATTTGCGAAGTGTTATGTATTCCTCGTCTACACTTCAAATGAATGTAAATGCGACACTTCCTTGCAAGGAAATAGCGTTTGCGAATGTCTATCTATCGTAGCAATAGCGTTCTAATGCTTCTTAAAACGCGATATCGCATCTCATTTCTATGTTTCATGGTAAGATATAATATGATTTGCGAAGCGTTGTGCATTCCTCGTCTACGATTCAAATGAATGTAAATGCGACACTTCCTTGCGAGGAAATAGCGTTTGCAGATGTCTACGTATCGTAGCAATAGAGTTCTTATGATTCTTAAAACGCGATATCGCATCTCATTTCTATGTTTCATGGTAAGATATAATATGATTTGCGAAGTGACATGTATTCCTCGTCTACACTTCAAATGAATGTAAATGCGACACTTCCTTGCAAGGAAATAGCGTTTGCAGATGTCTACGTATCGTAGCAGTAGAGTTCTTATGATTCTTAAAGCGCGATATCGCATCTCATTTCTATGTTTCACGGTAAGATATAATATGATTTGCGAAGTGTTATGTATTCCTCGTCTACACTTCAAATGAATGTAAATGCGACACTTCCTTGCTAGGAAATAGCGTCTGCAGATGTCTAGGTATCGTAGCAATAGAGTTCTAATGCTTCTTAGAACGCGATATCGCAATCTCATTTCTATGTTTCATGGTAAGATATAATATGATTTGCGAAGTGTCATGTATTCCTCGTCTACACTTCAAATGAATGTAAATGCGACACTTCCTTGCAAGGAAATAGCGTTTGCAAACGTCTACCTACCGTAGCAATAGAGTTCTAGTGCTTCTTAAAACGCGATATCGCATCTCATTTCTATATTTCATGGTAAGATATAATATGATTTGCGAAGTGTCATGTATTCCTTGTCTACACTTCAAATGAATGTAAATGAGACACTTCCTTGCAAGGAAATAGCGTTTGCAGATGTCTACTTATCGTAGCAATAGAGTTCTTATGATTCTTAAAACGCGATGTCGCATCTCATTTCTATGTTTCATGGTAAGGTATAATATGGTTTGCGAAGTGTTATGTATTCCTCGTCTACACTTCAAATGAATGTAAATGCGACACTTCCTCGCTAGGAAATAGCGTTTGCAGATGTCTACCTATCGTAGCCATAGAGTTCTAATGCTTCTTAAAACGCGATATCGCATCTCATTTCTATGTTTCATGGTAAGATATAATATGAATTGCGAAGTGTCATGTATACCTCGTCTACACTACAAATGAATGTAAATGCGACACTTCCTTGCAAGGGAATAGCGTTTGCGAATGTCTATCTATCGTAGCAATAGTGTTCTAATGCTTCTTAAAACGCGATATCGCATCTCATTTCTATGTTTCATGGTAAGATATAATATGATTTGCGAAGTGTTATGTATTCCTCGTCTACACTTCAAATGGATGTAAATGCGACACTTCCTTGCAAGGAAATAGCGTTTGCAAACGTCTACCTACCGCAGCAATAGAGTTCTAATGCTTCTTAAAACGCGATATCGCATCTCATTTCTATATTTCATGGTAAGATATAATATGATTTGCGAAGTGTTATGTACTCCTCGTCTACACTTCAAATGAATGTAAATGAGACACTTCGTTGCAAGGAAATAGCGTTTGCGAATGTCTATCTATCGTAGCAATAGTGTTCTAATGCTTCTTAAAACGCGATATCGCATCTCGTTTCTATGTTTCATGGTAAGATATAATATGATTTGCGAAGTGTCATGTATTCCTCGTCTACACTTCAAATGAATGTAAATGCGACACTTCCTTGCAGGATATAGCGTTTGCAGATGTCTTCGTATCGTAGCAATATAGTTCTTACGATTCTTAAAACGCGATATCGCATCTCATTTCTATGTTTCATGGTAAGATATAATATGATTTGCGAAGTGTCATGTATTCCTCGTCTACACTTCAAATGAATGTAAATGCGACACTTCCTTGCAAGGAAATAGCGTTTGCAAACGTCTACCTACCGTAGCAATAGAGTTCTAATGCTTCTTAAAACGCGATATCGCATCTCATTTCTATGATTCATGGTAAGATATAATATGATTTGCGAAGTGACATGTATTCCTCGTCTACACTTCAAATGAATGTAAATGCGACACTTCCTTGCAAGGAAATAGCGTTTGCAGATGTCTACGTATCGTAGCAATAGATTTCTTATGATTCTTAAAACGCGATATCGCATCACATTTCAATGTTTCATGGTAAGATATAATATGATTTGCGAAGTGTCATGTATTTCTCGTCTACACTTCAAATGAATGTAAATGCCACACTTCCCTGATAGGAAATAGCGTCTGCAGATGTCCAGGTATCGTAGCAATAGAGTTCTTATGATTCTTAAAACGCGATATCGCATCTCATTTCTATGTTTCATGGTAAGATATAAAATGATTTCCGAAGTGTTATGTATTCCTCGTCTACACTTCAAATGAATGTAAATGCGACACTTCCTTGCAAGGAAATAGCGTTTGCAAACGTCTACCTATCGTAGCAATAGGGTTCTAATGCTTCTTAAAACGCGATATCGCATCTCATTTCTATATTTCATGGTAAGGTATAATATGATTTGCGAAGTGTTATGTATTCCTCGTCTACACTTGAAATGAATGTAAATGCGACACTTCCTTGCAAGGAAATAGCGTTTGCAGATGTCTACGTATCGTAGCAATAGAGTTCTTATGATTTTTAAAACGCGATATCGCATCTCATTTCTATGTTTCATGGTACGATATAATATGATTTGCGAAGTGTCATGTATTCCTCGTCTACACTTCAAATGAATGTAAATGCGACACTTCCTTGCAAGGAAATAGCGTTTGCAAACGTCTACCTACCGCAGCAATAGAGTTCTAATGCTTCTTAAAACGCGATATCGCATCTCATTTCTATTTTTCATGGTGAGATATAATATGATTTGCGAAGTGTTAAGTATTCGTCGTCTACACTTCAAATGAATGTAAATGAGACACTTCCTTGCAAGGAAATAGCGTTTGCAGATGTCTACGTATCGTAGCAATGGAGTTCTTATGATTCTTAAAACGCGATATCGCATCTCATTTCTATGTTTCATGGTAAGGTATAATATGATTTGCGAAGTGTTATGTATTCCTCGTCTACACTTCAAATGAATGTAAATGCGACACTTCCTTGCAAGGAAATAGCGTTTGCAAGCGTCTACCTACCGTAGCAATAGAGTTCTAATGCTTCTTAAAACGCGATATCGCATCTCATTTCTATGTTTCATGGTAAGATATAATATGATTTGCGAAGCGTTGTTCATTCCTCGTCTACGATTCAAATGAATGTAAATGCGACACTTCCTTGCGAGGAAATAGCGTTTGCAGATGTCTACGTATCGTAGCAATAGTGTTCTTATGATTCTTAAAACGCGATATCGCATCTCATTTCTATGTTTCATGGTAAGATATAATATGATTTGCGAAGTGACATGTATTCCTCGTCTACACTTCAAATGAATGTAAATGCGACACTTCCTTGCAAGGAAATAGCGTTTGCAGATGTCTACGTATCGTAGCAGTAGAGTTCTTTTGATTCTTAAAGCGCGATATCGCATCTCATTTCTATGTTTCATGGTAAGATATAATATGATTTGCGAAGTGTTATGTATTCCTCGTCTACACTTCAAATGAATGTAAATGCGACACTTCCTTGCTAGGAAATAGCGTCTGCAGATGTCTAGGTATCGTAGCAATAGAGTTCTAATGCTTCTTAGAACGCGATATCGCAATCTCATTTCTATGTTTCATGGTAAGATATAATATGATTTGCGAAGTGTCATGTATTCCTCGTCTACACTTCAAATGAATGTAAATGCGACACTTCCTTGCAAGGAAATAGCGTTTGCAAACGTCTACCTACCGTAGCAATAGAGTTCTAGTGCTTCTTAAAACGCGATATCGCATCTCATTTCTATATTTCATGGTAAGATATAATATGATTTGCGAAGTGTTATGTATTCCTTGTCTACACTTCAAATGAATGTAAATGAGACACTTCCTTGCAAGGAAATAGCGTTTGCGAATGTCTATCTATCGTAGCAATAGTGTTCTAATGCTTCTTAAAACGCGATATCGCATCTCGTTTCTATGTTTCATGGTAAGATATAATATGATTTGCGAAGTGTCATGTATTCCTCGTCTACACTTCAAATGAATGTAAATGCGACACTTCCTTGCAGGAAATAGCGTTTGCAGATGTCTTCGTATCGTAGCAATATAGTTCTTACGATTCTTAAAACGCGATATCGCATCTCATTTCTATGTTTCATGGTAAGATATAATATGATTTGCGAAGTGTCATGTATTCCTCGTCTACACTTCAAATGAATGTAAATGCGACACTTCCTTGCAAGGAAATAGCGTTTGCAAACGTCTACCTACCGTAGCAGTAGAGTTCTAATGCTTCTTAAAACGCGATATCGCATCTCATTTCTATGATTCATGGTAAGATATAATATGATTTGCGAAGTGACATGTATTCCTCGTCTACACTTCAAATGAATGTAAATGCGACACTTCCTTGCAAGGAAATAGCGTTTGCAGATGTCTACGTATCGTAGCAATAGATTTCTTATGATTCTTAAAACGCGATATCGCATCACATTTCAATGTTTCATGGTAAGATATAATATGATTTGCGAAGTGTCATGTATTTCTCGTCTACACTTCAAATGAATGTAAATGCCACACTTCCCTGATAGGAAATAGCGTCTGCAGATGTCCAGGTATCGTAGCAATAGAGTTCTTATGATTCTTAAAACGCGATATCGCATCTCATTTCTATGTTTCATGGTAAGATATAAAATGATTTCCGAAGTGTTATGTATTCCTCGTCTACACTTCAAATGAATGTAAATGCGACACTTCCTTGCAAGGAAATAGCGTTTGCAAACGTCTACCTATCGTAGCAATAGAGTTCTAATGCTTCTTAAAACGCGATATCGCATCTCATTTCTATATTTCATGGTAAGGTATAATATGATTTGCGAAGTGTTATGTATTCCTCGTCTACACTTCAAATGAATGTAAATGCGACACTTCCTTGCAAGGAAATAGCGTTTGCAGATGTCTACGTATCGTAGCAATAGAGTTCTTATGATCCTTAAAACGCGATATCGCATCTCATTTCTATGTTTCATGGTAAGGTATAATATGATTTGCGAAGTGTTATGTATTCCTCGTCTACACTTCAAATGAATGTAAATGCGACACTTCCTTGCAAGGAAATAGCGTTTGCAAGCGTCTACCTACCGTAGCAATAGAGTTCTAATGCTTCTTAAAACGCGATATCGCATCTCATTTCTATGATTCATGGTAAGATATAATATGATTTGCGAAGTGACATGTATTCCTCGTCTACACTTCAAATGAATGTAAATGCGACACTTCCTTGCAAGGAAATAGCGTTTGCAGATGTCTACGTATCGTAGCAATAGATTTCTTATGATTCTTAAAACGCGATATCGCATCACATTTCAATGTTTCATGGTAAGATATAATATGATTTGCGAAGTGACATGTATTCCTCGTCTACACTTCAAGTGAATGTAAATGCGACACTTCCTTGCAAGGAAATAGCGTTTGCAGATGTCTACGTATCGTAGCAATAGATTTCTTATGATTCTTAAAACGCGATATCGCATCACATTTCAATGTTTCATGGTAAGATATAATCTGATTTGCGAAGTGTTATGTATTCCTCGTCTACACTTCAAATGAATGTAAATGCGATACTTCCTTGCAAGGAAATAGCGTTTGCAAACGTCTACCTATCATAGCAATAGAGTTCTAATGCTTCTTAAAACGCGATATCGCATCTCATTTCTATATTTTATGGTAAGATATAATATGATTTGCGAAGTGTTATGTATTCCTCGTCTACACTTCAAATGAATGTAAATGAGACACTTCCTTGCAAGGAAATAGCGTTTGCAGATGTCTACGTATCGTAGCAATAGAGTTCTTAAGATTCTTAAAACGCGATATCGCATCTCATTTCTATGTTTCATGGTAAGGTATAATATGATTTGCGAAGTGTTATGTATTCCTCGTCTACACTTCAAATGAATGTAAATGCGACACTTCCTTGCAAGGAAATAGCGTTTGCGAATGTCTATCTATCGTAGCAATAGCGTTCTAATGCTTCTTAAAACGCGATATCGCATCTCATTTCTATGTTTCATGGTAAGATATAATATGATTTGCGAAGCGTTGTTCATTCCTCGTCTACGATTCAAATGAATGTAAATGCGACACTTCCTTGCGAGGAAATAGCGTTTGCAGATGTCTACGTATCGTAGCAATAGTGTTCTTATGATTCTTAAAACGCGATATCGCATCTCATTTCTATGTTTCATGGTAAGATATAATATGATTTGCGAAGTGACATGTATTCCTCGTCTACACTTCAAATGAATGTAAATGCGACACTTCCTTGCAAGGAAATAGCGTTTGCAGATGTCTACGTATCGTAGCAGTAGAGTTCTTTTGATTCTTAAAGCGCGATATCGCATCTCATTTCTATGTTTCATGGTAAGATATAATATGATTTGCGAAGTGTTATGTATTCCTCGTCTACACTTCAAATGAATGTAAATGCGACACTTCCTTGCTAGGAAATAGCGTCTGCAGATGTCTAGGTATCGTAGCAATAGAGTTCTAATGCTTCTTAGAACGCGATATCGCAATCTCATTTCTATGTTTCATGGTAAGATATAATATGATTTGCGAAGTGTCATGTATTCCTCGTCTACACTTCAAATGAATGTAAATGCGACACTTCCTTGCAAGGAAATAGCGTTTGCAAACGTCTACCTACCGTAGCAATAGAGTTCTAGTGCTTCTTAAAACGCGATATCGCATCTCATTTCTATATTTCATGGTAAGATATAATATGATTTGCGAAGTGTTATGTATTCCTTGTCTACACTTCAAATGAATGTAAATGAGACACTTCCTTGCAAGGAAATAGCGTTTGCGAATGTCTATCTATCGTAGCAATAGTGTTCTAATGCTTCTTAAAACGCGATATCGCATCTCGTTTCTATGTTTCATGGTAAGATATAATATGATTTGCGAAGTGTCATGTATTCCTCGTCTACACTTCAAATGAATGTAAATGCGACACTTCCTTGCAGGAAATAGCGTTTGCAGATGTCTTCGTATCGTAGCAATATAGTTCTTACGATCCTTAAAACGCGATATCGCATCTCATTTCTATGTTTCATGGTAAGATATAATATGATTTGCGAAGTGTCATGTATTCCTCGTCTACACTTCAAATGAATGTAAATGCGACACTTCCTTGCAAGGAAATAGCGTTTGCAAACGTCTACCTACCGTAGCAGTAGAGTTCTAATGCTTCTTAAAACGCGATATCGCATCTCATTTCTATGATTCATGGTAAGATATAATATGATTTGCGAAGTGACATGTATTCCTCGTCTACACTTCAAATGAATGTAAATGCGACACTTCCTTGCAAGGAAATAGCGTTTGCAGATGTCTACGTATCGTAGCAATAGATTTCTTATGATTCTTAAAACGCGATATCGCATCACATTTCAATGTTTCATGGTAAGATATAATATGATTTGCGAAGTGTCATGTATTTCTCGTCTACACTTCAAATGAATGTAAATGCCACACTTCCCTGATAGGAAATAGCGTCTGCAGATGTCCAGGTATCGTAGCAATAGAGTTCTTATGATTCTTAAAACGCGATATCGCATCTCATTTCTATGTTTCATGGTAAGATATAAAATGATTTCCGAAGTGTTATGTATTCCTCGTCTACACTTCAAATGAATGTAAATGCGACACTTCC
Source organism: Xylocopa sonorina (assembly GCF_050948175.1). Taxonomy (NCBI): domain Eukaryota; kingdom Metazoa; phylum Arthropoda; class Insecta; order Hymenoptera; family Apidae; genus Xylocopa; species Xylocopa sonorina. The sequence continues at coordinate 538,254 of NW_027490171.1, forward strand.
TTGCAAGGAAATAGCGTTTGCAAACGTCTACCTATCGTAGCAATAGAGTTCTAATGCTTCTTAAAACGCGATATCGCATCTCATTTCTATATTTCATGGTAAGGTATAATATGATTTGCGAAGTGTTATGTATTCCTCGTCTACACTTCAAATGAATGTAAATGCGACACTTCCTTGCAAGGAAATAGCGTTTGCAGATGTCTACGTATCGTAGCAATAGAGTTCTTATGATCCTTAAAACGCGATATCGCATCTCATTTCTATGTTTCATGGTAAGATATAATATAATTTGCGAAATGTCATGTATTCCTCGTCTACACTTCAAATGAATGTAAATGCGACACTACCTTGCTAGGAAATAGCGTCTGCAGATGTCTAGGTATCGCAGCAATAGAGTTCTAATGCTCCTTAAAACGCGATATCGCATCTCATTTCTATGATTCATGGTAAGATATAATATGATTTGCGAAGTGACATGCATTCCTCGTCTACACTTCAAATGAATGTAAATGCGACACTTCCTTGCAAGGAAATAGCGTTTGCAGATGTCTACGTATCGTAGCAATAGATTTCTTATGATTCTTAAAACGCGATATCGCATCACATTTCAATGTTTCATGGTAAGATATAATCTGATTTGCGAAGTGTTATGTATTCCTCGTCTACACTTCAAATGAATGTAAATGCGATACTTCCTTGCAAGGAAATAGCGTTTGCAAACGTCTACCTATCATAGCAATAGAGTTCTAATGCTTCCTAAAACGCGATATCGCATCTCATTTCTATATTTCATGGTAAGATATAATATGATTTGCGAAGTGTTATGTATTCCTCGTCTACACTTCAAATGAATGTAAATGAGACACTTCCTTGCAAGGAAATAGCGTTTGCAGATGTCTACGTATCGTAGCAGTAGAGTTCTTAAGATTCTTAAAACGCGATATCGCATCTCATTTCTATGTTTCATGGTAAGGTATAATATGATTTGCGAAGTGTTATGTATTCCTCGTCTACACTTCAAATGAATGTAAATGCGACACTTCCTTGCAAGGAAATATTGTTTGCGAATGTCTATCTATCGTAGCAATAGCGTTCTAATGCTTCTTAAAACGCGCTATCGCATCTCATTTCTATGTTTCATGGTAAGATATAATATGATTTGCGAAGTGTTATGCACTCCTCGTCTACGATTCAAATGAATGTAAATGCGACACTTCCTTGCAAGGAAATAGCGTTTGCAGATGTCTACGTATCGTAGCAATAGAGTTCTTATGATCTTTAAAACGCGATATCGCATCTCATTTCTATGTTTCATGGTAAGATATAATATGATTTGCGAAGTGTCATGTATTCCTCGTCTACACTTCAAATGAATGTAAATGCGACACTACCTTGCTAGGAAATAGCGTCTGCAGATGTCTAGGTATCGCAGCAATAGAGTTCTAATGCTCCTTAAAACGCGATATCGCATCTCATTTCTATGATTCATGGTAAGATATAATATGATTTGCGAAGTGACATGTATTCCTCGTCTACACTTCAAATGAATGTAAATGCGACACTTCCTTGCAAGGAAATAGCGCTTGCAGATGTCTACGTATCGTTGCAATAGATTTCTTATGATTCTTAAAACGCGATATCGCATCACATTTCAATGTTTCATGGTAAGATATAATATGATTTGCGAAGTGACATGTATTCCTCGTCTACACTTCAAGTGAATGTAAATGCGACACTTCCTTGCAAGGAAATAGCGTTTGCAGATGTCTACGTATCGTAGCAATAGATTTCTTATGATTCTTAAAACGCGATATCGCATCACATTTCTATGTTTCATGGTACGATATAATATGATTTGCGAAGTGTCATGTATTCCTCGTCTACACTTCAAATGAATGTAAATGCGACACTTCCTTGCAAGGAAATAGCGTTTGCAAACGTCTACCTACCGCAGCAATAGAGTTCTAATGCTTCTTAAAACGCGATATCGCATCTCATTTCTATGTTTCATGGTAAGATATAATATGATTTGCGAAGTGTTATGTATTCCTCGTCTACACTTCAAATGAATGTAAATGCGATACTTCCTTGCAAGGAAATAGCGTTTGCAAACGTCTACCTATCATAGCAATAGAGTTCTAATGCTTCTTAAAACGCGATATCGCATCTCATTTCTATATTTCATGGTAAGATATAATATGATTTGCGAAGTGTTATGTATTCCTCGTCTACACTTCAAATGAATGTAAATGAGACACTTCCTTGCAAGGAAATAGCGTTTGCAGATGTCTACGTATCGTAGCAATAGAGTTCTTAAGATTCTTAAAACGCGATATCGCATCTCATTTCTATGTTTCATGGTAAGGTATAATATGATTTGCGAAGTGTTATGTATTCCTCGTCTACACTTCAAATGAATGTAAATGCGACACTTCCTTGCAAGGAAATATTGTTTGCGAATGTCTATCTATCGTAGCAATAGCGTTCTAATGCTTCTTAAAACGCGATATCGCATCTCATTTCTATGTTTCATGGTAAGATATAATATGATTTGCGAAGTGTTATGCATTCCTCGTCTACGATTCAAATGAATGTAAATGCGACACTTGCTTGCAAGGAAATAGCGTTTGCAGATGTCTACGTATCGTAGCAATAGAGTTCTTATGATCTTTAAAACGCGATATCGCATCTCATTTCTATGTTTCATGGTAAGATATAATATGATTTGCGAAGTGTCATGTATTCCTCGTCTACACTTCAAATGAATGTAAATGCGACACTACCTTGCTAGGAAATAGCGTCTGCAGATGTCTAGGTATCGCAGCAATAGAGTTCTAATGCTCCTTAAAACGCGATATCGCATCTCATTTCTATGATTCATGGTAAGATATAATATGAGTTGCGAAGTGTTATGTATTCCTCGTCTACACTTCAAATGAATGTAAATGCGACACTTCCATGCAAGGAAATAGCGTTTGTAGATGTCTACGTATCGTAGCAATAGAGTTCTTATGAATATTAAAACGCGATATCGCATCACATTTCTATGTTTCATGGTAAGGTATAATATGATTTGCGAAGTGTTATGTATTCCTCGTCTATACTTCAAATGAATGTAAATGCGACACTTCCTTGCAAGGAAATAGCGTTTGCAGATGTCTACGTATCGTAGCAATAGAGTTCTTATGATTTTTAAAACGCGATATCGCATCTCATTTCTATGTTTCATGGTACGATATAATATGATTTGCGAAGTGTCATGTATTCCTCGTCTACACTTCAAATGAATGTAAATGCGACACTTCCTTGCAAGGAAATAGCGTTTGCAAACGTCTACCTACCGCAGCAATAGAGTTCTAATGCTTCTTAAAACGCGATATCGCATCTCATTTCTATGTTTCATGGTAAGATATAATATGATTTGCGAAGTGTTATGTATTCCTCGTCTACACTTCAAATGAATGTAAATGCGACACTTCCTTGCAAGGAAATAGCGCTTGCAGATGTCTACGTATCGTTGCAATAGATTTCTTATGATTCTTAAAACGCGATATCGCATCACATTTCAATGTTTCATGGTAAGATATAATATGATTTGCGAAGTGACATGTATTCCTCGTCTACACTTCAAGTGAATGTAAATGCGACACTTCCTTGCAAGGAAATAGCGTTTGCAGATGTCTACGTATCGTAGCAATAGATTTCTTATGATTCTTAAAACGCGATATCGCATCACATTTCAATGTTTCATGGCAAGATATAATATGATTTGCGAAGTGTTATGTATTCCTCGTCTACACTTCAAATGAATGTAAATGCGATACTTCCTTGCAAGGAAATAGCGTTTGCAAACGTCTACCTATCATAGCAATAGAGTTCTAATGCTTCTTAAAACGCGATATCGCATCTCATTTCTATATTTCATGGTAAGATATAATATGATTTGCGAAGTGTTATGTATTCCTCGTCTACACCTCAAATGAATGTAAATGCGACACTTCCATGCAAGGAAATAGCGTTTGTAGATGTCTACGTATCGTAGCAATAGAGTTCTTATGAATATTAAAACGCGATATCGCATCACATTTCTATGTTTCATGGTAAGGTATAATATGATTTGCGAAGTGTTATGTATTCCTCGTCTACACTTCAAATGAATGTAAATGCGACACTTCCTTGCAAGGAAATAGCGTTTGCAGATGTCTACGTATCGTAGCAATAGAGTTCTTATGATTTTTAAAACGCGATATCGCATCTCATTTCTATGTTTCATGGTACGATATAATATGATTTGCGAAGTGTCATGTATTCCTCGTCTACACTTCAAATGAATGTAAATGCGACACTTCCTTGCAAGGAAATAGCGTTTGCAAACGTCTACCTACCGCAGCAATAGAGTTCTAATGCTTCTTAAAACGCGATATCGCATCTCATTTCTATGTTTCATGGTAAGATATAATATGATTTGCGAAGTGTTATGTATTCCTCGTCTACACTTCAAATGAATGTAAATGCGACACTTCCTTGCAAGGAAATAGCGTTTGCAAACGTCTACCTACCGCAGCAATAGAGTTCTAATGCTTCTTAAAACGCGATATCGCATCTCATTTCTATATTTCATGGTAAGATATAATATGATTTGCGAAGTGTTATGTACTCCTCGTCTACACTTCAAACGAATGTAAATGAGACACTTCCTTGCAAGGAAATAGCGTTTGCAGATGTCTACGTATCGTAGCAATATAGTTCTTATGATTCTTAAAACGCGATATCGCATCTCATTTCTATGTTTCATGGTAAGGTATAATATGATTTGCGAAGTGTTATGTATTCCTCGTCTACACTTCAAATGAATGTAAATGCGACACTTCGTTGCAAGGAAATAGCGTTTGCGAATGTCTATCTATCGTAGCAATAGTGTTCTAATGCTTCTTAAAACGCGATATCGCATCTCGTTTCTATGTTTCATGGTAAGATATAATATGATTTGCGAAGTGTCATGTATTCCTCGTCTACACTTCAAATGAATGTAAATGCGACACTTCCTTGCAGGAAATAGCGTTTGCAGATGTCTTCGTATCGTAGCAATATAGTTCTTACGATTCTTAAAACGCGATATCGCATCTCATTTCTATGTTTCATGGTAAGATATAATATGATTTGCGAAGTGTCATGTATTCCTCGTCTACACTTCAAATGAATGTAAATGCGACACTTCCTTGCAAGGAAATAGCGTTTGCAAACGTCTACCTACCGTAGCAATAGAGTTCTAATGCTTCTTAAAACGCGATATCGCATCTCATTTCTATGATTCATGGTAAGATATAATATGATTTGCGAAGTGACATGTATTCCTCGTCTACACTTCAAATGAATGTAAATGCGACACTTCCTTGCAAGGAAATAGCGTTTGCAGATGTCTACGTATCGTAGCAATAGAGTTCTTATGATCCTTAAAACGCGATATCGCATCTCATTTCTATGTTTCATGGTAAGATATAATATGATTTGCGAAGTGTCATGTATTCCTCCTCTACACTTCAAATGAATGTAAATGCGACACTACCTTGCTAGGAAATAGCGTCTGCAGATGTCTAGGTATCGCAGCAATAGAGTTCTAATGCTCCTTAAAACGCGATATCGCATCTCATTTCTATGATTCATGGTAAGATATAATATGATTTGCGAAGTGACATGTATTCCTCGTCTACACTTCAAATGAATGTAAATGCGACACTTCCTTGCAAGGAAATAGCGTTTGCAGATGTCTACGTATCGTAGCAATAGATTTCTTATGATTCTTAAAACGCGATATCGCATCTCATTTCTATGTTTCATGGTAAGGTATAATATGATTTGCGAAGTGTTATGTATTCCTCGTCTACACTTCAAATGAATGTAAATGCGACACTTCCTTGCAAGGAAATAGCGTTTGCAGATGTCTACGTATCGTAGCAATAGAGTTCTTATGAGTTTTAAAACGCGATATCGCATCTCATTTCTATGTTTCATGGTACGATATAATATGATTTGCGAAGTGTCATGTATTCCTCGTCTACACTTCAAATGAATGTAAATGCGACACTTCCTTGCAAGGAAATAGCGTTTGCAAACGTCTACCTACCGCAGCAATAGAGTTCTAATGCTTCTTAAAACGCGATATCGCATCTCATTTCTATATTTCATGGTAAGATATAATATGATTTGCGAAGTGTTATGTATTCCTCGTCTATACTTCAAATGAATGTAAATGCGACACTTACTTGCAAGGAAATAGCGTTTGTAGATGTCTACGTATCGTAGCAATAGAGTTCTTATGATTTTTAAAACGCGATATCGCATCTCATTTCTATGTGTCATGGTACGATATAATATGATTTGCGAAGTGTCATGTATTCCTCGTCTACACTTCAAATGAATGTAAATGCGACACTTCCTTGCAAGGAAATAGCGTTTGCAAACGTCTACCTACCGCAGCAATAGAGTTCTAATGCTTCTTAAAACGCGATATCGCATCTCATTTCTATGTTTCATGGTAAGATATAATATGATTTGCGAAGTGTTATGTATTCCTCGTCTACACTTCAAATGAATGTAAATGCGACACTTCCTTGCAAGGAAATAGCGTTTGCAAACGTCTACCTATCATAGCAATAGAGTTCTAATGCTTCTTAAAACGCGATATCGCATCTCATTTCTATATTTCATGGTAAGATATAATATGATTTGCGAAGTGTTATGTATTCCTCGTCTACACCTCAAATGAATGTAAATGCGACACTTCCATGCAAGGAAATAGCGTTTGTAGATGTCTACGTATCGTAGCAATAGAGTTCTTATGAATATTAAAACGCGATATCGCATCACATTTCTATGTTTCATGGTAAGGTATAATATGATTTGCGAAGTGTTATGTATTCCTCGTCTACACTTCAAATGAATGTAAATGCGACACTTCCTTGCAAGGAAATAGCGTTTGCAGATGTCTACGTATCGTAGCAATAGAGTTCTTATGATTTTTAAAACGCGATATCGCATCTCATTTCTATGTTTCATGGTACGATATAATATGATTTGCGAAGTGTCATGTATTCCTCGTCTACAATTCAAATGAATGTAAATGCGACACTTCCTTGCAAGGAAATAGCGTTTGCAAACGTCTACCTACCGCAGCAATAGAGTTCTAATGCTTCTTAAAACGCGATATCGCATCTCATTTCTATGTTTCATGGTAAGATATAATATGATTTGCGAAGTGTTATGTATTCCTCGTCTACACTTCAAATGAATGTAAATGCGACACTTCCTTGCAAGGAAATAGCGTTTGCAAACGTCTACCTATCATAGCAATAGAGTTCTAATGCTTCTTAAAACGCGATATCGCATCTCATTTCTATATTTCATGGTAAGATATAATATGATTTGCGAAGTGTTATGTATTCCTCGTCTACACCTCAAATGAATGTAAATGCGACACTTCCATGCAAGGAAATAGCGTTTGTAGATGTCTACGTATCGTAGCAATAGAGTTCTTATGAATATTAAAACGCGATATCGCATCACATTTCTATGTTTCATGGTAAGGTATAATATGATTTGCGAAGTGTCATGTATTCCTCGTCTACACTTCAAATGAATGTAAATGCGACACTTCCTTGCAAGGAAATAGCGTTTGCAAACGTCTACCTACCGCAGCAATAGAGTTCTAATGCTTCTTAAAACGCGATATCGCATCTCATTTCTATGTTTCATGGTAAGATATAATATGATTTGCGAAGTGTTATGTATTCCTCGTCTACACTTCAAATGAATGTAAATGCGACACTTCCTTGCAAGGAAATAGCGTTTGCAAACGTCTACCTACCGCAGCAATAGAGTTCTAATGCTTCTTAAAACGCGATATCGCATCTCATTTCTATATTTCATGGTAAGATATAATATGATTTGCGAAGTGACATGTATTCCTCGTCTACACTTCAAATGAATGTAAATGCGACACTTCCTTGCAAGGAAATAGCGTTTGCAAACGTCTACCTACCGTAGCAATAGAGTTCTAATGCTTCTTAAAACGCGATATCGCATCTCATTTCTATGATTCATGGTAAGATATAATATGATTTGCGAAGTGACATGTATTCCTCGTCTACACTTCAAATGAATGTAAATGCGACACTTCCTTGCAAGGAAATAGCGTTTGCAGATGTCTACGTATCGTAGCAATAGATTTCTTATGATTCTTAAAACGCGATATCGCATCACATTTCAATGTTTCATGGTAAGATATAATATGATTTGCGAAGTGTCATGTATTTCTCGTCTACACGTCAAATGAATGTAAATGCCACACTTCCGTGATAGGAAATAGCGTCTGCAGATGTCCAGGTATCGTAGCAATAGAGTTCTCATGATTCTTAAAACGCGATATCGCATCTCATTTCTATGTTTCATGGTAAGATATAAAATGATTTCCGAAGTGTTATGTATTCCTCGTCTACACTTCAAATGAATGTAAATGCGACACTTCCTTGCAAGGAAATAGCGTTTGCAAACGTCTACCTATCGTAGCAATAGAGTTCTAATGCTTATTAAAACGCGATATCGCATCTCATTTCTATATTTCATGGTAAGGTATAATATGATTTGCGAAGTGTTATGTACTCCTCGTCTACACTTCAAATGAATGTAAATGAGACACTTCCTTGCAAGGAAATAGCGTTTGCAGATGTCTACGTATCGTAGCAATATACTTCTTATGATTCTTAAAACGCGATATCGCATCTCATTTCTATGTTTCATGGTAAGGTATAATATGATTTGCGAAGTGTCATGTATTCCTCGTCTACACTTCAAATGAATGTAAATGCGACACTTCCTTGCAAGGAAATAGCGTTTGCAAACGTCTACCTACCGTAGCAATAGAGTTCTAATGCTTCTTAAAACGCGATATCGCATCTCATTTCTATGATTCATGGTAAGATATAATATGATTTGCGAAGTGACATGTATTCCTCGTCTACACTTCAAATGAATGTAAATGCGACACTTCCATGCAAGGAAATAGCGTTTGTAGATGTCTACGTATCGTAGCAATAGAGTTCTTATGAATATTAAAACGCGATATCGCATCACATTTCTATGTTTCATGGTAAGGTATAATATGATTTGCGAAGTGTTATGTATTCCTCGTCTACACTTCAAATGAATCTAAATGCGACACTTCCTTGCAAGGAAATAGCGTTTGCAGATGTCTACGTATCGTAGCAATAGAGTTCTTATGATTTTTAAAACGCGATCTCGCATCTCATTTCTATGTTTCATGGTACGATATAATATGATTTGCAAAGTGTCATGTATTCCTCGTCTACATTTCAAATGAATGTAAATGCGACACTTCCTTGCAAGGAAATAGCGTTTGCAAACGTCTACCTACCGCAGCAATAGAGTTCTAATGCTTCTTAAAACGCGATATCGCATCTCATTTCTATATTTCATGGTAAGATATAATATGATTTGCGAAGTGTTATGTACTCCTCGTCTACACTTCAAATGAATGTAAATGAGACACTTCCTTGCAAGGAAATAGCGTTTGCAGAGGTCTACGTATCGTAGCAATAGAGTTCTTATGAATATTAAAACGCGATATCGCATCACATTTCTATGTTTCATGGTACGGTATAATATGACTTGCGAAGTGTTATGTATTCCTCGTCTACACTTCAAATGAATGTAAATGCGACACTTCCTTGCAAGGAAATAGCGTTTGCAGATGTCTACGTATCGTAGCAATAGTGTTCTTATGATTTTTAAAACGCGATATCGCATCTCATTTCTATGTTTCATGGTACGATATAATATGATTTGCGAAGTGTCATGTATTCCTCGTCTACACTTCAAATGAATGTAAATGCGACACTTCCTTGCAAGGAAATAGCGTTTGCAAACGTCTACCTACCGCAGCAATAGAGTTCTAATGCTTCTTAAAACGCGATATCGCATCTCATTTCTATATTTCATGGTAAGATATAATATGATTTGCGAACTGTAATGTATTCCTCGTCTACACTTCAAATGAATGTAAATGAGACACTTCCTTGCAAGGAAATAGCGTTTGCAGATGTCTACGTATCGTAGCAATAGAGATCTTATGATTCTTAAAACGCGATATCGCATCTCATTTCTATGTTTCATGGTAAGGTATAATATGATTTGCGAAGTGTTATGTATTCCTCGTCTACACTTCAAATGAATGTAAATGCGACACTTCCTTGCAAGGAAATAGCGTTTGCGAATGTCTATCTATCGTAGCAATAGAGTTCCAATGCTTCTTAAAACGCGATATCGCATCTCATTTCTATGTTTCATGGTAAGATATAATATGATTTGCGAAGTGTTATGTATTCCTCGTCTACACTTCAAATGAATGTGAATGCGACACTTCCTCGCTAGGAAATAGCGTTTGCAGTTGTCTACGTATCGTAGCAATAGATTTCCAATGCTTCTTAAAACGCGATATCGCATCTCACTTCTATGTTTCATGGTAAGATATAATATGATTTGCGAAGTGTCATGTATTTCTCGTCTACACTTCAAATGAATGTAAATGCCACACTTCCCTGATAGGAAATAGCGTCTGCAGATGTCCAGGTATCGTAGCAATAGAGTTCTTATGATTCTTAAAACGCGATATCGCATCTCATTTCTATATTTCATGGTAAGATATAATATGAATTGCGAAGTGTTATGTATTCCTCGTCTACACTTCAAATGAATGTAAATGAGACACTTCCTTGCAAGGAAATAGCGTTTGCAGAGGTCTACGTATCGTAGCAATAGAGTTCTTATGATTCTTAAAACGCGATATCGCATCTCATTTCTATGTTTCATGGTAAGGTATAATATGATTTGCGAAGTGTTATGTATTCCTCGTCTACACTTCAAATGAATGTAAATGCGACACTTCCTTGCAAGGAAATAGCGTTTGCGAATGTCTATCTATCGTAGCAATAGAGTTCCATTGCTTCTTAAAACGCGATATCGCATCTCATTTCTATGCTTCATGGTAAGATATAATATGATTTGCGAAGTGTTATGTATTCCTCGTCTACACTTCAAATGAATGTGAATGCGACACTTCCTCGCTAGGAAATAGCGTTTGCAGTTGTCTACGTATCGTAGCAATAGATTTCCAATGCTTCTTCAAACGCGATATCGCATCTCACTTCTATGCTTCATGGTAAGATATAATATGATTTGCGAAGTGTCATGTATTTCTCGTCTACACTTCAAATGAATGTAAATGCCACACTTCCCTGATAGGAAATAGCGTCCGCAGATGTCCAGGTATCGTAGCAATAGAGTTCTTATGATTCCTAAAACGCGACATCGCATCTCATTTCTATGTTTCATGGTAAGATATAAAATGATTTCCGAAGTGTCATGTATTCCTCGTCTACACTTCAAATGAATGTAAATGCGACACTTCCTTGCAAGGAAATAGCGTTTGCAAACGTCTACCTACCGCAGCAATAGAGTTCTAATGCTTCTTAAAACGCGATATCGCATCTCATTTCTATGTTTCATGGTAAGATATAATATGATTTGCGAAGTGTTATGTATTCCTCGTCTACACTTCAAATGAATGTAAATGAGACACTTCCTTTCAAGGAAATAGCGTTTGCAGATGTCTACGTATCGTAGCAATAGAGTTCTTATGATTCTTAAAACGCGATATCGCATCTCATTTCTATGTTTCATGGTAAGGTATAATATGATTTGCGAAGTGTTATGTATTCCTCGTCTACACTTCAAATGAATGTAAATGCGACACTTCCTTGCAAGGAATTAGCGTTTGCAGATGTCTACGTATCGTAGCAATAGAGTTCTTATGATTCTTAAAACGCGATATCGCATCTCATTTCTATGTTTCATGGTAAGATATAATATGATTTGCGAAGTGTCATGTATTCCTCGTCTACACTTCAAATGAATGTAAATGCGACACTTCCTTGCAAGGAAATAGCGTGTGCAAACGTCTACCTACCGTAGCAATAGAGTTCTAATGCTTCTTAAAACGCGATATCGCATCTCATTTCTATGATTCATGGTAAGATATAATATGATTTGCGAAGTGACATGTATTCCTCGTCTACACTTCAAATGAATGTAAATGCGACACTTCCTTGCAAGGAAATAGCGTTTGCAGATGTCTACGTATCGTAGCAATAGATTTCTTATGATTCTTAAAACGCGATATCGAATCACATTTCAATTTTCATGGTAAGATATAATATGATTTGCGAAGTGTTATGTATTCCTCGTCTACACTTCAAATGAATGTAAATGCGATACTTCCTTGCAAGGAAATAGCGTTTGCAAACGTCTACCTATCATAGCAATAGAGTTCTAATGCTTCTTAAAACGCGATATCGCAACTCATTTCTATATTTCATGGTAAGATATAATATGATTTGCGAAGTGTTATGTATTCCTCGTCTACACTTCAAATGAATGTAAATGCGACACTTCCATGCAAGGAAATAGCGTTTGTAGATGTCTACGTATCGTAGCAATAGAGTTCTTATGAATATTAAAACGCGATATCGCATCACATTTCTATGTTTCATGGTAAGGTATAATATGATTTGCGAAGTGTTATGTAATCCTCGTCTACACTTCAAATGAATGTAAATGCGACACTTCCTTGCAAGGAAATAGCGTTTGCAGATGTCTACGTATCGTAGCAATAGATTTCCAATGCTTCTTAAAACGCGATATCGCATCTCATTTCTATGTTTCATGGTAAGGTATAATATGATTTTCGAAGTGTTATGTATTCCTCGTCTACACTTCAAATGAATGTAAATGCGACACTTCCTTGCAAGGAAATAGCGTTTGCAGAAGTCTACGTATCGTAGCAATAGAGTTCTTATGATTTTTAAAACGCGATATCGTATCTCATTTCTATGTTTCATGGTAAGGTATAATATGATTTGCGAAGTGTTATGTATTCCTCGTCTACACTTCAAATGAATATAAATGAGACACTTCCTTGCAAGGAAATAGCGTTTGCAGATGTCTACGTATCGTAGCAATAGAGTTCTTATGATTCTTAAAACGCGATATCGCATCTCATTTCTATGTTTCATGGTAAGGTATAATATGATTTGCGAAGTGTTATGTATTCCTCGTCTACACTTCAAATGAATGTAAATGCGACACTTCCTTGCAAGGAAATAGCGTTTGCGAATGTCTATCTATCGTAGCAATAGTGTTCTAATGCTTCTTAAAACGCGATATCGCATCTCATTTCTATGTTTCATGGTAAGATATAATATGATTTGCGATGTGCTATGCATTCCTCGTCTACGATTCAAATGAATGTAAATGCGACACTTCCTTGCAAGGAAATAGCGTTTGCAGATGTCTACGTATCGTAGCAATAGAGGTCTTATGATTCTTAAACCGCGATATCGCATCTCATTTCTATGTTTCATGGTAAGATATAATATGATTTGCGAAGTGTCATGTATTCCTCGTCTACACTTCAAATGAATGTAAATGCGACACTACATTGCTAGCAAATAGCGTCTGCAGATGTCTAGGTATCGCAGCAATAGAGTTCCAATGCTTCTTAAAACGCGATATCGCATCTCATTTCTATGTTTCATGGTAAGATATAATATGATTTGCGAAGTGTTATGTATTCCTTGTCTACACTTCAAATGAATGTGAATGCGACACTTCCTCGCTAGGAAATAGCGTTTGCAGTTGTCTACGTATCGTAGCAATAGATTTCCAATGCTTCTTAAAACGCGATATCGCATCTCACTTCTATGTTTCATGGTAAGATATAATATGATTTGCGAAGTGTCATGTATTTCTCGTCTACACTTCAAATGAATGTAAATGCCACACTTCCCTGATAAAAAATAGCGTCTGCAGATGTCCAGGTATCGTAGCAATAGAGTTCTTATGATTCTTAAAACGCGATATCGCATCTCATTTCTATGTTTCATGGTAAGGTATAATATGATTTGCGAAGTGTTATGTATTCCTCGTCTACACTTCAAATGAATGTAAATGCGACACTTCCTTGCAAGGAAATAGCGTTTGCGAATGTCTATCTATCGTAGCAATAGAGTTCCATTGCTTCTTAAAACGCGATATCGCATCTCATTTCTATGCTTCATGGTAAGATATAATATGATTTGCGAAGTGTTATGTATTCCTCGTCTATACTTCAAATGAATGTGAATGCGACACTTCCTCGCTAGGAAATAGCGTTTGCAGTTGTCTACGTATCGTAGCAATAGATTTCCAATGCTTCTTCAAACGCGACATCGCATCTCACTTCTATGTTTCATGGTAAGATATAATATGATTTGCGAAGTGTCATGTATTTCTCGTCTACACTTCAAATGAATGTAAATGCCACACTTCCCTGATAGGAAATAGCGTCCGCAGATGTCCAGGTATCGTAGCAATAGAGTTCTTATGATTCCTAAAACGCGACATCGCATCTCATTTCTATGTTTCATGGTAAGATATAAAATGATTTCCGAAGTGTCATGTATTCCTCGTCTACACTTCAAATGAATGTAAATGCGACACTTCCTTGCAAGGAAATAGCGTTTGCAAACGTCTACCTACCGCAGCAATAGAGTTCTAATGCTTCTTAAAACGCGATATCGCATCTCATTTCTATGTTTCATGGTAAGATATAATATGATTTGCGAAGTGTTATGTATTCCTCGTCTACACTTCAAATGAATGTAAATGAGACACTTCCTTTCAAGGAAATAGCGTTTGCAGATGTCTACGTATCGTAGCAATAGAGTTCTTATGATTCTTAAAACGCGATATCGCATCTCATTTCTATGTTTCATGGTAAGGTATAATATGATTTGCGAAGTGTTATGTATTCCTCGTCTACACTTCAAATGAATGTAAATGCGACACTTCCTTGCAAGGAATTAGCGTTTGCAGATGTCTACGTATCGTAGCAATAGAGTTCTTATGATTCTTAATACGCGATATCGCATCTCATTTCTATGTTTCATGGTAAGATATAATATGATTTGCGAAGTGTCATGTATTCCTCGTCTACACTTCAAATGAATGTAAATGCGACACTTCCTTGCAAGGAAATAGCGTGTGCAAACGTCTACCTACCGTAGCAATAGAGTTCTAATGCTTCTTAAAACGCGATATCGCATCTCATTTCTATGATTCATGGTAAGATATAATATGATTTGCGAAGTGACATGTATTCCTCGTCTACACTTCAAATGAATGTAAATGCGACACTTCCTTGCAAGGAAATAGCGTTTGCAGATGTCTACGTATCGTAGCAATAGATTTCTTATGATTCTTAAAACGCGATATCGAATCACATTTCAATTTTCATGGTAAGATATAATATGATTTGCGAAGTGTTATGTATTCCTCGTCTACACTTCAAATGAATGTAAATGCGATACTTCCTTGCAAGGAAATAGCGTTTGCAAACGTCTACCTATCATAGCAAAAGAGTTCTAATGCTTCTTAAAACGCGATATCGCAACTCATTTCTATATTTCATGGTAAGATATAATATGATTTGCGAAGTGTTATGTATTCCTCGTCTACACTTCAAATGAATGTAAATGCGACACTTCCATGCAAGGAAATAGCGTTTGTAGATGTCTACGTATCGTAGCAATAGAGTTCTTATGAATATTAAAACGCGATATCGCATCACATTTCTATGTTTCATGGTAAGGTATAATATGATTTGCGAAGTGTTATGTAATCCTCGTCTACACTTCAAATGAATGTAAATGCGACACTTCCTTGCAAGGAAATAGCGTTTGCAGATGTCTACGTATCGTAGCAATAGTGTTCTTATGATTTTTAAAACGCGATATCGCATCTCATTTCTATGTTTCATGGTACGATATAATATGATTTGCGAAGTGTCATGTATTCCTCGTCTACACTTCAAATGAATGTAAATGCGACACTTCCTTGCAAGGAAATAGCGTTTGCAGAAGTCTACGTATCGTAGCAATAGAGTTCTTATGATTTTTAAAACGCGATATCGCATCTCATTTCTATGTTTCATGGTAAGGTATAATATGATTTGCGAAGTGTTATGTATTCCTCGTCTACACTTCAAATGAATATAAATGAGACACTTCCTTGCAAGGAAATAGCGTTTGCAGATGTCTACGTATCGTAGCAATAGAGTTCTTATGATTCTTAAAACGCGATATCGCATCTCATTTCTATGTTTCATGGTAAGGTATAATATGATTTGCGAAGTGTTATGTATTCCTCGTCTACACTTCAAATGAATGTAAATGCGACACTTCCTTGCAAGGAAATAGCGTTTGCGAATGTCTATCTATCGTAGCAATAGTGTTCTAATGCTTCTTAAAACGCGATATCGCATCTCATTTCTATGTTTCATGGTAAGATATAATATGATTTGCGATGTGCTATGCATTCCTCGTCTACGATTCAAATGAATGTAAATGCGACACTTCCTTGCAAGGAAATAGCGTTTGCAGATGTCTACGTATCGTAGCAATAGAGTTCTTATGATTCTTAAACCGCGATATCGCATCTCATTTCTATGTTTCATGGTAAGATATAATATGATTTGCGAAGTGTCATGTATTCCTCGTCTACACTTCAAATGAATGTAAATGCCACACTTCCCTGATAAAAAATAGCGTCTGCAGATGTCCAGGTATCGTAGCAATAGAGTTCTTATGATTCTTAAAACGCGATATCGCATCTCATTTCTATGTTTCATGGTAAGATATAAAATGATTTCCGAAGTGTTATGTATTCCTCGTCTACACTTCAAATGAATGTAAATGCGACACTTCCTTGCAAGGAAATAGCGTTTGCAAAGGTCTACCTATCGTAGCAAAAGAGTTCTTATGCTTCTTAAAACGCGATATCGCATCTCATTTCTATGATTCATGGTAAGATATAATATGATTTGCGAAGTGACATGTATTCCTCGTCTACACTTCAAATGAATGTAAATGCGACACTTCCTTGCAAGGAAATAGCGTTTGCAGATGTCTACGTATCGTAGCAATAGATTTCTTATGATTCTTAAAACGCGATATCGCATCACATTTCAATGTTTCATGGTAAGATATAATATGATTTGCGAAGTGTTATGTATTCCTCGTCTACACTTCAAATGAATGTAAATGCGACACTTCCTTGCAAGGAAATAGCGTTTGCAGATGTCTACGTATCGTAGCAATAGTGTTCTTATGATTTTTAAAACGCGATATCGCATCTCATTTCTATGTTTCATGGTACGATATAATATGATTTGCGAAGTGTCATGTATTCCTCGTCTACACTTCAAATGAATGTAAATGCGACACTTCCTTGCAAGGAAATAGCGTTTGCAAACGTCTACCTACCGCAGCAATAGAGTTCTAATGCTTCTTAAAACGCGATATCGCATCTCATTTCTATATTTCATGGTAAGATATAATATGATTTGCGAACTGTTATGTATTCCTCGTCTACACTTCAAATGAATGTAAATGAGACACTTCCTTGCAAGGAAATAGCGTTTGCAGATGTCTACGTATCGTAGCAATAGAGTTCCAATGCTTCTTAAATCGCGATATCGCATCTCATTTCTATGTTTCATGGTAAGATATAATATGATTTGCGAAGTGTTATGTATTCCTCGTCTACACTTCAAATGAATGTGAATGCGACACTTCCTCGCTAGGAAATAGCGTTTGCAGTTGTCTACGTATCGTAGCAATAGATTTCCAATGCTTCTTAAAACGCGATATCGCATCTCACTTCTATGTTTCATGGTAAGATATAATATGATTTGCGAAGTGTCATGTATTTCTCGTCTACACTTCAAATGAATGTAAATGCCACACTTCCCTGATAGGAAATAGCGTCTGCAGATGTCCAGGTATCGTAGCAATAGAGTTCTTATGATTCTTAAAACGCGATATCGCATCTCATTTCTATATTTCATGGTAAGATATAATATGATTTGCGAAGTGTTATGTATTCCTCGTCTACACTTCAAATGAATGTAAATGAGACACTTCCTTGCAAGGAAATAGCGTTTGCAGAGGTCTACGTATCGTAGCAATAGAGTTCTTATGATTCTTAAAACGCGATATCGCATCTCATTTCTATGTTTCATGGTAAGGTATAATATGATTTGCGAAGTGTTATGTATTCCTCGTCTACACTTCAAATGAATGTAAATGCGACACTTCCTTGCAAGGAAATAGCGTTTGCGAATATCTATCTATCGTAGCAATAGAGTTCCATTGCTTCTTAAAACGCGATATCGCATCTCATTTCTATGCTTCATGGTAAGATATAATATGATTTGCGAAGTGTTATGTATTCCTCGTCTACACTTCAAATGAATGTGAATGCGACACTTCCTCGCTAGGAAATAGCGTTTGCAGTTGTCTACGTATCGTAGCAATAGATTTCCAATGCTTCTTAAAACGCGATATCGCATCTCACTTCTATGTTTCATGGTAAGATATAATATGATTTGCGAAGTGTCATGTATTTCTCGTCTACACTTCAAATGAATGTAAATGCCACACTTCCCTGATAGGAAATAGCGTCTGCAGATGTCCAGGTATCGTAGCAATAGAGTTCTTATGATTCCTAAAACGCGATATCGCATCTCATTTCTATGTTTCATGGTAAGATATAAAATGATTTCCGAAGTGTTATGTATTCCTCGTTTACACTTCAAATGAATGTAAATGCGACACTTCCTTGCAAGGAAATAGCGTGTGCAAACGTCTACCTACCGTAGCAATAGGGTTCTAATGCTTCTTAAAACGCGATATCGCATCTCATTTCTATGTTTCATGGTAAGATATAATATGATTTGCGAAGTGTTATGTATTCCTCGTCTACACTTCAAATGAATGTAAATGCGACACTTCCTTGCAAGGAATTAGGGTTTGCAGATGTCTACGTATCGTAGCAATAGAGTTCTTATGATTCTTAAAACGCGATATCGCAACTCATTTCTATGTTTCACGGTAAGATATAATATGATTTGCGAAGTGTCATGTATTCCTCGTCTACACTTCAAATGAATGTAAATGCGACACTTCCTTGCAAGGAAATTGCGTGTGCAAACGTCTACCTACCGTAGCAGTAGAGTTCTAATGCTTCTTAAAACGCGATATCGCATCTCATTTCTATGATTCATGGTAAGATATAATATGATTTGCGAAGTGACATGTATTCCTCGTCTACACTTCAAATGAATGTAAATGCGACACTTCCTTGCAAGGAAATAGCGTTTGCAGATGTCTACGTATCGTAACAATAGGTTTCTTATGATTCTTAAAACGCGATATCGAATCACATTTCAATTTTCATGGTAAGATATAATATGATTTGCGAAGTGTTATGTATTCCTCGTCTACGCTTCAAATGAATGTAAATGCGATACTTCCTTGCAAGGAAATAGCGTTTGCAAACGTCTACCTATCATAGCAATAGAGTTCTAATGCTTCTTAAAACGCGATATCGCATCTCATTTCTATATTTCATGGTAAGATATAATATGATTTGCGAAGTGTTATGTATTCCTCGTCTACACTTCAAATGAATGTAAATGCGACACTTCCATGCAAGGAAATAGCGTTTGTAGATGTCTACGTATCGTAGCAATAGAGTTCTTATGAATATTAAAACGCGATATCGCATCACATTTCTATGTTTCATGGTAAGATATAATATGATTTGCGAAGTGTTATGTATTCCTCGTCTACACTTCAAATGAATGTGAATGCGACACTTCCTCGCTAGGAAATAGCGTTTGCAGTTGTCTACGTATCGTAGCAATAGATTTCCAATGCTTCTTAAAACGCGATATCGCATCTCACTTCTATGTTTCATGGTAAGATATAATATGATTTGCGAAGTGTCATGTATTTCTCGTCTACACTTCAAATGAATGTAAATGCCACACTTCACTGATAGGAAATAGCGTCTGCAGATGACCAGGTATCGTAGCAATAGAGTTCTTATGATTCTTAAAACGCGATATCGCATCTCATTTCTATGTTTCATGGTAAGATATAAAATGATTTCCGAAGTGTTATGTATTCCTCGTCTACACTTCAAATGAATGTAAATGCGACACTTCCTTGCAAGGAAATAGCGTTTGCAAACGTCTACCTATCGTAGCAATAGAGTTCTAATGCTTCTTAAAACGCGATATCGCATCTCATTTCTATATTTCATGGTAAGGTATAATATGATTTGCGAAGTGTTATGTATTCCTCGTCTACACTTCAAATGAATGTAAATGCGACACTTCCTTGCAAGGAAATAGCGTTTGCAGATGTCTACGTATCGTAGCAATAGAGTTCTTATGAGTTTTAAAACGCGATATCGCATCTCATTTCTATGTTTCATGGTACGATATAATATGATTTGCGAAGTGTCATGTATTCCTCGTCTACACTTCAAATGAATGTAAATGCGACACTTCCTTGCAAGGAAATAGCGTTTGCAAACGTCTACCTACCGCAGCAATAGAGTTCTAATGCTTCTTAAAACGCGATATCGCATCTCATTTCTATATTTCATGGTAAGATATAATATGATTTGCGAAGTGTTATGTATTCCTCGTCTACACTTCAAATGAATGTAAATGAGACACTTCCTTGCAAGGAAATAGCGTTTGCAGATGTCTACGTATCGTAGCAATAGAGTTCTTATGATTCTTAAAACGCGATATCGCATCTCATTTCTATGTTTCATGGTAAGGTATAATATGATTTGCGAAGTGTTATGTATTCCTCGTCTACACTTCAAATGAATGTAAATACGACACTTCCTTGCAAGGAAATAGCGTTTGCGAATGTCTATCTATCGTAGCAATAGAGTTCCAATGCTTCTTAAAACGCGATATCGCATCTCATTTCTATGTTTCATGGTAAGATATAATATGATTTGCGAAGTGTTATGTATTCCTCGTCTACACTTCAAATGAATGTGAATGCGACACTTCCTCGCTAGGAAATAGCGTTTGCAGTTGTCTACGTATCGTAGCAATAGATTTCCAATGCTTCTTAAAACGCGATATCGCATCTCACTTCTATGTTTCATGGTAAGATATAATATGATTTGCGAAGTGTCATGTATTTCTCGTCTACACTTCAAATGAATGTAAATGCCACACTTCCCTGATAGGAAATAGCGTCTGCAGATGTCCAGGTATCGTAGCAATAGAGTTCTTATGATTCTTAAAACGCGATATCGCATCTCATTTCTATATTTCATGGTAAGATATAATATGATTTGCGAAGTGTTATGTATTCCTCGTCTACACTTCAAATGAATGTAAATGCGACACTTCCTTGCAAGGAAATAGCGTTTGCAAAGGTCTACCTATCGTAGCAATAGAGTTCTTATGCTTCTTAAAACGCGATATCGCATCTCATTTCTATGATTCATGGTAAGATATAATATGATTTGCGAAGTGACATGTATTCCTCGTCTACACTTCAAATGAATGTAAATGCGACACTTCCTTGCAAGGAAATAGCGTTTGCAGATGTCTACGTATCGTAGCAATAGATTTCTTATGATTCTTAAAACGCGATATCGCATCACATTTCAATGTTTCATGGTAAGATATAATATGATTTGCGAAGTGTTATGTATTCCTCGTCTACACTTCAAATGAATGTAAATGCGACACTTCCTTGCAAGGAAATAGCGTTTGCAGATGTCTACGTATCGTAGCAATAGTGTTCTTATGATTTTTAAAACGCGATATCGCATCTCATTTCTATGTTTCATGGTACGATATAATATGATTTGCGAAGTGTCATGTATTCCTCGTCTACGCTTCAAATGAATGTAAATGCGACACTTCCTTGCAAGGAAATAGCGTTTGCAAACGTCTACCTACCGCAGCAATAGAGTTCTAATGCTTCTTAAAACGCGATATCGCATCTCATTTCTATATTTCATGGTAAGATATAATATGATTTGCGAACTGTTATGTATTCCTCGTCTACACTTCAAATGAATGTAAATGAGACACTTCCTTGCAAGGAAATAGCGTTTGCAGATGTCTACGTATCGTAGCAATAGAGATCTTATGATTCTTAAAACGCGATATCGCATCTCATTTCTATGTTTCATGGTAAGGTATAATATGATTTGCGAAGTGTTATGTATTCCTCGTCTACACTTCAAATGAATGTAAATGCGACACTTCCTTGCAAGGAAATAGCGTTTGCGAATGTCTATCTATCGTAGCAATAGTGTTCCAATGCTTCTTAAAACGCGATATCGCATCTCATTTCTATGTTTCATGGTAAGATATAATATGATTTGCGAAGTGTTATGTATTCCTCGTCTACACTTCAAATGAATGTGAATGCGACACTTCCTCGCTAGGAAATAGCGTTTGCAGTTGTCTACGTATCGTAGCAATAGATTTCCAATGCTTCTTAAAACGCGATATCGCATCTCACTTCTATGTTTCATGGTAAGATATAATATGATTTGCGAAGTGTCATGTATTTCTCGTCTACACTTCAAATGAATGTAAATGCCACACTTCCCTGATAGGAAATAGCGTCTGCAGATGACCAGGTATCGTAGCAATAGAGTTCTTATGATTCTTAAAACGCGATATCGCATCTCATTTCTATGTTTCATGGTAAGATATAAAATGATTTCCGAAGTGTTATGTATTCCTCGTCTACACTTCAAATGAATGTAAATGCGACACTTCCTTGCAAGGAAATAGCGTTTGCAAACGTCTACCTATCGTAGCAATAGAGTTCTAATGCTTCTTAAAACGCGATATCGCATCTCATTTCTATATTTCATGGTAAGGTATAATATGATTTGCGAAGTGTTATGTATTCCTCGTCTACACTTCAAATGAATGTAAATGCGACACTT
This sequence comes from Xylocopa sonorina, assembly GCF_050948175.1. NCBI lineage: Eukaryota > Metazoa > Arthropoda > Insecta > Hymenoptera > Apidae > Xylocopa > Xylocopa sonorina. The sequence continues at coordinate 561,216 of NW_027490171.1, forward strand.
CCTTGCAAGGAAATAGCGTTTGCAGATGTCTACGTATCGTAGCAATAGAGTTCTTATGAGTTTTAAAACGCGATATCGCATCTCATTTCTATGTTTCATGGTACGATATAATATGATTTGCGAAGTGTCATGTATTCCTCGTCTACACTTTAAATGAATGTAAATGCGACACTTCCTTGCAAGGAAATAGCGTTTGCAAACGTCTACCTACCGCAGCAATAGAGTTCTAATGCTTCTTAAAACGCGATATCGCATCCCATTTCTATATTTCATGGTAAGATGTAATATGATTTGCGAAGTGTTATGTATTCCTCGCCTACACTTCAAATGAATGTAAATGAGACACTTCCTTGCAAGGAAATAGCGTTTGCAGATGTCTACGTATCGTAGCAATAGAGTTCTTATGATTCTTAAAACGCGATATCGCATCTCATTTCTATGTTTCATGGTAGGGTATAATATGATTTGCGAAGTGCTATGTATTCCTCGTCTACACTTCAAATGAATGTGAATGCGACACTTCCTCGCTAGGAAATAGCGTTTGCAGTTGTCTACGTATCGTAGCAATAGATTTCCAATGCTTCTTAAAACGCGATATCGCATCTCACTTCTATGTTTCATGGTAAGATATAATATGATTTGCGAAGTGTCATGTATTTCTCGTCTACACTTCAAATGAATGTAAATGCCACACTTCCCTGATAGGAAATAGCGTCTGCAGATGTCCAGGTATCGTAGCAATAGAGTTCTTATGATTCTTAAAACGCGATATCGCATCTCATTTCTATGTTTCATGGTAAGATATAAAATGATTTCCGAAGTGTTATGTATTCCTCGTCTACACTTCAAATGAATGTAAATGCGACACTTCCTTGCAAGGAAATAGCGTTTGCAAACGTCTACCTATCGTAGCAATAGAGTTCTAATGCTTCTTAAAACGCGATATCGCATCTCATTTCTATATTTCATGGTAAGGTATAATATGATTTGCGAAGTGTTATGTATTCCTCGTCTACACTTCAAATGAATGTAAATGCGACACTTCCTTGCAAGGAAATAGCGTTTGCAGATGTCTACGTATCGTAGCAATAGAGTTCTTATGATTTTTAAAACGCGATACCGCATCTCATTTCTATGTTTCATGGTACGATATAATATGATTTGCGAAGTGTCATGTATTCCTCGTCTACACTTCAAATGAATGTAAATGCGACACTTCCTTGCAAGGAAATAGCGTTTGCAAACGTCTACCTACCGCAGCAATAGAGTTCTAATGCTTCTTAAAACGCGATATCGCATCTCATTTCTATATTTCATGGTAAGATATAATACGATTTGCGAAGTGTTATGTATTCCTCGTCTACACTTCAAATGAATGTAAATGAGACACTTCCTTGCAAGGAAATAGCGTTTGCAGATGTCTACGTATCGTAGCAATAGAGTTCTTATGATTCTTAAAACGCGATATCGCATCTCATTTCTATGTTTCATGGTAAGGTATAATATGATTTGCGAAGTGTTATGTATTCCTCGTCTACACTTCAAATGAATGTAAATGCGACACTTCCTTGCAAGGAAATAGCGTTTGCGAATGTCTATCTATCGTAGCAATAGAGTTCCAATGCTTCTTAAAACGCGATATCGCATCTCATTTCTATGTTTCATGGTAAGATATAATATGATTTGCGAAGTGTTATGTATTCCTCGTCTACACTTCAAATGAATGTGAATGCGACACTTCCTCGCTAGGAAATAGCGTTTGCAGTTGTCTACGTATCGTAGCAATAGATTTCCAATGCTTCTTAAAACGCGATATCGCATCTCACTTCTATGTTTCATGGTAAGATATAATATGAATTGCGAAGTGTCATGTATTTCTCGTCTACACTTCAAATGAATGTAAATGCCACACTTCCCTGATAGGAAATAGCGTCTGCAGATGTCCAGGTATCGTAGCAATAGAGTTCTTATGATTCTTAAAACGCGATATCGCATCTCATTTCTATGTTTCATGGTAAGATATAAAATGATTTCCGAAGTGTTATGTATTCCTCGTCTACACTTCAAATGAATGTAAATGCGACACTTCCTTGCAAGGAAATAGCGTTTGCAAACGTCTACCTATCGTAGCAATAGAGTTCTAATGCTTCTTAAAACGCGATATCGCATCTCATTTCTATATTTCATGGTAAGGTATGATATGATTTGCGAAGTGTTATGTATTCCTCGTCAACACTTCAAATGAATGTAAATGCGACACTTCCTTGCAAGGAAATAGCGTTTGCAAACGTCTACCTACCGCAGCAATAGAGTTCTAATGCTTCTTAAAACGCGATATCGCATCTCATTTCTATATTTCATGGTAAGATATAATACGATTTGCGAAGTGTTATGTATTCCTCGTCTACACTTCAAATGAATGTAAATGAGACACTTCCTTGCAAGGAAATAGCGTTTGCAGATGTCTACGTATCGTAGCAATAGAGTTCTTGTAATTCTTAAAACGCGATATCGCATCTCATTTCTATGTTTCATGGTAAGGTATAATATGATTTGCGAAGTGTTATGTATTCCTCGTCTACACTTCAAATGAATGTAAATGCGACACTATCTTGCAAGGAAATAGCGTTTGCGAATGTCTATCTATCGTAGCAATAGAGTTCTTATGATTCCTAAAACGCGATATCGCATCTCATTTCTATGTTTCATGGTAAGATATAAAATGATTTCGGAAGTGTTATGTATTCCTCGTCTACACTTCAAATGAATGTAAATGCGACACTTCCTTGCAAGGAAATAGCGTGTGCAAACGTCTACCTACCGTAGCAATAGAGTTCTAATGCTTCTTAAAACGCGATATCGCATCACATTTCTATGTTTCATGGTAAGATATAATATGATTTGCGAAGTGTTATGTATTCCTCGTCTACACTTCAAATGAATGTAAATGAGACACTTCCTTCCAAGGAAATAGCGTTTGCAGATGTCTACGTATCGTAGCAATAGAGTTCTTATGATTCTTAAAACGCGATATCGCATCTCATTTCTATGTTTCATGGTAAGGTATAATTTGATTTGCGAAGTTTTATGTATTCCTCGTCTACACTTCAAATGAATGTAAATGCGACACTTCCTTGCAAGGAATTAGGGTTTGCAGATGTCTACGTATCGTAGCAATAGAGTTCTTATGAATATTAAAAAGCGATATCGCATCACATTTCTATGTTTCATGGTAAGGTATAGTATGATTTGCGAAGTGTTATGTATTCCTCGTCTACACTTCAAATGAATGTAAATGCGACACTTCCTTGCAAGGAAATAGCGTTTGCAGATGTCTACGTATCGTAGCAATAGTGTTCTTATGATTTTTAAAACGCGATATCGCATCCCATTTCTATGTTTCATGGTACGATATAATATGATTTGCGAAGTGTCATGTATTCCTCGTCTACACTTCAAATGAATGTAAATGCGACACTTCCTTGCAAGGAAATAGCGTTTGCAAACGTCTACCTACCGCAGCAATAGAGTTCTAATGCTTCTTAAAACGCGATATCGCATCTCATTTCTATATTTCATGGTAAGATATAATATGATTTGCGAACTGTTATGTATTCCTCGTCTACACTTCAAATGAATGTAAATGAGACACTTCCTTGCAAGGAAATAGCGTTTGCAGATGTCTACGTATCGTAGCAATAGAGATCTTATGATTCTTAAAACGCGATATCGCATCTCATTTCTATGTTTCATGGTAAGGTATAATATGATTTGCGAAGTGTTATGTATTCCTCGTCTACACTTCAAATGAATGTAAATGCGACACCTCCTTGCAAGGAAATAGCGTTCGCGAATGTCTATCTATCGTAGCAATAGAGTTCCAATGCTTCTTAAAACGCGATATCGCATCTCATTTCTATGTTTCATGGTAAGATATAATATGATTTGCGAAGTGTTATGTATTCCTCGTCTACACTTCAAATGAATGTGAATGCGACACTTCCCTGCAAGGAAATAGCGTTTGCAGATGTCTACGTATCGTAGCAATGTAGTTCTTATGATTCTTAAAACGCGATATCGCATCTCACTTCTATGTTTCATGGTAATGTATAATATGATTTGCGAAGTGTTATGTATTCCTCGTCTACACTTCAAATCAATGTAAATGCGACACTTCCTTGCAAGGAAATAGCGTTTGCAAACGTCTACCTATCGTAGCAATAGAGTTCTTATGCTTCTTAAAACGCGATATCGCATCTCATTTCTATATTTCATGGTAAGATATAATTTGATTTGCGAAGTGTCATGTATTCCTCGTCTACACTTCAAATGAATGTAAATGCGACACTTCCTTGCAAGGAAATAGCGTTTGCAGATGTCTATGTATCGTAGCAATAGATTTCTAATGCTTCTTAAAACGCGATTTCGCATCTCATTTCTATGTTTCATGGTAAGATATAATATGATTTGCGAAGTGTCATGTATTCCTCGTCTATACTTCAAATGAATGTAAATGCGACACTTCCTTGCAAGGAATTAGCGTTTGCAGATGTCTACGTATCGTAGCAATAGAGTTCTTATGATTTTTAAAACGCGATATCGCATCTCATTTCTATGTTTCATGGTAAGATATAATATGATTTGCGAAGTGTCATGTATTCCTCGTCTACACTTCAAATGAATGTAAATGCGACACTTCCTTGCAAGGAAATAGCGTTTGCAGATGTCTACGTATCGAAGCAATAGGGTTCAAATGCTTCTTAAAACGAGATATTGCATCTCATATCTATGTTTCATGATAAGATATAATATTCATTGCGAAGTGTTATGCATTCCTCGTCTACGATTCATATGAATGTAAATGCGACACTTCCTTGCAAGGAAATAGCGTTTGCAGATGTCTATGTATCGTAGCAATAGATTTCTAATGCTTCTTAAAACGTGATATCGCATCTCATTTCTATGTTTCATGGTAAGATATAATATAATTTGCGAAGTGTCATGTATTCCTCGTCTACACTTCAAATGAATGTAAATGCGACACTTCCATGCAAGGAAATAGCGTTTGCAGAAATCTACGTATCGTAGCAATAAAGTTCTTATGATTCTTAAAACGCGATATCGCATCTCATTTCTATGTTTCATGGTAAGATATAATATGATTTGCGAAGTGTTATGTATTCCTCGTCTACACTTCAAATGAATGTAAATGCGACACTTACTTGCAAGGTATTAGCGATGCTGATGTCTAGGTATCGTAGCAATAGAGTTCTAATGCTTCTTAAAACGCGATATCGCATCTCATTTCTATGTTTCATGGTAAGATATAATATGATTTGCGAAGTGTTATGTATTCCTCGTCTACACTTCAAATGAATGTAAATGCGACACTTACTTGCAAGGAATTAGCGATTCAGATGTCTAGGTATCGTAGCAATAGAGTTCTTATGCTTCTTAAAACGCGATATCGCATCTCATTTCTATATTTCATGGTAAGATATAATTTGATTTGCGAAGTGTCATGTATTCCTCGTCTACACTTCAAATGAATGTAAATGCGACACTTCCTTGCAAGGAAATAGCGTTTGCAGATGTCTATGTATCGTAGCAATAGATTTCTAATGCTTCTTAAAACGCGATTTCGCATCTCATTTCTATGTTTCATGGTAAGATATAATATGATTTGCGACGTGTCATGTATTCCTCGTCTACACTCCAAATGAATGTAAATGCGACACTTCCTTGCAAGGAATTAGCGTTTACAGATGTCTACGTATCGTAGCAATAGAGTTCTTATGATTTTTAAAACGCGATATCGCATCTCATTTCTATGTTTCATGGTAAGATATAATATGATTTGCGAAGTGTCATGTATTCCTCGTCTACACTTCAAATAAATGTAAATGCGACACTTCCTTGCAAGGAAATAGCGTTTGCAAACGTCTACCTACCGTAGATATAGAGTTCTAATGCTTCTTAAAACGCGATATCGCATCTCATTTCTATATTTCATGGTAAGATATAATATGATTTGCGAAGTGTTATGTATTCCTCGTCTACACTTCAAATGAATGTAAATGAGACACTTCCCTGCAAGGAAATAGCGTTTGCAGATGTCTACGTATCGTAGCAATGTAGTTCTTATGATTCTTAAAACGCGATATCGCATCTCACTTCTATGTTTCATGGTAATGTATAATATGATTTGCGAAGTGTTATGTATTCCTCGTCTACACTTCAAATCAATGTAAATGCGACACTTCCTTGCAAGGAAATAGCGTTTGCAAACGTCTACCTATCGTAGCAATAGAGTTCTTATGCTTCTTAAAACGCGATATCGCATCTCATTTCTATATTTCATGGTAAGATATAATTTGATTTGCGAAGTGTCATGTATTCCTCGTCTACACTTCAAATGAATGTAAATGCGACACTTCCTTGCAAGGAAATAGCGTTTGCAGATGTCTATGTATCGTAGCAATAGATTTCTAATGCTTCTTAAAACGCGATTTCGCATCTCATTTCTATGTTTCATGGTAAGATATAATATGATTTGCGAAGTGTCATGTATTCCTCGTCTACACTTCAAATGAATGTAAATGCGACACTTCCTTGCAAGGAATTAGCGTTTGCAGATGTCTACGTATCGTAGCAATAGAGTTCTTATGATTTTTAAAACGCGATATCGCATCTCATTCCTATGTTTCATGGTAAGATATAATATGATTTGCGAAGTGTCATGTATTCCTCGTCTACACTTCAAATGAATGTAAATGCGACACTTCCTTGCAAGGAAATAGCGTTTGCAGATGTCTACGTATCGTAGCAATGGAGTTCTTATGATTCTTAAAACGCGATATCGCATCTCATTTCTATGTTTCATGGTAAGATATAATATGATTTGCGAAGTGTTATGTATTCCTCGTCTACACTTCAAATGAATGTAAATGCGACACTTCCTTGCAAGGAAATAGCGCTTGCAAACGTCTACCTACCGTAGCAATAGAGTTCTAATGCTTCTTAAAACGCGATATCGCATCTGATTTCTATATTTCATGTTAAGGTATAATATGATTTGCGAAGTGTTATGTATTCCTCGTCTACACTTCAAATGAATGTAAATGCGACACTTCCTTGTAAGGAAGTAGCGTTTGCAGATGTCTACCTATCGTAGCAATAGAGTTCTAATGCTTCTTAAAACGCGATATCGCATCTCATTTCTATGTTTCATGGTAAGATATAATATGATTTGCGACGTGTTATGTATTCCTCGTCTACACTTCAAATGAATGTAAATGCGACACTTACTTGCAAGGAATTAGCGATTCAGATGTCTAGGTATCGTAGCAATAGAGTTCTTATGCTTCTTAAAACGCGATATCGGATCTCATTTCTATATTTCATGGTAAGATATAATTTGATTTGCGAAGTGTCATGTATTCCTCGTCTACACTTCAAATGAATGTAAATGCGACACTTCCTTGCAAGGAAATAGCGTTTGCAGATGTCTATGTATCGTAGCAATAGATTTCTAATGCTTCTTAAAACGCGATTTCGCATCTCATTTCTATGTTTCATGGTAAGATATAATATGATTTGCGACGTGTCATGTATTCCTCGTCTACACTCCAAATGAATGTAAATGCGACACTTCCTTGCAAGGAATTAGCGTTTACAGATGTCTACGTATCGTAGCAATAGAGTTCTTATGATTTTTAAAACGCGATATCGCATCTCGTTTCTATGTTTCATGGTAAGATATAATATGATTTGCGAAGTGTCATGTATTCCTCGTCTACACTTCAAATAAATGTAAATGCGACACTTCCTTGCAAGGAAATAGCGTTTGCAAACGTCTACCTACCGTAGCAATAGGGTTCTAATGCTTCTTAAAACGCGATATCGCATCTCATTTCTATATTTCATGGTAAGATATAATATGATTTGCGAAGTGTTATGTATTCCTCGTCTACACTTCAAATGAATGTAAATGAGACACTTCCCTGCAAGGAAATAGCGTTTGCAGATGTCTACGTATCGTAGCAATGTAGTTCTTATGATTCTTAAAACGCGATATCGCATCTCACTTCTATGTTTCATGGTAATGTATAATATGATTTGCGAAGTGTTATGTATTCCTCGTCTACACTTCAAATCAATGTAAATGCGACACTTCCTTGCAAGGAAATAGCGTTTGCAAACGTCTACCTATCGTAGCAATAGAGTTCTTATGCTTCTTAAAACGCGATATCGCATCTCATTTCTATATTTCATGGTAAGATATAATTTGATTTGCGAAGTGTCATGTATTCCTCGTCTACACTTCAAATGAATGTAAATGCGACACTTCCTTGCAAGGAAATAGCGTTTGCAGATGTCTATGTATCGTAGCAATAGATTTCTAATGCTTCTTAAAACGCGATTTCGCATCTCATTTCTATGTTTCATGGTAAGATATAATATGATTTGCGAAGTGTCATGTATTCCTCGTCTACACTTCAAATGAATGTAAATGCGACACTTCCTTGCAAGGAATTAGCGTTTGCAGATGTCTACGTATCGTAGCAATAGAGTTCTTATGATTTTTAAAACGCGATATCGCATCTCATTTCTATGTTTCATGGTAAGATATAATATGATTTGCGAAGTGTCATGTATTCCTCGTCTACACTTCAAATGAATGTAAATGCGACACTTCCTTGCAAGGAAATAGCGTTTGCAGATGTCTACGTATCGAAGCAATAGGGTTCAAATGCTTCTTAAAACGAGATATTGCATCTCATATCTATGTTTCATGATAAGATATAATATTCATTGCGAAGTGTTATGCATTCCTCGTCTACGATTCATATGAATGTAAATGCGACACTTCCTTGCAAGGAAATAGCGTTTGCAGATGTCTACGTATCGTAGCAATAGAGTTCTTATGATTCTTAAAACGCGATATCGCATCTCATTTCTATGTTTCATGGTAAGATATAATATGATTTGCGAAGTGTTATGTATTCCTCGTCTACACTTCAAATGAATGTAAATGCGACACTTCCTTGCAAGGAATTAGCGTTTGCAGATGTCTACGTATCGTAGCAATAGAGTTCTTATGATTTTTAAAACGCGATATCGCATCTCATTTCTATGTTTCATGGTAAGATATAATATGATTTGCGAAGTGTCATGTATTCCTCGTCTACACTTCAAATGAATGTAAATGCGACACTTCCTTGCAAGGAAATAGCGTTTGCAGATGTCTACGTATCGAAGCAATAGAGTTCAAATGCTTCTTAAAACGAGATATTGCATCTCATATCTATGTTTCATGATAAGATATAATATTCATTGCGAAGTGTTATGCATTCCTCGTCTACGATTCATATGAATGTAAATGCGACACTTCCTTGCAAGGAATTAGCGATGCAGATGTCTAGGTATCGTAGCAATAGAGTTCTTATGATTCTTAAAACGCGATATCGCATCTCATTTCTATGTTTCATGGTAAGGTATAATATGATTTGCGAAGTGTTATGTATTCCTCGTCTACACTTCAAATGAATGTAAATGCGACACTTCCTTGCAAGGAAATAGCGTTTGCAGATGTCTATGTATCGTAGCAATAGATTTCTAATGCTTCTTAAAACGTGATATCGCATCTCATTTCTATGTTTCATGGTAAGATATAATATAATTTGCGAAGTGTCATGTATTCCTCGTCTACACTTCAAATGAATGTAAATGCGACACTTCCATGCAAGGAAATAGCGTTTGCAGAAATCTACGTATCGTAGCAATAAAGTTCTTATGATTCTTAAAACGCGATATCGCATCTCATTTCTATGTTTCATGGTAAGATATAATATGATTTGCGAAGTGTTATGTATTCCTCGTCTACACTTCAAATGAATGTAAATGCGACACTTACTTGCAAGGTATTAGCGATGCTGATGTCTAGGTATCGTAGCAATAGAGTTCTAATGCTTCTTAAAACGCGATATCGCATCTCATTTCTATGTTTCATGGTAAGATATAATATGATTTGCGAAGTGTTATGTATTCCTCGTCTACACTTCAAATGAATGTAAATGCGACACTTACTTGCAAGGAATTAGCGATTCAGATGTCTAGGTATCGTAGCAATAGAGTTCTTATGCTTCTTAAAACGCGATATCGCATCTCATTTCTATATTTCATGGTAAGATATAATTTGATTTGCGAAGTGTCATGTATTCCTCGTCTACACTTCAAATGAATGTAAATGCGACACTTCCTTGCAAGGAAATAGCGTTTGCAGATGTCTATGTATCGTAGCAATAGATTTCTAATGCTTCTTAAAACGCGATTTCGCATCTCATTTCTATGTTTCATGGTAAGATATAATATGATTTGCGACGTGTCATGTATTCCTCGTCTACACTCCAAATGAATGTAAATGCGACACTTCCTTGCAAGGAATTAGCGTTTACAGATGTCTACGTATCGTAGCAATAGAGTTCTTATGATTTTTAAAACGCGATATCGCATCTCATTTCTATGTTTCATGGTAAGATATAATATGATTTGCGAAGTGTCATGTATTCCTCGTCTACACTTCAAATAAATGTAAATGCGACACTTCCTTGCAAGGAAATAGCGTTTGCAAACGTCTACCTACCGTAGATATAGAGTTCTAATGCTTCTTAAAACGCGATATCGCATCTCATTTCTATATTTCATGGTAAGATATAATATGATTTGCGAAGTGTTATGTATTCCTCGTCTACACTTCAAATGAATGTAAATGAGACACTTCCCTGCAAGGAAATAGCGTTTGCAGATGTCTACGTATCGTAGCAATGTAGTTCTTATGATTCTTAAAACGCGATATCGCATCTCACTTCTATGTTTCATGGTAATGTATAATATGATTTGCGAAGTGTTATGTATTCCTCGTCTACACTTCAAATCAATGTAAATGCGACACTTCCTTGCAAGGAAATAGCGTTTGCAAACGTCTACCTATCGTAGCAATAGAGTTCTTATGCTTCTTAAAACGCGATATCGCATCTCATTTCTATATTTCATGGTAAGATATAATTTGATTTGCGAAGTGTCATGTATTCCTCGTCTACACTTCAAATGAATGTAAATGCGACACTTCCTTGCAAGGAAATAGCGTTTGCAGATGTCTATGTATCGTAGCAATAGATTTCTAATGCTTCTTAAAACGCGATTTCGCATCTCATTTCTATGTTTCATGGTAAGATATAATATGATTTGCGAAGTGTCATGTATTCCTCGTCTACACTTCAAATGAATGTAAATGCGACACTTCCTTGCAAGGAATTAGCGTTTGCAGATGTCTACGTATCGTAGCAATAGAGTTCTTATGATTTTTAAAACGCGATATCGCATCTCATTCCTATGTTTCATGGTAAGATATAATATGATTTGCGAAGTGTCATGTATTCCTCGTCTACACTTCAAATGAATGTAAATGCGACACTTCCTTGCAAGGAAATAGCGTTTGCAGATGTCTACGTATCGTAGCAATGGAGTTCTTATGATTCTTAAAACGCGATATCGCATCTCATTTCTATGTTTCATGGTAAGATATAATATGATTTGCGAAGTGTTATGTATTCCTCGTCTACACTTCAAATGAATGTAAATGCGACACTTCCTTGCAAGGAAATAGCGCTTGCAAACGTCTACCTACCGTAGCAATAGAGTTCTAATGCTTCTTAAAACGCGATATCGCATCTGATTTCTATATTTCATGTTAAGGTATAATATGATTTGCGAAGTGTTATGTATTCCTCGTCTACACTTCAAATGAATGTAAATGCGACACTTCCTTGTAAGGAAGTAGCGTTTGCAGATGTCTACCTATCGTAGCAATAGAGTTCTAATGCTTCTTAAAACGCGATATCGCATCTCATTTCTATGTTTCATGGTAAGATATAATATGATTTGCGACGTGTTATGTATTCCTCGTCTACACTTCAAATGAATGTAAATGCGACACTTACTTGCAAGGAATTAGCGATGCAGATGTCTAGGTATCCTAGCAATAGAGTTCTTATGATTCTTAAAACGCGATATCGCATCTCATTTCTATGTTTCATGGTAAGGTATAATATGATTTGCGAAGTGTTATGTATTCCTCGTCTACACTTCAAATGAATGTAAATGCGACACTTCCTTGCAAGGAAATAGCGTTTGCAGATGTCTATGTATCGTGGCAATAGATTTCTAATGCTTCTTAAAACGTGATATCGCATCTCATTTCTATGTTTCATGGTAAGATATAATATAATTTGCGAAGTGTCATGTATTCCTAGTCTACACTTCAAATGAATGTAAATGCGACACTTCCATGCAAGGAAATAGCGTTTGCAGAAATCTACGTATCGTAGCAATAGAGTTCTTATGATTCTTAAAACGCGATTTCGCATCTCATTTCTATGTTTCATGGTAAGATATAATATGATTTGCGAAGTGTCATGTATTCCTCGTCTACACTTCAAATAAATGTAAATGCGACACTTCCTTGCAAGGAAATAGCGTTTGCAAACGTCTACCTACCGTAGCAATAGAGTTCTAATGCTTCTTAAAACGCGATATCGCATCTCATTTCTACATTTCATGGTAAGATATAATATGATTTGCGATGTGTTATGCATTCCTCGTCTACGATTCAAATGAATGTAAATGCTACACTTCCTTGCAAGGAAATAGCGTTTGCAGGTGTCTACGTACCGTAGCAATAGAGTTCTTATGATTCTTAAAACGCGATATCGCATCTCACTTCTATGTTTCATGGTAAGGTATAATATGATTTGCGAAGTGTCATGTATTCCTCGTCTACACTTCAAATGAATGTAAATGCGACACTACCTTGCTAGGAAATAGCGTCTGCAGATGTCTAGGTATCGCAGCAATAGAGTTCCAATGCTTCTTAAAACGCGATATCGCATCTCATTTCTATGTTTCATGGTAAGATATAATATGATTTGCGAAGTGTTATGTATTCCTCGTCTACACTTCAAATGAATGTGAATGCGACAGTTCCTCGCTAGGAAATAGCGTTTGCAGTTGTCTACGTATCGTAGCAATAGATTTCCAATGCTTCTTAAAACGCGATATCGCATCTCACTTCTATGTTTCATGGTAAGATATAATATGATTTGCGAAGTGTCATGTATTTCTCGTCTACACTTCAAATGAATGGAAATGCCACACTTCCCTGATAGGAAATAGCGTCTGCAGATGTCCAGGTATCGTAGCAATAGAGTTCTTATGATTCTTAAAACGCGATATCGCATCTCATTTCTATGTTTCATGGTAAGATATAAAATGATTTCCGAAGTGTTATGTATTCCTCTTCTACACTTCAAATGAATGTAAATGCGACACTTCCCTGCAAGGAAATAGCGTTTGCAAACGTCTACCTATCGTAGCAATAGAGTTCTTATGCTTCTTAAAACGCGATATCGCATCTCATTTCTATATTTCATGGTAAGATATAATTTGATTTGCGAAGTGTCATGTATTCCTCGTCTACACTTCAAATGAATGTAAATGCGACACTTCCTTGCAAGGAAATAGCGTTTGCAGATGTCTATGTATCGTAGCAATAGATTTCTAATGCTTCTTAAAACGCGATTTCGCATCTCATTTCTATGTTTCATGGTAAGATATAATATGATTTGCGACGTGTCATGTATTCCTCGTCTACACTTCAAATGAATGTAAATGCGACACTTCCTTGCAAGGAAATAGCGTTTGCAGATGTCTATGTATCGTAGCAATAGATTTCTAATGCTTCTTAAAACGCGATTTCGCATCTCATTTCTATGTTTCATGGTAAGATATAATATGATTTGCGACGTGTCATGTATTCCTCGTCTACACTTCAAATGAATGTAAATGCGACACTTCCTTGCAAGGAAATAGCGTTTGCAGATGTCTATGTATCGTAGCAATAGATTTCTAATGCTTCTTAAAACGTGATATCGCATCTCATTTCTATGTTTCATGGTAAGATATAATATGATTTGCGAAGTGTCATGTATTCCTCGTCTACACTTCAAATGAATGTAAATGCGACACTTCCATGCAAGGAAATAGCGTTTGCAGATGTCTACGTATCGTAGCAATAGAGTTCTAATGCTTCTTAAAACGCGATATCGCATCTGAATTCTATTTTTCATGTTAAGGTATAATATGATTTGCGAAGTGTTATGTATTCCTCGTCTACATTTCAAATGAATGTAAATGCGACACTTCCTTGTAAGGAAGTAGCGTTTGCAGATGTCTACCTATCGTAGCAATAGAGTTCTAATGCTTCTTAAAACGCGATATCGCATCTCATTTCTATGTTTCATGGTAAGATATAATATGATTTGCGACGTGTTATGTATTCCTCGTCTACACTTCAAATGAATGTAAATGCGACACATACTTGCAAGGAATTAGCGATGCAGATGTCTAGGTATCGTAGCAATAGAGTTCTTATGATTCTTAAAACGCGATATCGCATCTCATTTCTATGTTTCATGGTAAGGTATAATATGATTTGCGAAGTGTTATGTATTCCTCGTCTACACTTCAAATGAATGTAAATGCGACACTTCCTTGCAAGGAAATAGCGTTTGCAGATGTCTATGTATCGTAGCAATAGATTTCTAATGCTTCTTAAAACGCGATATCGCATCTCATTTCTATGTTTCATGGTAAGATATAATATGATTTGCGAAGTGTCATGTATTCCTCGTCTACACTTCAAATGAATGTAAATGCGACACTACCTTGCTAGGAAGTAGCGTCTGTAGATGTCTAGGTATCGCAGCAATAGAGTTCTAATGCTCCTTAAAACGCGATATCGCATCTCATTTCTATGTTTCATGGTAAGATATAATATGATTTGCGAAGTGTTATGTATTCCTCGTCTACACTTCAAATGAATGTGAATGCGACAGTTCCTCGCTAGGAAATAGCGTTTGCAGTTGTCTACGTATCGTAGCAATAGATTTCCAATGCTTCTTAAAACGCGATATCGCATCTCACTTCTATGTTTCATGGTAAGATATAATATGATTTGCGAAGTGTCATGTATTTCTCGTCTACACTTCAAATGAATGTAAATGCCACACTTCCCTGATAGGAAATAGCGTCTGCAGATGTCCAGGTATCGTAGCAATAGAGTTCTTATGATTCTTAAAACGCGATATCGCATCTCATTTCTATGTTTCATGGTAAGATATAAAATGATTTCCGAAGTGTTATGTATTCCTCTTCTACACTTCAAATGAATGTAAATGCGACACTTCCTTGCAAGGAAATAGCGTTTGCAAACGTCTACCTATCGTAGCAATAGAGTTCTTATGCTTCTTAAAACGCGATATCGCATCTCATTTCTATATTTCATGGTAAGATATAATTTGATTTGCGAAGTGTCATGTATTCCTCGTCTACACTTCAAATGAATGTAAATGCGACACTTCCTTGCAAGGAAATAGCGTTTGCAGATGTCTGTGTATCGTAGCAATAGATTTCTAATGCTTCTTAAAACGCGATTTCGCATCTCATTTCTATGTTTCATGGTAAGATATAATATGATTTGCGACGTGTCATGTATTCCTCGTCTACACTTCAAATGAATGTAAATGCGACACTTCCTTGCAAGGAATTAGCGTTTGCAGATGTCTACGTATCGTAGCAATAGAGTTCTTATGATTTTTAAAACGCGATATCGCATCTCATTTCTATGTTTCATGGTAAGATATAATATGATTTGCGAAGTGTCATGTATTCCTCGTCTACACTTCAAATGAATGTAAATGCGACACTTCCTTGCAAGGAATTAGCGTTTGCAGATGTCTACGTATCGTAGCAATAGCATTCTTATGATTTTTAAAACGCGATATCGCATCTCATTTCTATGTTACATGGTAAGATATAATATGATTTGCGAAGTGTCATGTATTCCTCGTCTACACTTCAAATGAATGTAAATGCGACACTTCCTTGCAAGGAAATAGCGTTTGCAGATGTCTACGTATCGTAGCAATAGTGCTCTTATGATTCTTAAAACGCGATATCGCATCTCATTTCTATATTTCATGGTAAGATATAATTTGATTTGCGAAGTGTCATGTATTCCTCGTCTACACTTCAAATGAATGTAAATGCGACACTTCCTTTCAAGGAAATAGCGTTTGCAGATGTCTATGTATCGTAGCAATAGATTTCTAATGCTTCTTAAAACGCGATTTCGCATCTCATTTCTATGTTTCATGGTAAGATATAATATGATTTGCGACGTGTCATGTATTCCTCGTCTACACTTCAAATGAACGTAAATGCGACACTTCCTTGCAAGGAATTAGCGTTTGCAGATGTCTACGTATCGTAGCAATAGAGTTCTTATGATTTTTAAAACGCGATATCGCATCTCATTTCTATGTTTCATGGTAAGATATAATATGATTTGCGAAGTGTCATGTATTCCACGTCTACACTTCAAATGAATGTAAATGCGACACTACCTTGCTAGGAAATAGCGTCTGCAGATGTCTAGGTATCGCAGCAATAGAGTTCCAATGCTTCTTAAAACGCGATATCGCATCTCATTTCTATGTTTCATGGTAAGATATAATATGATTTGCGAAGTGTTATGTATTCCTCGTCTACACTTCAAATGAATGTGAATGCGACAGTTCCTCGCTAGGAAATAGCGTTTGCAGTTGTCTACGTATCGTAGCAATAGATTTCCAATGCTTCTTAAAACGCGACATCGCATCTCACTTCTATGTTTCATGGTAAGATATAATATGATTTGCGAAGTGTCATGTATTTCTCGTCTACACTTCAAATGAATGTAAATGCCACACTTCCCTGATAGGAAATAGCGTCTGCAGATGTCCAGGTATCGTAGCAATAGAGTTCTTATGATTCTTAAAACGCGATATCGCATCTCATTTCTATGTTTCATGGTAAGATATAAAATGATTTCCGAAGTGTTATGTATTCCTCTTCTACACTTCAAATGAATGTAAATGCGACACTTCCTTGCAAGGAAATAGCGTTTGCAAACGTCTACCTATCGTAGCAATAGAGTTCTTATGCTTCTTAAAACGCGATATCGCATCTCATTTCTATATTTCATGGTAAGATATAATTTGATTTGCGAAGTGTCATGTATTCCTCGTCTACACTTCAAATGAATGTAAATGCGACACTTCCTTGCAAGGAAATAGCGTTTGCAGATGTCTGTGTATCGTAGCAATAGATTTCTAATGCTTCTTAAAACGCGATTTCGCATCTCATTTCTATGTTTCATGGTAAGATATAATATGATTTGCGACGTGTCATGTATTCCTCGTCTACACTTCAAATGAATGTAAATGCGACACTTCCTTGCAAGGAAATAGCGTTTGCAGATGTCTACGTATCGTAGCAATAGTGCTCTTATGATTCTTAAAACGCGATATCGCATCTCATTTCTATATTTCATGGTAAGATATAATTTGATTTGCGAAGTGTCATGTATTCCTCGTCTACACTTCAAATGAATGTAAATGCGACACTTCCTTGCAAGGAAATAGCGTTTGCAGATGTCTATGTATCGTAGCAATAGATTTCTAATGCTTCTTAAAACGCGATTTCGCATCACATTTCTATGCTTCATGGTAAGATATAATATGATTTGCGACGTGTCATGTATTCCTCGTCTACACTTCAAATGAATGTAAATGCGACACTTCCTTGCAAGGAAATAGCGTTTGCAGATGTCTACGTATCGTAGCAATAGTGCTCTTATGATTCTTAAAACGCGATATCGCATCTCATTTCTATGTTTCATGGTAAGGTATAATATAATTTGCGAAGTGTTATGTATTCCTCGTCTACACTTCAAATGAATGTAAATGCGACACTTCCTTGCCAGGAAATAGCGTTTGCAGATGTCTATGTATCGTAGCAATAGATTTCTAATGCTTCTTAAAACGTGATATCGCATCTCATTTCTATGTTTCATGGTAAGATATAATATGATTTGCGAAGTGTCATGTATTCCTCGTCTACACTTCAAATGAATGTAAATGCGACACTTCCATGCAAGGAAATAGCGTTTGCAGATGTCTACGTATCGTAGCAATAGAGTTCTTATGATTCTTAAAACGTGATATCGCATCTCATTTCTATGTTTCATGGTAAGATATAATATGATTTGCGAAGTGTCATGTATTCCTCGTCTACACTTCAAATGAATGTAAATGCGACACTTCCATGCAAGGAAATAGCGTTTGCAGATGTCTACGTATCGTAGCAATAGAGTTCTTATGATTCTTAAAACGCGATATCGCATCTCATTTCTATATTTCATGGTAAGATATAATATGATTTGCGAAGTGTTATGTATTCCTCGTCTACACTTCAAATGAATGTAAATGCGACACTTCCTTGCAAGGAAATAGCGTTTGCAAACGTCCACCTACCGTAGCAATAGAGTTCTAATGCTTCTTAAAACGCGATATCGCATCTGATTTCTATATTTCATGTTAAGGTATAATATGATTTGCGAAGTGTTATGTATTCCTCGTCTACACTTCAAATGAATGTAAATGCGACACTTCCTTGTAAGGAAGTAGCGTTTGCAGATGTCTACCTATCGTAGCAATAGAGTTCTAATGCTTCTTAAAACGCGATATCGCATCTCATTTCTATGTTTCATGGTAAGATATAATATGATTTGCGACGTGTTATGTATTCCTCGTCTACACTTCAAATGAATGTAAATGCGACACATACTTGCAAGGAATTAGCGATGCAGATGTCTAGGTATCATAGCAATAGAGTTCTTATGATTCTTAAAACGCGATATCGCATCTCATTTCTATGTTTCATGGTAAGGTATAATATGATTTGCGAAGTGTTATGTATTCCTCGTCTACACTTCAAATGAATGTAAATGCGACACTTCCTTGCAAGGAAATAGCGTTTGCAGATGTCTATGTATCGTAGCAATAGATTTCTAATGCTTCTTAAAACGCGATATCGCATCTCATTTCTATGTTTCATGGTAAGATATAACATGATTTGCGAAGTGTCATGTATTCCTCGTCTACACTTCAAATGAATGTAAATGCGACACTACCTTGCTAGGAAGTAGCGTCTGTAGATGTCTAGGTATCGCAGCAATAGGGTTCTAATGCTCCTTAAAACGCGATATCGCATCTCATTTCTATGTTTCATGGTGAGATATAATATGATTTGCGAAGTGTTATGTATTCCTCGTCAACACTTCAAATGAATGTAAATGCGACACTTACTTGCAAGGTATTAGCGATGCAGATGTCTAGGTATCGTAGCAATAGAGTTCTTATGATTCTTAAAACGCGATATCGCATCTCATTTCTATGTTTCATGGTAAGGTATAATATGAATTGCGAAGTGTTATGTATTCCTCGTCTACACTTCAAATGAATGTAAATGCGACACTTCCTTGCAAGGAAATAGCGTTTGCAGATGTCTATGTATCGTAGCAATAGATTTCTAATGCTTCTTAAAACGTGATATCGCATCTCATTTCTATGTTTCATGGTAAGATATAATATAATTTGCGAAGTGTCATGTATTCCTCGTCTACACTTCAAATGAATGTAAATGCGACACTTCCATGCAAGGAAATAGCGTTTGCAGAAATCTACGTATCGTAGCAATAGAGTTCTTATGATTCTTAAAACGCGATATCGCATCTCATTTCTATGTTTCATGGTAAGATATAATATGATTTGCGAAGTGTTATGTATTCCTCGTCTACACTTCAAATGAATGTAAATGCAACACTTCCTTGCAAGGAAATAGCGTTTGCAGATGTCTACGTACCGTAGCAATAGAGTTCTTATGATTCTTAAAACGCGATATCGCATCTCACTTCTATGTTTCATGGTAAGATATAATATGATTTGCGAAGTGTCATGTATTCCTCGTCTACACTTCAAATGAATGTAAATGCGACACTTCCTTGCAAGGAATTAGCGTTTGCAGATGTCTACGTATCGTAGCAATAGAGTTCTTATGATTTTTAAAACGCGATATCGCATCTCATTTCTATGTTTCATGGTAAGATATAATATGATTTGCGAAGTGTCATGTATTCCTCGTCTACACTTCAAATGAATGTAAATGCGACACTTCCTTGCAAGGAATTAGCGTTTGCAGATGTCTACGTATCGTAGCAATAGCATTCTTATGATTTTTAAAACGCGATATCGCATCTCATTTCTATGTTTCATGGTAAGATATAATATGATTTGCGAAGTGTCATGTATTCCTCGTCTACACTTCAAATGAATGTAAATGCGACACTTCCTTGCAAGGAAATAGCGTTTGCAGATGTCTACGTATCGTAGCAATAGTGCTCTTATGATTCTTAAAACGCGATATCGCATCTCATTTCTATATTTCATGGTAAGATATAATTTGATTTGCGAAGTGTCATGTATTCCTCGTCTACACTTCAAATGAATGTAAATGCGACACTTCCTTTCAAGGAAATAGCGTTTGCAGATGTCTATGTATCGTAGCAATAGATTTCTAATGCTTCTTAAAACGCGATTTCGCATCTCATTTCTATGTTTCATGGTAAGATATAATATGATTTGCGACGTGTCATGTATTCCTCGTCTACACTTCAAATGAACGTAAATGCGACACTTCCTTGCAAGGAATTAGCGTTTGCAGATGTCTACGTATCGTAGCAATAGTGTTCTTATGATTTTTAAAACGCGATATCGCATCTCATTTCTATGTTTCATGGTAAGATATAATATGATTTGCGAAGTGTCATGTATTCCTCGTCTACACTTCAAATGAATGTAAATGCGACACTACCTTGCTAGGAAATAGCGTCTGCAGATGTCTAGGTATCGCAGCAATAGAGTTCCAATGCTTCTTAAAACGCGATATCGCATCTCATTTCTATGTTTCATGGTAAGATATAATATGATTTGCGAAGTGTTATGTATTCCTCGTCTACACTTCAAATGAATGTGAATGCGACAGTTCCTCGCTAGGAAATAGCGTTTGCAGTTGTCTACGTATCGTAGCAATAGATTTCCAATGCTTCTTAAAACGCGACATCGCATCTCACTTCTATGTTTCATGGTAAGATATAATATGATTTGCGAAGTGTCATGTATTTCTCGTCTACACTTCAAATGAATGTAAATGCCACACTTCCCTGATAGGAAATAGCGTCTGCAGATGTCCAGGTATCGTAGCAATAGAGTTCTTATGATTCTTAAAACGCGATATCGCATCTCATTTCTATGTTTCATGGTAAGATATAAAATGATTTCCGAAGTGTTATGTATTCCTCTTCTACACTTCAAATGAATGTAAATGCGACACTTCCTTGCAAGGAAATAGCGTTTGCAAACGTCTACCTATCGTAGCAATAGAGTTCTTATGCTTCTTAAAACGCGATATCGCATCTCATTTCTATATTTCATGGTAAGATATAATTTGATTTGCGAAGTGTCATGTATTCCTCGTCTACACTTCAAATGAATGTAAATGCGACACTTCCTTGCAAGGAAATAGCGTTTGCAGATGTCTGTGTATCGTAGCAATAGATTTCTAATGCTTCTTAAAACGCGATTTCGCATCTCATTTCTATGTTTCATGGTAAGATATAATATGATTTGCGACGTGTCATGTATTCCTCGTCTACACTTCAAATGAATGTAAATGCGACACTTCCTTGCAAGGAAATAGCGTTTGCAGATGTCTACGTATCGTAGCAATAGTGCTCTTATGATTCTTAAAACGCGATATCGCATCTCATTTCTATATTTCATGGTAAGATATAATTTGATTTGCGAAGTGTCATGTATTCCTCGTCTACACTTCAAATGAATGTAAATGCGACACTTCCTTGCAAGGAAATAGCGTTTGCAGATGTCTATGTATCGTAGCAATAGATTTCTAATGCTTCTTAAAACGCGATTTCGCATCACATTTCTATGCTTCATGGTAAGATATAATATGATTTGCGACGTGTCATGTATTCCTCGTCTACACTTCAAATGAATGTAAATGCGACACTTCCTTGCAAGGAAATAGCGTTTGCAGATGTCTACGTATCGTAGCAATAGTGCTCTTATGATTCTTAAAACGCGATATCGCATCTCATTTCTATGTTTCATGGTAAGGTATAATATAATTTGCGAAGTGTTATGTATTCCTCGTCTACACTTCAAATGAATGTAAATGCGACACTTCCTTGCCAGGAAATAGCGTTTGCAGATGTCTATGTATCGTAGCAATAGATTTCTAATGCTCCTTAAAACGTGATATCGCATCTCATTTCTATGTTTCATGGTAAGATATAATATGATTTGCGAAGTGTCATGTATTCCTCGTCTACACTTCAAATGAATGTAAATGCGACACTTCCATGCAAGGAAATAGCGTTTGCAGATGTCTACGTATCGTAGCAATAGAGTTCTTATGATTCTTAAAACGTGATATCGCATCTCATTTCTATGTTTCATGGTAAGATATAATATGATTTGCGAAGTGTCATGTATTCCTCGTCTACACTTCAAATGAATGTAAATGCGACACTTCCATGCAAGGAAATAGCGTTTGCAGATGTCTACGTATCGTAGCAACAGAGTTCTTATGATTCTTAAAACGCGATATCGCATCTCATTTCTATATTTCATGGTAAGATATAATATGATTTGCGAAGTGTTATGTATTCCTCGTCTACACTTCAAATGAATGTAAATGCGACACTTCCTTGCAAGGAAATAGCGTTTGCAAACGTCCACCTACCGTAGCAATAGAGTTCTAATGCTTCTTAAAACGCGATATCGCATCTGATTTCTATATTTCATGTTAAGGTATAATATGATTTGCGAAGTGTTATGTATTCCTCGTCTACACTTCAAATGAATGTAAATGCGACACTTCCTTGTAAGGAAGTAGCGTTTGCAGATGTCTACCTATCGTAGCAATAGAGTTCTAATGCTTCTTAAAACGCGATATCGCATCTCATTTCTATGTTTCATGGTAAGATATAATATGATTTGCGACGTGTTATGTATTCCTCGTCTACACTTCAAATGAATGTAAATGCGACACATACTTGCAAGGAATTAGCGATGCAGATGTCTAGGTATCATAGCAATAGAGTTCTTATGATTCTTAAAACGCGATATCGCATCTCATTTCTATGTTTCATGGTAAGGTATAATATGATTTGCGAAGTGTTATGTATTCCTCGTCTACACTTCAAATGAATGTAAATGCGACACTTCCTTGCAAGGAAATAGCGTTTGCAGATGTCTATGTATCGTAGCAATAGATTTCTAATGCTTCTTAAAACGCGATATCGCATCTCATTTCTATGTTTCATGGTAAGATATAACATGATTTGCGAAGTGTCATGTATTCCTCGTCTACACTTCAAATGAATGTAAATGCGACACTACCTTGCTAGGAAGTAGCGTCTGTAGATGTCTAGGTATCGCAGCAATAGGGTTCTAATGCTCCTTAAAACGCGATATCGCATCTCATTTCTATGTTTCATGGTGAGACATAATATGATTTGCGAAGTGTTATGTATTCCTCGTCTACACTTCAAATGAATGTAAATGCGACACTTACTTGCAAGGTATTAGCGATGCAGATGTCTAGGTATCGTAGCAATAGAGTTCTAATGCTTCTTAAAACGCGATATCGCATCTCATTTCTATGTTTCATGGTAAGATATAATATGATTTGCGAAGTGTTATGTATTCCTCGTCTACACTTCAAATGAATGTAAATGCGACACTTACTTGCAAGGAATTAGCGATTCAGATGTCTAGGTATCGTAGCAATAGAGTTCTTATGATTCTTAAAACGCGATATCGCATCTCATTTCTATGTTTCATGGTAAGGTATAATATGAATTGCGAAGTGTTATGTATTCCTCGTCTACACTTCAAATGAATGTAAATGCGACACTTCCTTGCAAGGAAATAGCGTTTGCAGATGTCTATGTATCGTAGCAATAGATTTCTAATGCTTCTTAAAACGTGATATCGCATCTCATTTCTATGTTTCATGGTAAGATATAATATAATTTGCGAAGTGTCATGTATTCCTCGTCTACACTTCAAATGAATGTAAATGCGACACTTCCATGCAAGGAAATAGCGTTTGCAGAAATCTACGTATCGTAGCAATAGAGTTCTTATGATTCTTAAAACGCGATATCGCATCTCATTTCTATGTTTCATGGTAAGATATAATATGATTTGCGAAGTGTTATGTATTCCTCGTCTACACTTCAAATGAATGTAAATGCAACACTTCCTTGCAAGGAAATAGCGTTTGCAGATGTCTACGTACCGTAGCAATAGAGTTCTTATGATTCTTAAAACGCGATATCGCATCTCACTTCTATGTTTCATGGTAAGATATAATATGATTTGCGAAGTGTCATGTATTCCTCGTCTACACTTCAAATGAATGTAAATGCGACACTACCTTGCTAGGAAATAGCGTCTGCAGATGTCTAGGTATCGCAGCAATAGAGTTCCAATGCTTCTTAAAACGCGATATCGCATCTCATTTCTATGTTTCATGGTAAGATATAATATGATTTGCGAAGTGTTATGTATTCCTCGTCTACACTTCAAATGAATGTGAATGCGACAGTTCCTCGCTAGGAAATAGCGTTTGCAGTTGTGTACGTATCGTAGCAATAGATTTCCAATGCTTCTTAAAACGCGATATCGCATCTCACTTCTATGTTTCATGGTAAGATATAATATGATTTGCGAAGTGTCATGTATTCCTCGTCTACACTTCAAATGAATGTAAATGCGACACTTCCTTGCAAGGAAATAGCGTTTGCAGATGTCTATGTATCGTAGCAATAGATTTCTAATGCTTCTTAAAACGCGATTTCGCATCTCATTTCTATGTTTCATGGTAAGATATAATATGATTTGCGACGTGTCATGTATTCCTCGTCTACACTTCAAATGAATGTAAATGCGACACTTCCTTGCAAGGAATTAGCGTTTGCAGATGTCTACGTATCGTAGCAATAGAGTTCTTATGATTTTTAAAACGCGATATCGCATCTCATTTCTATGTTTCATGGTAACATATAATATGATTTGCGAAGTGTCATGTATTCCTCGTCTACACTTCAAATAAATGTAAATGCGACACTTCCTTGCAAGGAAATAGCGTTTGCAAACGTCTACCTACCGTAGCAATAGAGTTCTAATGCTTCTTAAAACGCGATATCGCATCTCATTTCTATATTTCATGGTAAGATATAATATGATTTGCGAAGTGTTATGTATTCCTCGTCTACACTTCAAATGAATGTAAATGAGACACTGCCCTGCAAGGAAATAGCGTTTGCAGATGTCTACGTATCGTAGCAATAGAGTTCTTATGATTCTTAAAACGCGATATCGCATCTCATTTCTATGTTTCATGGTAAGGTATAATATGATTTGCGAAGTGTTATGTATTCCTCGTCTACACTTCAAATGAATGTAAATGCGACACTTCCTTGCAAGGAAATAGCGTTTGCAGATGTCTATGTATCGTAGCAATAGATTTCTAATGCTTCTTAAAACGTGATATCGCATCTCATTTCTATGTTTCATGGTAAGATATAATATAATTTGCGAAGTGTCATGTATTCCTCGTCTACACTTCAAATGAATGTAAATGCGACACTTCCATGCAAGGAAATAGCGTTTGCAGAAATCTACGTATCGTAGCAATAGAGTTCTTATGATTCTTAAAACGCGATATCGCATCTCATTTCTATGTTTCATGGTAAGATATAATATGATTTGCGAAGTGTTATGTATTCCTCGTCTACACTTCAAATGAATGTAAATGCGACACTT
Source organism: Xylocopa sonorina (assembly GCF_050948175.1). NCBI lineage: Eukaryota > Metazoa > Arthropoda > Insecta > Hymenoptera > Apidae > Xylocopa > Xylocopa sonorina. The sequence goes on from NW_027490171.1 coordinate 587,129, forward strand.
ACTTGCAAGGTATTAGCGATGCAGATGTCTAGGTATCGTAGCAATAGAGTTCTAATGCTTCTTAAAACGCGATATCGCATCTCATTTCTATGTTTCATGGTAAGAAATAATATGATTTGCGAAGTGTTATGTATTCCTCGTCTACACTTCAAATGAATGTAAATGCGACACTTACTTGCAAGGAATTAGCGATTCAGATGTCTAGGTATCGTAGCAATAGAGTTCTTATGATTCTTAAAACGCGATATAGCATCTCATTTCTATGTTTCATGGTAAGCTATAATATGATTTGCGAAGTGTTATGTATTTCTCGTCTACACTTCAAATGAATGTAAATGCGACACTTCCTTGCAAGGAAATAGCGTTTGCAGATGTCTATGTATCGTAGCAATAGATTTCTAATGCTTCTTAAAACGTGATATCGCATCTCATTTCTATGTTTCATGGTAAGATATAATATAATTTGCGAAGTGTCATGTATTCCTCGTCTACACTTCAAATGAATGTAAATGAGACACTTCCTTGCAAGGAAATATCGTTTGCAGATGTCTACGTATCGTAGCAATAGAGTTCTTATGATTCTTAAAACGCGATATCGCACCTCATTTCTATGTTTCATGGTAAGGTATAATATGATTTGCGAAGTGTTATGTATTCCTCGTCTACACTTCAAATGAATGTAAATGCGACACTTCCTTGCAAGGAAATAGCGTTTGCAGATGTCTATGTGTCGTAGCAATAGATTTCTAATGCTTCTTAAAACGTGATATCGCATTTCATTTCCATGTTTCATGGTAAGATATAATATGATTTGCGAAGTGTCATGTATTCCTCGTCTACACTTCAAATGAATGTAAATGCGACACTTCCATCCAAGGAAATAGCGTTTGCAGATGTCTACGTATCGTAGCAATAGTGTTCTTATGTTTCTTAAAACGCGACATCGCATCTCATTTCTATGTTTCATGGTAAGATATAATATAATTTGCGAAGTGTCATGTATTCCTCGTCCACACTTCAAATGAATGTAAATGCGACACTTCGTTGCAAGGAAATAGCGTTTGCGAATATCCATCTATCGTAGCAATAGTGTTCTAATGCTTCTTAAAACGCGATATCGCATCTCATTTCTATATTTCATGGTAAGATATAATATGATTTGCGATGTGTTATGCATTCCTCGTCTACGATTCAAATGAATGTAAATGCGACACTTCCTTGCAAGGAAATAGCGTTTGCAAACGTCTACCAACCGTAGCAATAGAGTTCTTATGATTCTTAAAACGCGATATCGCATCTCACTTCTATGTTTCATGGTAAGATATAATATGATTTGCGAAGTGTCATGTATTCCTCGTCTACACTTCAAATGAATGTAAATGCGACACTACCTTGCTAGGAAATAGCGTCTGCAGATGTCTAGGTATCGCAGCAATAGAGTTCCAATGCTTCTTAAAACGCGATATCGCATCTCATTTCTATGTTTCATGGTAAGATATAATATGATTTGCGAAGTGTTATGTATTCCTCGTCTACACTTCAAATGAATGTGAATGCGACAGTTCCTCGCTAGGAAATAGCGTTTGCAGTTGTGTACGTATCGTAGCAATAGATTTCCAATGCTTCTTAAAACGCGATATCGCATCTCACTTCTATGTTTCATGGTAAGATATAATATGATTTGCGAAGTGTCATGTATTTCTCGTCTACACTTCAAATGAATGTAAATGCCACACTTCCCTCATAGGAAATAGCGTCTGCAGATGTCCAGGTATCGTAGCAATAGAGTTCTTATGATTCTTAAGACGCGATATCGCATCTCATTTCTATATTTCATGGTAAGATATAATTTGATTTGCGAAGTGTCATGTATTCCTCGTCTACACTTCAAATGAATGTAAATGCGACACTTCCTTGCAAGGAAATAGCGTTTGCAGATGTCTATGTATCGTAGCAATAGATTTCTAATGCTTCTTAAAACGTGATATCGCATCTCATTTCTATGTTTCATGGTAAGATATAATATAATTTGCGAAGTGTCATGCATTCCTCGTCTACACTTCAAATGAATGTAAATGCGACACTTCCATGCAAGGAAATAGCGTTTGCAGAAATCTACGTATCGTAGCAATAGAGTTCTTATGATTCTTAAAACGCGATATCGCATCTCATTTCTATGTTTCATGGTAAGATATAATATGATTTGCGAAGTGTTATGTATTCCTCGTCTACACTTCAAATGAATGTAAATGCGACACTTACTTGCAAGGTATTAGCGATGCAGATGTCTAGGTATCGTAGCAATAGAGTTCTAATGCTTCTTAAAACGCGATATCGCATCTCATTTCTATGTTTCATGGTAAGATATAATATGATTTGCGAAGTGTTATGTATTCCTCGTCTACACTTCAAATGAATGTAAATGCGACACTTCCATGCAAGGAAATAGCGTTTGTAGATGTCTACGTATCGTAGCAATAGAGTTCTTATGAATATTAAAACGCGATATCGCATCACATTTCTATGTTTCATGGTAAGGTATAATATGATTTGCGAAGTGTTATGTAATCCTCGTCTACACTTCAAATGAATGTAAATGCGACACTTCCTTGCAAGGAAATAGCGTTTGCAGATGTCTACGTATCGTAGCAATAGTGTTCTTATGATTTTTAAAACGCGATATCGCATCTCATTTCTATGTTTCATGGTACGATATAATATGATTTGCGAAGTGTTATGTATTCCTCGTCTACACTTCAAATGAATGTAAATGAGACACTTCCTTTCAAGGAAATAGCGTTTGCAGATGTCTACGTATCGTAGCAATAGAGTTCTTATGATTCTTAAAACGCGATATCGCATCTCATTTCTATGTTTCATGGTAAGGTATAATATGATTTGCGAAGTGTTATGTATTCCTCGTCTACACTTCAAATGAATGTAAATGCGACACTTCCTTGCAAGGAATTAGCGTTTGCAGATGTCTACGTATCGTAGCAATAGAGTTCTTATGATTCTTAAAACGCGATATCGCATCTCATTTCTATGTTTCATGGTAAGATATAATATGATTTGCGAAGTGTCATGTATTCCTCGTCTACACTTCAAATGAATGTAAATGCGACACTTCCTTGCAAGGAAATAGCGTGTGCAAACGTCTACCTACCGTAGCAATAGAGTTCTAATGCTTCTTAAAACGCGATATCGCATCTCATTTCTATGATTCATGGTAAGATATAATATGATTTGCGAAGTGACATGTATTCCTCGTCTACACTTCAAATGAATGTAAATGCGACACTTCCTTGCAAGGAAATAGCGTTTGCAGATGTCTACGTATCGTAGCAATAGATTTCTTATGATTCTTAAAACGCGATATCGAATCACATTTCAATTTTCATGGTAAGATATAATATGATTTGCGAAGTGTTATGTATTCCTCGTCTACACTTCAAATGAATGTAAATGCGATACTTCCTTGCAAGGAAATAGCGTTTGCAAACGTCTACCTATCATAGCAATAGAGTTCTAATGCTTCTTAAAACGCGATATCGCAACTCATTTCTATATTTCATGGTAAGATATAATATGATTTGCGAAGTGTTATGTATTCCTCGTCTACACTTCAAATGAATGTAAATGCGACACTTCCATCAAGGAAATAGCGTTTGTAGATGTCTACGTATCGTAGCAATAGAGTTCTTATGAATATTAAAACGCGATATCGCATCACATTTCTATGTTTCATGGTAAGGTATAATATGATTTGCGAAGTGTTATGTAATCCTCGTCTACACTTCAAATGAATGTAAATGCGACACTTCCTTGCAAGGAAATAGCGTTTGCAGATGTCTACGTATCGTAGCAATAGTGTTCTTATGATTTTTAAAACGCGATATCGAATCTCATTTCTATGTTTCATGGTACGATATAATATGATTTGCGAAGTGTCATGTATTCCTCGTCTACACTTCAAATGAATGTAAATGCGACACTTCCTTGCAAGGAAATAGCGTTTGCAAACGTCTACCTACCGCAGCAATAGAGTTCTAATGCTTCTTAAAACGCGATATCGCATCTCATTTCTATATTTCATGGTAAGATATAATATGATTTGCGAACTGTTATGTATTCCTCGTCTACACTTCAAATGAATGTAAATGAGACACTTCCTTGCAAGGAAATAGCGTTTGCAGATGTCTACGTATCGTAGCAATAGAGATCTTATGATTCTTAAAACGCGATATCGCATCTCATTTCTATGTTTCATGGTAAGGTATAATATGATTTGCGAAGTGTTATGTATTCCTCGTCTACACTTCATATGAATGTAAATGCGACACTTCCTTGCAAGGAAATAGCGTTTGCGAATGTCTATCTATCGTAGCAATAGAGTTCCATTGCTTCTTAAAACGCGATATCGCATCTCATTTCTATGCTTCATGGTAAGATATAATATGATTTGCTAAGTGTTATGTATTCCTCGTCTACACTTCAAATGAATGTGAATGCGACACTTCCTCGCTAGGAAATAGCGTTTGCAGTTGTCTACGTATCGTAGCAATAGATTTCCAATGCTTCTTAAAACGCGATATCGCATCTCATTTCTATGTTTCATGGTAAGGTATAATATGATTTTCGAAGTGTTATGTATTCCTCGTCTACACTTCAAATGAATGTAAATGCGACACTTCCTTGCAAGGAAATAGCGCTTGCAGAAGTCTACGTATCGTAGCAATAGAGTTCTTATGATTTTTAAAACGCGATATCGTATCTCATTTCTATGTTTCATGGTAAGGTATAATATGATTTGCGAAGTGTTATGTATTCCTCGTCTACACTTCAAATGAATATAAATGAGACACTTCCTTGCAAGGAAATAGCGTTTGCAGATGTCTACGTATCGTAGCAATAGAGTTCTTATGATTCTTAAAACGCGATATCGCATCTCATTTCTATGTTTCATGGTAAGGTATAATATGATTTGCGAAGTGTTATGTATTCCTCGTCTACACTTCAAATGAATGTAAATGCGACACTTACTTGCAAGGAATTAGCGATTCAGATGTCTAGGTATCGTAGCAATAGAGTTCTTATGATTCTTAAAACGCGATATAGCATCTCATTTCTATGTTTCATGGTAAGCTATAATATGATTTGCGAAGTGTTATGTATTTCTCGTCTACACTTCAAATGAATGTAAATGCGACACTTCCTTGCAAGGAAATAGCGTTTGCAGATGTCTATGTATCGTAGCAATAGATTTCTAATGCTTCTTAAAACGTGATATCGCATCTCATTTCTATGTTTCATGGTAAGATATAATATAATTTGCGAAGTGTCATGTATTCCTCGTCTACACTTCAAATGAATGTAAATGAGACACTTCCTTGCAAGGAAATATCGTTTGCAGATGTCTACGTATCGTAGCAATAGAGTTCTTATGATTCTTAAAACGCGATATCGCACCTCATTTCTATGTTTCATGGTAAGGTATAATATGATTTGCGAAGTGTTATGTATTCCTCGTCTACACTTCAAATGAATGTAAATGCGACACTTCCTTGCAAGGAAATAGCGTTTGCAGATGTCTATGTGTCGTAGCAATAGATTTCTAATGCTTCTTAAAACGTGATATCGCATTTCATTTCCATGTTTCATGGTAAGATATAATATGATTTGCGAAGTGTCATGTATTCCTCGTCTACACTTCAAATGAATGTAAATGCGACACTTCCATCCAAGGAAATAGCGTTTGCAGATGTCTACGTATCGTAGCAATAGTGTTCTTATGTTTCTTAAAACGCGACATCGCATCTCATTTCTATGTTTCATGGTAAGATATAATATAATTTGCGAAGTGTCATGTATTCCTCGTCCACACTTCAAATGAATGTAAATGCGACACTTCGTTGCAAGGAAATAGCGTTTGCGAATATCCATCTATCGTAGCAATAGTGTTCTAATGCTTCTTAAAACGCGATATCGCATCTCATTTCTATGTTTCATGGTAAGATATAATATGATTTGCGAAGTGTTATGTATTCCTCGTCTACACTTCAAATGAATGTAAATGCGACACTTCCTTGCAAGGAAATAGCGTTTGCAAACGTCTACCAACCGTAGCAATAGAGTTCTAATGCTTCGTAAAACGCGATATCGCATCTCATTTCTATATTTCATGGTAAGATATAATATGATTTGCGAAGTTTTATGTATTCCTCGTCTACACTTCAAATGAATGTAAATGCGACACTTCCTTGCAAGGAAATAGCGTTTGCAGATGTCTATGTGTCGTAGCAATAGATTTCTAATGCTTCTTAAAACGTGATATCGCATCTCATTTCTATGTTTCATGGTAAGATATAATATGATTTGCGAAGTGTCATGTATTCCTCGTCTACACTTCAAATGAATGTAAATGCGACACTTCCATCCAAGGAAATAGCGTTTGCAGATGTCTACGTATCGTAGCAATAGTGTTCTTATGTTTCTTAAAAGGCGATATCGCATCTCATTTCTATGTTTCATGGTAAGATATAATATGATTTGCGAAGTGTTATGTATTCCTTGTCTACACTTCAAATGAATGTAAATGCGACACTTCTTTGCAAGGAAATAGCGTTTGCAAATGTCTACCTACCGTAGCAATAGAGTTCTAGTGCTTCGTAAAACGCGATATCGCATCTCATTTCTATATTTCATGGTAAGATATAATATGATTTGCGAAGTGTTATGTATTCCTCGTCTACACTTCAAATGAATGTAAATGAGACACTTCCTTGCAAGGAAATATCGTTTGCAGATGTCTACGTATCGTAGCAATAGAGTTCTTATGATTCTTAAAACGCGATATCGCACCTCATTTCTATGTTTCATGGTAAGGTATAACATGATTTGCGAAGTGTTATGTATTCCTCGTCTACACTTCAAATGAATGTAAATGCGACACTTCCTTGCAAGGAAATAGCGTTTGCAGATGTCTATGTGTCGTAGCAATAGATTTCTAATACTTCTTAAAACGTGATATCGCATCTCATTTCTATGTTTCATGGTAAGATATAATATGATTTGCGAAGTGTCATGTATTTCTCGTCTACACTTCAAATGAATGTAAATGCGACACTTCCATCCAAGGAAATAGCGTTTGCAAACGTCTATCTACCGTAGCAATAGAGTTCTAATGCTTCGTAAAACGCGATATCGCATCTCATTTCTATATTTCATGGTAAGATATAATATGATTTGCGAAGTGTTATGTATTCCTCGTCTACACTTCAAATGAATGTAAATGCGACACTTCCTTGCAAGGAAATAGAGTTTGCAGATGTCTATGTATCGTAGCAATAGAGTTCTTATGATTCTTAATACGCGATATCGCATCTCATTTCTATGTTTCATGGTAAGATATAAAATGATTTCCGAAGTGTTATGTATTCCTCGTCTACACTTCAAATGAATGTAAATGCGACACTACCTTGCTAGGGAATAGCGTCTGCAGATGTCTAGGTATCGCAGCAATAGAGTTCTAATGCTTCTTAAAACGCGATATCGCATCTCATTTCTATGTTTCATGGTAAGATATAATATGATTTGCGAAGTGTTATGTATTCCTCGTCTACACTTCAAATGAATGTGAATGCGACACTTCCTCGCTAGGAAATAGCGTTTGCAGTTGTCTACGTATCGTAGCAATAGATTTCCAATGCTTCTTAAAACGCGATATCGCATCTCATTTCTATGTTTCATGGTAAGATATAATATGATTTGCGAAGTGTCATGTATTCCTCGTCTATACTTCAAATAAATGTAAATGCGACACTTCCTTGCAAGGAAATAGCGTTTGCAAACGTCTACCTACCGTAGCAATAGAGTTCTAATGCTTCTTAAAACGAGATATTGCATCTCATATCTATGTTTCATGATAAGATATAATATCCATTGCGAAGTGTTATGCATTCCTCGTCTACACTTCAAATGAGTGTAAATGCGACACTTCCTTGCAAGGAAATAGCGTTTGCAGATGTCTACGTATCGTAGCAATAGATTTCTTATGATTTTTAAAACGCGATATCGCATCTCATTTCTATGTTTCATGGTAAGATATAATATGATTTGCGAAGTGTCATGTATTCCTCGTCTACACTTCTAATAAATGTAAATGCGACACTTCCTTGCAAGGAAATAGCGTTTGCAAACGTCTACCTACCGTAGCAATAGAGTTCTAATGCTTCTTAAAACGAGATATTGCATCTCATATCTATGTTTCATGATAAGATATAATATTCATTGCGAAGTGTTATGTATTCCTCGTCTACACTTCAAATGAATGTAAATGCGACACTTCCTTCCAAGGAAATAGCGTTTGCAGATGTCTACGTATCGTAGCAATAGAGTTCTTATGATTTTTAAAACGCGATATCGCATCTCATTTCTATGTTTCATGGTAAGATATAATATGATATGCGAAGTGTCATGTATTCCTCGTCTATACTTCAAACAAATGTAAATGCGACACTTCCTTGCAAGGAAATAGCGTTTGCAAAGTCTACCTACCGTAGCAATAGAGTTCTAATGCTTCTTAAAACGAGATATTGCATCTGACTTCTATATTTCATGGTAAGGTATAATATGATTTGCGAAGTGTTATGTATTCCCCGTCTACACTTCAAATGAATGTAAATGCGCCACTTCCTTGTAAGGAAGTAGCGTTTGCAGATGTCTACCTATCGTAGCAATAGAGTTCTAATGCTTCTTAAAACGCGATATCGCATCTCATTTCTATGTTTCATGGTAAGATATAATATGATTTGCGAAGTGTTATGTATTCCTCGTCTACACTTCAAATGAATGTAAGTGCGACACTTCCATGCAAGGAAATAGCGTTTGTAGATGTCTACGTATCGTAGCAATAGAGTTCTTATGAATATTAAAACGCGATATCGCATCACATTTCTATGTTTCATGGTAAGGTATAATATGATTTGCGAAGTGTTATGTATTCCTCGTCTACACTTCAAGTGAATGTAAATGCGACACTTCCTTGCAAGGAAATAGCGTTTGCAGATGTCTACGTATCGTAGCAATAGAGTTCTTATGATTTTTAAAACGCGATATCGCATCTCATTTCTATGTTTCATGGTAAGATATAATATGATTTGCGAAGTGTCATGTATTCCTCGTCTACACTTCTAATAAATGTAAATGCGACACTTCCTTGCAAGGAAATAGAGTTTGCAAACGTCTACCTACCGTAGCAATAGAGTTCTAATGCTTCTTAAGACGAGATATTGCATCTGATTTCTATATTTCATGGTAAGGTATAATATGATTTGCGAAGTGTCATGTATTCCTCGTCTACACTTCTAATAAATGTAAATGCGACACTTCCTTGCAAGGAAATAGCGTTTGCAAACGTCTACCTACCGTAGCAATAGAGTTCTAATGCTTCTTAAAACGAGATATTGCATCTCATATCTATGTTTCATGATAAGATATAATATTCATTGCGAAGTGTTATGTATTCCTCGTCTACACTTCAAATGAATGTAAATGCGACACTTCCTTCCAAGGAAATAGCGTTTGCAAACGTCTACCTACCGTAGCAATAGAGCTCTAATGCTTCTTAAAACGCGATATCGCATCTGATTTCTATATTTCATGGTAAGGTATAATATGATTTGCGAAGTGTTATGTATTCCTCGTCTACACTTCAAATCAATGTAAATGCGACACTTCCTTGTAAGGAAGTAGCGTTTGCGGATGTCTACCTATCGTAGCAATAGAGTTCTAATGCTTCTTAAAACGCGATATCGCATCTCATTTCTATGTTTCATGGTAAGATATAATATGATTTGCGAAGTGTTATGTATTCCTCGTCTACACTTCAAATGAATGTAAATGCGACACTTACTTGCAAGGAATTAGCGATGCAGATGTCTAGGTACCGTAGCAATAGAGTTCTTATGATTCTTAAAACGCGATATCGCATCTCATTTCTATGATTCATGGTAAGGTATAATATGATTTGCGAAGTGTTATGTATTCCTCGTCTACACTTCAAATGAATGTAAATGCGACACTTCCTTGCAAGGAAATAGCGTTTGCAGATATCTATGTATCGTAGCAATAGACTTCCAATGCTTCTAAAAACGTGATATCGCATCTCATTTCTATGTTTCATGGTAAGATATAATATGACTTGCGAAGTGTCATGTATTCCTCGTCTACACTTCAAATGAATGTAAATGCGACACTTCCATGCAAGGAAATAGCGTTTGCAGATGTCTACGTATCGTAGCAATAGAGTTCTTATGATTCTTCAAACGCGATATCGCATCTCATTTCTATGTTTCATGGTAAGATATAATATGATTTGCGAAGTGTTATGTATTCCTCGTCTACACTTCAAATGAATGTAAATGCGACACTTCCTTGCAAGGAAATAGCGTTTGCAAACGTCTACCTACCGCAGCAATAGAGATCTAATGCTTCTTAAAACGCGATATCGCATCTCATTTCTATGTTTCATGGTAAGATATAATATGATTTGCGAAGTGTTATGTATTCCTCGTCTACACTTCAAATGAATGTAAATGCGACACTTCCTTGCAAGGAAATAGCGTTTGCAGATGTCTACGTGTCGTAGCAATAGAGTTCTTATGATTCTTAAAACGCGATATCGCATCTCATTTCTATGTTTCATGGTAAGGTATAATATGATTTGCGAAGTGTTATGTATTCCTCGTCTGCACTTCAAATGAATGTAAATGCGACACTTCCTTGTAAGGAAATAGCGTTTGCAGATGTCAACCTATCGCAGCAATAGAGTTCTAATGCTTCTTAAAACGCGATATCTCTTCTCATTTCTATGTTTCATGGTAAGATATAATATGATTTGCGAAGTGTCATGTATTCCTCGTCTACACTTCAAATGAATGTGAATGCGACACTTCCTTGCAAGGAAATAGCGTTTGCGAATGTCTACCTATCGTAGCAATAGTGTTCTAATGCTTCTTAAAACGCGGTATCGCATCTCATTTCTATGTTTCATGATAAGATATATTATGATTTGCGAAGTGTTATGTATTCCTCGTCTACACTTCAAATGAATGTAAATGCGACACTTCCATGCAAGGAAATAGCGTTTGCAGATGTCTACCTACCGTAGCAATAGAGCTCTAATGCTTCTTAAAACGCGATATCGCATCTGATTTCTATATTTCATGGTAAGGTATAATATGATTTGCGAAGTGTTATGTATTCCTCGTCTACACTTCAAATCAATGTAAATGCGACACTTCCTTGTAAGGAAGTAGCGTTTGCGGATGTCTACCTATCGTAGCAATAGAGTTCTAATGCTTCTTAAAACGCGATATCGCATCTCATTTCTATGTTTCATGGTAAGATATAATATGATTTGCGAAGTGTTATGTATTCCTCGTCTACACTTCAAATGAATGTAAATGCGACACTTACTTGCAAGGAATTAGCGATGCAGATGTCTAGGTACCGTAGCAATAGAGTTCTTATGATTCTTAAAACGCGATATCGCATCTCATTTCTATGATTCATGGTAAGGTATAATATGATTTGCGAAGTGTTATGTATTCCTCGTCTACACTTCAAATGAATGTAAATGCGACACTTCCTTGCAAGGAAATAGCGTTTGCAGATGTCTATGTATCGTAGCAATAGACTTCCAATGCTTCTAAAAACGTGATATCGCATCTCATTTCTATGTTTCATGGTAAGATATAATATGATTTGCGAAGTGTCATGTATTCCTCGTCTACACTTCAAATGAATGTAAATGCGACACTTCCATGCAAGGAAATAGCGTTTGCAGATGTCTACGTATCGTAGCAATAGAGTTCTTATGATTCTTCAAACGCGATATCGCATCTCATTTCTATGTTTCATGGTAAGATATAATATGATTTGCGAAGTGTTATGTATTCCTCGTCTACACTTCAAATGAATGTAAATGCGACACTTCCTTGCAAGGAAATAGCGTTTGCAAACGTCTACCTACCGCAGCAATAGAGATCTAATGCTTCTTAAAACGCGATATCGCATCTCATTTCTATGTTTCATGGTAAGATATAATATGATTTGCGAAGTGTTATGTATTCCTCGTCTACACTTCAAATGAATGTAAATGCGACACTTCCTTGCAAGGAAATAGCGTTTGCAGATGTCTACGTGTCGTAGCAATAGAGTTCTTATGATTCTTAAAACGCGATATCGCATCTCATTTCTATGTTTCATGGTAAGGTATAATATGATTTGCGAAGTGTTATGTATTCCTCGTCTGCACTTCAAATGAATGTAAATGCGACACTTCCTTGTAAGGAAATAGCGTTTGCAGATGTCAACCTATCGCAGCAATAGAGTTCTAATGCTTCTTAAAACGCGATATCTCTTCTCATTTCTATGTTTCATGGTAAGATATAATATGATTTGCGAAGTGTCATGTATTCCTCGTCTACACTTCAAATGAATGTGAATGCGACACTTCCTTGCAAGGAAATAGCGTTTGCGAATGTCTACCTATCGTAGCAATAGTGTTCTAATGCTTCTTAAAACGCGGTATCGCATCTCATTTCTATGTTTCATGATAAGATATATTATGATTTGCGAAGTGTTATGTATTCCTCGTCTACACTTCAAATGAATTTAAATGCGACCCTTACTTGCAAGGAAATAGCGTTTGCAGATGTCTACGTATCGTAGCAATAGAGTTCTAATGCTTCTTAAAACGCGATATCGCATCTCATTTCTATGTTTCATGGTAAGATATAATATGATTTGCGAAGTGTTATGTATTCCTCGTCTACACTTCAAATGAATGTAAATGCGACACTTACTTG